>NW_022900924.1:57291314-57302515 GCF_012274545.1 Fukomys damarensis
GAAATTATAGATCCATATTTCTGATGAACTCATCTGCAAAATTCTCAATAAAATTACAGCAAACTGAATTCAACAGTGCACCCAAAAGATCATACACCACAATCAGGTTAATCCTAGGGATGCAAGAATGGTTCACCATATACAAATCAATAAAGTGTGATAAAAAAAAATCAACAGAATGAAGGACAAATGCATAAAAGCATTCAAGACGATTCGGCACCTCTTCATGATAAAAACTCTCAACAAATTAGATATAGAAGGAACACAACTCAAATCACTAAAGGCTATAAATGAAAACTCCAACAACAGACTAAATGGAGAAAAGCTAAAAATTTCCCTCTAAGATTGGGACCAAGACAAAAATGTCCACTTTCACCACTCTTAATATAATACTGGAAGTCTTAGCAAGAGCCATTAGCCAAGGGAAAGAAAAGATATCCAACTTAGAAAGGATGGAGTTAAATTATCTATGTTTGCAAATGTCATGATCCTACACATAGAAAATACTACATAAAAAAATTTTGAGAACTTGGATACAAATTCAGTAAACACGCATCATACAAAGCCAACATAAAAAGTATAAAACACATAAAAAAACTTTATATAAAACACTGGTAAAGCAAATTACAGAAGACACAAAAAAATGGAAAAAAATCTCATGCTCATGGATCCAAACAGATTGCTAAAATGGCTATACTAACCAGAGTTATCCATAGACTCAAACCAGTTCCTATCCACATACCAAAAACTTTCTTCACAGAAGTAGAAAAAATTCCTAAAACTGATATGGAGCCACAAAAAGACTTGATTACCCAAAGTTGTCTTGACCAAAACAAAACAAGGCTGTATGTATCACAACACTTGACTTCAAAATGTACTACAAAACTACAGTAACTAAAACAGCAAGGCGCTGGCATAGAGACAGACCAATGGAAGAGAATACAAAAATTATCCATGCTCATGCAGCCAACTCACTTTTTTTTTTTTTACAAAGACACCAAACACATACAAGGGAGAATAGAGTCTCTTCAATAAATGATGCTGTTAAAATTGAATATGCATGTGTGGAAACTCCATCTCTTTCTCTCCAAATAGACATAAGACCTAAATCTTAAGCCCAAAGCTATGAAATTATTCCCAGAAAACATAGGGAAAACACTTCAAGACACTGGTGCTTCAGACAGGATTCTAAAAGCACCGGAAACAAAAGCAAAAATAGACAAATGGAATTATATCAGATTAAAGTGTAGGCTTAATTTGCACAGGATGTCAAATTGACAAGGGTGTGGAAAGCAGGGAGGTGCTGGCGGGATGTAAATTAGTACAGCCACTGTGGAAAACAGCATGAAATTCCTCAAAACTAAAAGTGAGCAGTAAGCAAAGGATATGAAATCAGCATTCCGAAGAGATATGCAAAGTGCAGCGCTATTGGCAGTAATCCCAAGGTGGCACCAGATGCCCTTCCACAGAGGACAGTGAGAGAAGAGGTAGTGCATGACCCACCACGAAGACAGTGACGTGGATGGAACTGGAGGTCGTCACGCGGAGGGAAACAGCTAGGAGCAGGAGGATGCATCCTACATGTTCTTTCTCACTTAGGGAAACCAAGAAGCAGCCCAGGACATCTTCCAACATGGCCGGATGACTATGAAACTCCCCAGACTAAGAACAAGCAATGGCTGAGGAGAAGAAAGGGCTCGGTGCCCTGACCTGACCCCCACGCCCAGCGCCTGTGCCGAGTTACCACAGATGTATTAAAATGCCAAACCAGCAACAGCCTCGTCTTGGACCAACCTGCCACAGAGGATGGGCTCACAGGATGGACAGACTGAGGCCACATGCTCCTGTCCCCACCCAAAAGAACGCCACGGAACATGAGTAAAGTGCTGTTTCTTAGGAGAGAGGCCACGGCAAGGTGCGTGCGTGTGTAACATAAAAGTCGAGTCTGGCCCTGATTCCAGTCATCACTGAGGTCCTGACAGCCCCTTGATTCTGCCTCTTGGCCTTTGCCCCCTCAGCCCATGAACTCCACTCCTCTGACTGGCAGTGGACCAGGGTTTGGAGTTTCCGTGCCTCTCCTTAAGTTTAGCTGAGCAACTGTCATAACAAAACTATGCTGGGCAGAGGGACCCTGGGAGCGACTCAGCGCTGGATTAAAACCACATGTCCCGTCCCCTGAGTCACTGCAGCAGACCTGGCTGGGCTCTGCTGCGTGGCTTCCAGAGCCAGGTCCTGGCAAGAAGCTGGTGGCATGAGCCTCCAGCAAGGGGACAGGCCCAGCCTTAGAGCCACTGGCCACAGTGACCCTGCCGAGGGGCTCCCAGGCCACCCGCCCAGGGCCACCTCAGGCCCCTGCTTAGGCTTGCTGGAGGGTTGTGATTTTCCTTCCACATCAGCAACTTCAGAATCGGAAAGGACTTTTGCCCCTATAATTTGTGGCCTGACACAGTTAAAGGGGGAAAAAAAATAAGAAAACGGAAGGAATGATAACGTTTGTTCAGCATTCACTGTGTGCTCTGGCCACCGAGGGGCTTACTTGTATGGGCTGCACCCCTGCTTTCCAGGCAGAACACAAGGCTCACGGGGCCAGCAGGGCAGCGCAGGGCTCAGACAGTTTCAGTCAGTGGGAGGGTTAATGGAGCACTCAGTCAGGAGCAGGGTAGTTCAGGAGCTCGGTGGGGCAGAAGGCAGGAAAGCACACCGGGATTCTCCTGCCTTTATGTATTTGTTTATTCTTTGTGGCATGGGGACTGAACCCAGGGCCTGTACATTCTCCCGCCTCTTCTGCGGCTACTTTCCAGAACTTTCTGTGACCTCGCAGGCCTCTCCCTGTGACTTCTGGTTGGCTCTGCATTCAGTGGCACCTAGCCCAGAAGACAGCCCGCCCTGGCAAATGGCAGCCGCACAGCGGGTCCACGGGGACAGGAAGAAGTCGCTCCTGACAGGAGAATCACCTTTAACTTCCTCCTCGTCCTCCCCGCCCTGCCCACGCCAGCGCCCTCCATGACCCATTGGAAGAAGACCGCGGAGCAGGCAAAGGCACCGCAGACGTCTCCACTCGGAGGCCCTGCAGGGATGAGCGCCTGCGGTGCTGGGCAGTTTGAAATTTCTCCAGGCTCAGATCCAAATCTCACTTTCCCAAGCGAATAGGGTGGGAGGAGCCAGACACGCCTGGCATCTGCTGGCTGCCGAGCTGCTACCAGACGGGGTCGGGCACACAGCCACCTCCACCTCGGGACGGGACCGACTCTTCTGTGCACGGATGGCAGCGGCTCCTGCAGAGGATGGGGGTGAAGCGATGTCCCCATCCAACCACAGACGGGGCCCCCTCGTGTAGGAGCAATGGAGACTGGGAGACGGCAGAAAGCCGTGCTCCGGGGGAATCCGCTGCCCTTGTGGAATGAGAGACACCGCTCCATACAGAGCTTCATCCAAACTAAAAATTACATTTCCAGAACAGTAACAGAAACTGGATGTAACTCTCACCCCGCTTTATCACGTGTTTATACATAAAGCGCTGCAGTGATGGGGATTGTAGGATTGCAGAAAGCCTCTGGAAATGGCCCAAAGGGTCGGGGTTCTGACAAGGACCTCGACCCAGGGCTCTGGGCCCGGGGACCCCAGGTCCTTGCCTGCAGGGAGAGGCTCTGTCTGGGGAGCACTGCAGCATGGGGTCGCCCGAGCCTCCCTGTTCCACAGAGCTGAGCTGTCTGCCACCTGCCTGAACCCGGCCCGTGGGTGTAGTGCCAGGGAGTGGGGGCACCGGGCACTTGTGAGACCCTTGGGACACAAGCACGGGAGCCGCGGGCACCCTGGAATGGGACTCAGGCCGCCTCCTCCGAAGGACAGTTCTGAATCAGTTTTGCCCCACGCAGAGCCCTGGGTCAGGAAGCAGGGACACCAGTGCAAAGAGGCCCGCCTGCCCCCGAGCGACTCACCGTCCCCAGAGAACGGGTGACCAACCCCCGCCAAAACTGGCCTGGCCTCCACCCAGTCTGCTTCTCTCCCAGTCCAGGTCTGGCTGGCGTTGCCCGGAGCAGAGCCAGAGCCACCTGTGGGGGCTGCACGGACGCCTCAAGACACCTCACACTGCGAGCAAAGACGATGTCCCCAGGATTCCCGCCTTGACTGGCAGGTGGAGGGAGCTCTCACGACATGCGTGTCACAGGCGAGGAGCTCAGTGTCCAGACACCAGTCACCCGCTGGGGGGACTCACTGTGGAGGGGCCAGGACTCTGGGGTCTTCAGCCTCCAGAGGCCATGCCGTCCCCACAGGGGTGGGGAGGACGCTCACGCTGACGTTGGAAAGAGCATGGCAGGGGCTTAGAGGACACGGAAACGCCAGACCTGTGTCTTCACTACACGGGCCAGAGGCTGGTACCGGCTGAGACACAGGACAAACACAGCCGTCACCAGGGTCAGAGGGGACCTGCCCCAGGAGGCCCCTGGATACCGAACTCCCAGGTGCTCCAGAGCCTCATCTAAAGTGAGTGGGGGCGCGGCTAGGTGGCTTCCCGGAGCCCACAGTCCCCACTGGTCATTATGTGGAAGAGAAAGTCTTCAGAGACTACAGAGGGAAAGATGGACCCAAAGTAACTAAACCGGAACCCACAAGATGGTCTGCTGGATGTCCACGAAACTGGCTCCACCAAAACCTGAACTGAAACCAAGAAAAATATCTACTAACAAAGAATCTGGAACAAAGGTTAACAGAGGTGTTAAAGGGAAGAAGGAAGAAAAGCAGGAAGCTGGAAAGGAAGGCGCTACACCGTCTGAAAATGGAGACACTAAAGCTGGAGAGCACAGAAAACTGAATCTGTAGATAAGGAGGGAGAAAGAACTGTCACAAAAAGTTGGGGTGATTTTATGTGCCTCCTGGGACACCTTTTAAAAGCTATTTTCACCAAGCATTTTGTAAACGCTGATCTTTTAGGACTCTACTAGTAGGCAGACAAAAATACCTAAGGATGGACATTTTACCCTCTGATAGTCATGCTTTTTGGAAGTTTTCATCATTACCAAGTAAAATAAATACCACCTTAACATTGGAAGCTGTGTATAAAGCTGATTGAGCAGTCCATGCACCCGCTTTAAGAATTTAGTTCTGGGCATACTCTGGTGTTTTTGCTGTGCACATTTGAATTTTTTCTTGCAATTTTTCTAGAGCAATAATCAGTGGTGCTTTTCTACCTAGGTTTTATGTGATTTTAATGAAACATGGATAGCTGTGGCCACCTGCTGACAATTTGTGGTTTAAAATAAAAGGTTTTCTTGTCTGCAAAAATGAATAAATAATAAAATACAGTGTGTGGCCTTGGCTTACAACCGTGCACACCGTCCTGTGAACCCTAACACAGTGCCTTCGTGGAAATAGCCATTACCCTGTGCTGTTGGGGAGTGACAGAAAGAGAAAACTCCCCAGACAGCTTTCCTCCAATGCCCAGTCCATGATTAGTCACCGCCGGCCGAGGTCACACATTGGAACCAGACAGGTGCAGCTGTGTGCTGAGCCTGCTTTAGAAGGATGCACCTGGAAGGGCCCGGCGGAGCACACACAGGAGCTGGATGCCTGCGCCCGCCTCAGCTCTGCGGTCCAACGTGACTGTGCGTCAGTTTCTCCCGTCAAGAAACAGCAGGAGAAGGGTTCCTGCCTCACAGAGGAGCAGGGCCCCCGGTTCTACCGTGTGTGAGCGTTGAGAGTGAGGTGCTGGCCTTTGTCACCACCAGTTCAGAACTGGCAGGTGGCTACATCCCTGCAGCGCTTTGAAACCCCACCCCTCTTAGGGTTGCTATCTGGCCTCCGGCTCTTTCTGTGCATGGGCTGGGGCCGGGGTCGAGGCCCCGAGAATTGGAGGACAGAAACTCCGAACGAGACAGCGGGTCTCGGGGACTCCCCCAAATGTGTCCTCAGCTCCAGTCCTCACTGGGGGGCAGGGGAGCGCCCGTGAGCCCCTCCTGGTAGCCCGGGAGGGTCAGGGGCGCCCGGGATGGCCACCAGCAAGGTGAAAGAGGAGCCCAGCTGGAGAAACTGCACCTTCGCCCCCTCCTTCCGTGGTGGGCAGTCTGTGGGCTGCAGAGGAAGTCAAGGGGCCCTGCAGTGGACAGGCTCATGGGGTACCCTTCCCGGCACCCCTCGGGCCCGCACAGAGCACAGGTCCTGCCCTGTCCCGGCTTCATCTCAGCTCGTGCAGAGAGCGTGGAACGGGCAGCCTGTGCCAGCCACTGCTCCGGGGACAGCGTGACCTCTTGCTCATCATCAGAAAGACAACGGCCTCTGGGCATCGCGCACATCCCCCAGAGTCCTCAGGCACCGACTGGATGGCCCGAGGCCCACGGGCACAGCTGCGCACCCCAGTCCACTGTTCATCTTCTGAGCTGTTGGACATAAAAAGCATTCAAGACAGAGCCTGAGAGCTAGCCCTGGCGGTGCGGGCCTGAAACCCCAGCACTCTGAGAGGCTGAGGCAGGAGGATCGCAACTTTGAGCCCAGCCTGAGCCACTTAGTAACTTAGAGCCCTTCCTGAAATTTAAAAAATAAACATATGATAAAAATTTCTGGGGCTGGGGATTTAGCTCAGTGGTTCCTCCACCTGCCCTACAAGCAGAAGGTCCCCTGGTACCAGAAAAAATTTTTTTTCCTAAAAATTTTAAGGGCTGGGGATGTAACTCAGAGCAAAGGCCTTTGGTTCAGTTCCTAGTCAAAAAACCTGCAGAAACAAAACCAGAGCCTGCCACAGTTACACTCAACCAGTGTTGGTTGTGGTGTCACCACCAGGAGGGAGAATGGGTACTGGGTCGGGTGGGGCCTGCCTGGGCCGGGCTTGGAGGAAGCACCGCACCCCCTTGTCCTGTCCCTGGCGGCCCAGAGCCCTCTTCGCTCCCCCACAGCTGAATCAGCATTTTGTTAGGCTCCCAAGCGTGGCAGTGTGGGGCACCACGGGCCATGGAATCCAGGGGCCCTGTCATTTGCCAGGGATTTTCTCTGACTGCTGGCACGGGAACAGCCACACGTCTTGATACAGCGAGCTGCTCTTGAGCTCCTCCTTCCCAGCTCCCTGCTACCCAGAGACACAGATGAGTGCCAGGCCTGTATCTCCTGCAGCCCTGGCCAAACTGGGGGCTGAGCCAGCTCCTTCTCTCCTTAGATCCATCCCAGACCTCAGCAGTAGTGTGCGTGGATGTCAACAGGATGGGCCCTACACGAGAGGGCCAGCAGATCTGGCCTGCAGACATGTTTTGTTTGGCTTGAAGTGATTTAAATAAATTTGAGCCAATGTTGAAAATCCAGCTCATCTCACATGAAAATTCAGACTTCCAGCTTCCCTTGAGAAGAGGAAGTTGCAGGCACATTTTGGGCCCATGTCCCCACATGGCTGGAGAATGTGGCTCCCTGTCTTATAGATGTGACCCTGGGGTCACCTGAGACCCCACCACTGCCTCCTGCCTCCCAACCCAACTCCACACCCTCACAGCTCGTGGGTTTTCCTGCTCTGTGTGGAGAGGTTGCTGTGGATTAGATCTAGACTCTCCCAAAACCCTTGGGCCTGTAGGTGGGGCCTCTGGAGGTGACTGGATCACCGGCCTGCAGGCTGACTCGCTGTTAGGAGGAGGGGCCTGGTGGGAAGAGGTGCTCACTGGGGACGTGACCTGAGCTCCTCCCTTGACTGTTTCCTGTCCACCATGCCCTGAGCAGCTCTCTTCCGCCAGGCCTTGGAGCCAGCAGACTGGACTCAAACATGAGCCAAAATAAACCTCTCCTCCTTTAAGTGGTGGGTGTTAGGTGTCGGGTCCCAGTGAAGAGAAAGTGGGTGACAAAGGTGAACTCTTCCCTGGCCACTGTTTAGTTAAGCAGGGATCTGTTTTCACTAGAGCCAGCAGCCTGGGCTCATCAGCACTTCTAGGCACATCTCTTGGTCCAGGGATGCCCTATCCAGTATGAGGGCCACTGGCCCAAGTCACTGCTTACGTTTGAATTCATTCAACTTTTTTTTTTTTTTTTTTTGTACCAAGGAATGCATTCAGGACCTTGGGCTTGCGAGGCAGTTGGCGGAATCACTGAGCCACATCCCCAGCCCCTGACTTCATTCAAATTTGACATCTCCACTCTTGATTGTCCTGGCTATGCATCTGAGCTCAAAGGCCACCTGTACAAAGTGGCCGCTGTGCGGGGAAGCACAGCATGCAGCGTTCCCACTGCCTCGGCAGCAGGTGGACAAGTCTGGAAAGGTGGAGAGGGAGAGGAGAGCTAGCAATGACACCCGGAGCTATGTGTGTCCCCTGCGATGCCAGCAGGGCCTGTGTACCTGCGGGGAGGCCACAGCTCCAGACAGACCACAGGGAGTGCCCTGCGGCCCCACACAGACCCTTTCAGGGGCAGAGAGAAGGCCTCCACCGCTCCACTCAAAGAAAGCACTCCACCTGCCCACAATGCCCTGGAGCCCGGCCACCAGCAAAGAACGGTGTCAGGCGCTTCCAGAAGTAGGAGTTCCAAACCCCTTGTGGAGCTGCCACCCAGATGATGGGGCTCAACCCTTCTGTGCCTCGGAGCTCCCCCCAGCAGAAAGCTCCAGAGCCCACCCTCCCGCTCAGCGCTTCCTCCCGCCTCACACAAGAGGGTGTGCTCACCCCAGCCCTCCCCACACCCACCCAGCCCCTCCTCTACCTGCACAAGGTGCTCCTGGGACCCACACTCTCAGGGCTGGCTCCAGGCAACTGATTTCCCAGGATATTTACCCTGAACAGGAAGTTCGGGACTGGACACCAGAACGCAGGGCTCCACCAGGGGGAGAAGTTTCCACTGGGAGTGGGAGGCGTCTCCCTGGTGGTCGCAGGGCTCCTGCACGCTGACGGTCCGCCTCTCTGAGCCATGCCCCAGCCCAGCCGCAGAGCCTCTTATTACTGATCTCTAAAACGGATGGGCCGCTAACCATCTGAATATTCACGGAGCTCGCCAATAAGAAAGCGGGAGAGCTCCAGGCTTTGGCCTTGCTGTTCTGATGCTTTTATCTACAGCACAGTGAGTGCTAGGACTCTGGTTCCTACCCTGAGCAGACCTCTGGCCTCCTGACAGCCCGGTCACCCTGAGGTGGGCCTTCCTGGGGAAGCCATGGATTCTTCTCAGGATGCCTTTTAATTTTCTTGTTAAATCTTTATTAGTGCATGTTTGCAGTACATCGTGATTACCTTCATAGACACAGTGCAGCTTAATTCCTTGCTCGCCCTCTCCCTCCATCTCTTAGCCCCCTTTCCTTTCTAAGAGGATCCATCTCCCTGTTTCCCATAGGGTGCTTTTTTAAATGTATAAAATGAAAGACACAGGGCCGGGGATTTAGCTCAGTGGTTCCGCCGCCTGCCTCGTAAGCACAAGGTCCCAAGTTCGATCCCCAGTACCAAAAATAAAAAGAAAGACACAAGGTTACAAACCAGCGATGTTGAAGCATGCCAATTAAAATAGAAAAAATAAATGAGCAACGAGATCTCATGTGTGCTTCCCTGGAGCACGTAAATAACCGATCAGTCAGGACATCAGCAACAGATGTGCTCCGAGTGTGAGGCTGGATTCTCCACCGCCGTTGTCACCACAGTATAAACAGCAGGTGAGGCAGAAGACAGCGGCAGAGAGGGAGGCCTTGGTCAGCTAAGCAGGAGTGGAGTCAAGAGCCAGGGAGAAAACCAGCTGGGGGTGGAGCTCAGTGCAAAGGCCTCCGTTCAATCCCTAGGAACAACACAAAACTGTTCCGAGGAGGGGACTGAGCCAATCGGGGTCCAACCCAGTCACCCAGGCCACCGCCAGGAGGAAGTTCACACAGCTGAGAACGGGTGTCGGTGTACAGTTTCAGGGGAGGGTGTTCTGAAGGGGACAACGGCATCTCTGTGGCTGCAGTGGGACCTTAACACCAGTCTGCTGTGGCGAATGACCTTATGGACAGGCCCCTCAGACAGGTGGCCTGCAGGCAGAGACCTGCTGTGTGTGTACGTGGGGTGCCCTAAGGGGTGGCCAGTCCCCAACCAGGGCCCGGGCCCCAGGAGGTGCACACGGGCCTCTGTAGACAGATAACACAGCCACCCTATGTCCTGCCATCCCTCCTGCAGCACTGGATGGACACCCACAGGGCCATCCACTGGCCACCCTGGCCTCTGCCCTCCTCCGGGCCAGGCAGCCGGGCTCCAGCTGCACCAAGCTGCTCGGCGTCACTGCCCCAGAGCAGGCAGGCGCGAACCCAACACTCCTCTGCAGCTGCTCTGCGTGTGTGCGCAGGAGTGAGCAGGAGTGTGTCACGGGGAGTGTGCGCTGCACATGAGGGGACGATGGATGGGAGCGTGTGCCAGTGTGACTTTGTACAGTGGGTGCGAAGAGCCGAGGCGCTGTTACTGTAAGGAGCCGGTGGGTGGAAGGGAGGCCGCCCGGCTGCCAAAGACACCCCGAGGGGGTCCCCAGCCCACAGCGGCCGTCCCACCTGCCCTGCTGCTTCCACCAGAGGAGGGACGAGGGATGCCGAGGGTCTTTCCGGGGTCCCCACTCCTCCTCCCAACTGGCTCTGCCCCTCCTTCTGCACACAGCTGCTCTCCTGGAGCCAGAGCAGGTGTCACTGTCCCCTGGACCGCAGGACGCACTGCTCAGATCCTCCAAGGAGACCAGGGACCAGGCGGGACCTCCTACAGCCAGCAGGTATCACTCTTAGTTTTAAAAAAAATCGCAAGGGAGATAAAACAAGAGATTTGCAAAACACTCTCGGAGGCCCAAAAACGTTCCTCTCTAATTAGGTTAGGAGGAGAAACAGCAATGATATTTAAAAAAACAAGTTTGTAAAACTTCCACCTCAACTCTATGTTCACCAAAAAGATGAGTCAACGGCATTCTGAGTCCTAAAAGGGAAGTCTTGGCAGAGCCGAGGAAGAGACAGCTCAGACTGGGAGACAGCAAGCAGGAGGACACGCCCGGGACGGCCCCAGGGACCCTCTGGGCCTTGCCTTTGCACCTAACAGTGCCACGGAGCATTTATATGTGCAAAGGAAACTTTAAATCCTTGCCGGAGCATCTCAGGAATTTCCTAGCCCCAGCACAGGGATGATCCAGGCACAGAGAGCAGCCAGCCGCCCTCAGCATCAGCCCTGATGGGAGGGAGCCAGCCTCCCTCTCTACCAGTGTCCTGGCCTCCTGCTTAGGTCTCACTTCTCCTCTCTCCTCCCTGCCCCTCCCCC
>NW_022900924.1:57302619-57306035 GCF_012274545.1 Fukomys damarensis
CCCCTCCTCCTCCCCTTCACTCTCTCCCTCCTATTTCTCCTCCCTCCCCTCCTCCTTGCCTCTCTGCTGTCTTTGACCAGCTCTTGGCAGATAGATAGCACTTCTGGAAAAAGTCACTACCTGACTTGGCTTCTAAACACAGAACCACAACCCTACTGCCTTGCCCAAGAGCATCTGAACTATCCAGGTGGCTCTGGTAAGGCTGTTTGCCCACTGCAAGCAAACACCCTCCAAAGCCAAACAAAGCTGCCCACAAGTAAACAGCTGCTGCAGCCCCTTCCCGCAGCTGCCACTTAGAAACGGGAGCCCGCAGCAGGCAGAGAAGCTGGGCCAAAGCCACTGGCTACCCCTAGAAGACACCGGGAGGAGGTTGTGTCCAGGACCACAGGTCAGGCAGCTCGGGTGGCTGACTGCACTCCTCTGTTACTAGAACTGCCAAAGCAGTATGCACAAAAGCAATCCAGAGGATGACGGGAGACTGCTTTACCCTTAAGAATAGCATTGCAATCAGAATTGAAACGATCAGCGCTGTTGTAGGGAAGTCACTTTGTTGTACCCAGATCACGATATCCCCAAAGACCACCAAGGAGTCGAGTCAGATGTAATTACACGAGGAGTTTATTGCAGGCTCCAGCCCGCAGACTCGAGCCTGGACCTCCAGTGGCACCGTCACAGCGGCTTCCAACGGAAGGCCCTGACCCTCTTTCAAGGCTTGATTATATAGAGGTTGGAGGCTTTCTCTTTTTACTGGTGCTATTTTTAACTTTTCATTACTAATGGTTATTACTGGGATGCTTACAGGAATAGGAGAATGGGAACAGGAAATACCTGATACCCACGAGGAGATCAGCGGGGGGGCACTATGTTCTTTGTTTTCAAAGAACACCCTATATGATTACACAATTAGGCAAACTCTCTGTACTCAGCAACACATGTAATATCTCTAACTAAGCAACTATCGGGGAGGAGATAAGTGCACTCTTGGCTCAGAAAAAGAGGAACAGAAAAACGGGGAGGAGGTTGTTGCAGCCCTTTGCCCAGAAAACTTGGTCTTGCTATTCAAAGAGGGCAAAGAGGGAGATCACCTCGATCAGAAACTCAGTTCCCACAACTTCTACATCACAAACTAAGTGTGCCAACTAACCGTGCTCACTGACTGCTGAGTGTGACTAGTTCAGAGATACATAAAAAACAAGGACGAGGAGCAGGAAGGAGGGGGGCACTGGAGACAGAGACCCAAAATCCCAGAGGCCTGAGCAAGAAGCAGGAGTCCCTTGACATTTCTCAGTCTTCTTGTCCCCCGTGGACAGCCGCCCCCATCCCTGATCATCCCAGGTACCTCACTCCCTGCAGCCCCCGCTGCCAGTCACAAAACTCCAGCTGCTGACAGCCCCACCTCCGTGCTCCACGCCCCCCCATCATGCTCTTCTGCCTAACAACACTTCCACCACCCTAAAGTCTCTGTGCTGCCTCCTTGTAACCAGAGCCTCCCACCCCAACCCCTTCAGCTGCTGCTCCTTCTCTGCCCTTCCCAGAGGGCCACGGAAAGACTCACCGGAGCTGAACTGTCTAAGTTTGGCTTCTGCCATTCAGCCTCAGACACCTGAGCATGGAGGGGTGTTTTATTCTTTTGCAGCCCACAATATGGACAGGCCGTACGGTTTGTTCATCCAGTCTGCACTGGCAGGACAGTGAGGCTGCTTCCAGTTCGGGGCAGTTGTGAATAAAGCAACTGCAAACTTTTGCACCCAGGTTTTGATGTAGACCTGTTTTTATTCCTCTTGCATAAATACATAAGACAGGGAATGCTGGGTTGTATGTTAAGCACACATTAACTTTATAAGAAATTGATCATCTGTCTTCTGGTGTGGTTTTATTGCTGCATTTATCCCTTCATTTTACTTATTTTTTAAATTTTTGTTTGTTTTCTGAGACAGCGCCCTGCTATGTAGTTCAGGCTGACCTTGGCCATCCTCCTGCCTCAGCTGAGTGCTGGGATTGCAGGTGTGCACCACCAAGCCAGCTCGTTTTTCCCATTATTGTAAAGAGTTTCGGGGTGTTTTTGTCTTGCTTTTGAGCGGTAATAGGTGCATAAAGGCTTTCCCGTTCCTCATTCGACATGGTCCAGGCCACCCTCACACAGCCCGTCCGGAGTCTCCCGGCCCCTCGTTCCCTTTCCCCGCGTCCCCATCGGGTCCAGTCACAGGGCTGCAGAGCTCTCTTGCTTCTCTCCCGCCAGGCCCCACACACCTGCATGGCTCCCAGGGGCCTGGCCGCGGAGAGGCCTCCAGAGAGGGGAGCTTCCCCTTCTGTGCTGGAAAACCCAGGGCCAGCCGGGGCCAGAGTGAGCGCCTGGCCAGGAGACACCCGAGGCTCCTCCTGTCCCGCCCTCAGGTCTCCTCTTCCACCTTCCTCCCTTCCCCCAGAACACCCCAGCGCCTTCACCCTGAGGATCAGGGCCGTCCAGGCCAAGCTGGGGAGGGTTGGGTGGGCGGATCCTCTCTCTCCCTGCGCCTCTTCAAGCCGGCTCTGCACTGCACGCATTGAACCCTGACCCCCACGGCCGCCCTTCAGCCTGCACAGAAACGGCCCGGGCCTCACGGAGCCCACGAAGCCGCAAGGAAACCGGCGCCCCTGCGCCACTCGGAGCTGGTGGGGAGAGGGGTGGGGCTGGTCCAGCTCCGGGCCCAGCCGGAACCAGTCGGGACCAGACCTCTTCGGTCAGACTGCGAGCGACCCGACGGAGCCTAGGTGCCAGCCCTGGATTCCAGCCCAGACCCTGAAGCTGGCTCAGTAACGGGAGCTGCAAGTGAGGGGCCACAGGAGGTGGGTCCTTTTCCCGTGGACCGCAAGGCTCTGTTCTGACTCCAAACCGGTTTATCCTGTTCTCCAGCCGAGCCGGGTCGATCCCCTCCTGAGACCGCGGGGTGAGCACAGTGGGGGCTGCAGGGAGGCCCCAGGACCTCTCATCTTACAGGGAGGAAACTGAGGCCCTGCAGGACCCCAGCCCCGCTCCTCCGGAGCCAGGCTCCCCAAGGCCTCGGGCCTCTGGACCGTGGGACCTAAGCGAAGATCTCTCCTCACACCCTCAAGGCCGTTTCCCTGCTCCTCAACCTGGCACTTAGCCCGGCACAGTGGACTGAGCTCCAGTCCTTTCCTAAAGCAGCCCCGGCCCAGACGCGCTGCGTGTCACACGCACCTTGAAAGCCGCTCTGAAGCCCCAGGCGGTGGCGCCGGCAGCACCCGCCCACACCTGGTGCTCGCATCCTGTACCTCCAGTCGCCTTCTCGCGTTCAAACCCCGCTCCCTGCTCTTTCTCCCCAGCAGCTTCAAGAAAGAACCCGCGAGCTGCGGGGAGCGGAGGCGCCGGGAAAGGCGATGCACACGGCCGGCGGCCGCTCCCCAGCCCGCCCTCC
>NW_022900924.1:57306502-57333864 GCF_012274545.1 Fukomys damarensis
GCGGCGCTGGTCAGGAGTGAGCCCCTGGTGCCCACAGAGCGAACCCTGGCTCTGTGCAGGGATGAAACCCAGGACAGCTGGCGAGGCAGTGCTGGGAGCCGCCTGCGCAGGTGTCCTCCTCCCCGGGCCAGGTGTCCCCTCCTCCCAAAGCCACCTGGCCAGGTGTCCCCCCATCGCGTGTCCCCTCCACCCAAGGCCACTGGCCCCCGCTCCTACCATGTCTCCATGCTCCGTGGGATCGGCTGGTCCCCTCTTCCCGTGCAGCCAGACCCCATCTGCAGCCCAGCCCCGCCCGGCCCAGCCTCTCCCAGCCCAACCTCCACCCCTGGGCGGAAGGGGGGCTCCTTTCACAATAAAAGCCCTGCCCAGCTCGGGAGCAGAACCCAGGTCCCCTATGGGGTACATGGGGGCCTCGGGCCAGGCCGAGGGTGGCCACACCACACCTCAGCTGGCCACAGAGCCTGAGAAAGACAAGACTCTCTTGGCACCTCTTTCCAGCTTGGGCTCTGCTCCCAAAGGCGGTGTGGAAGGAAAAATCTGCTGACCATTTAGGATAATTAACAAGGAGCAGATTCTCTCCTGGAGGAGGGATCACTGTTACAGCTGCTGGAGTCTGGGCTGGTCTCCTGGATCACTTGCTGCCTATAGTAGAGTCTGGGCAGGGCTGCAGGGCTGCCTGCTGTGTGTGGGAGAGTGCTGGGTCCAGATCTACAGCCCAGATTTGGCCTGGTAGGCTTGCTGCTAACAGCTGGTGGCTTTCAACCAGTCCCTGAGATTTTCAGGCTGGCTGTTATTTGGACCTTGGATTCTTGAGAGCTAGCAGGCCCTGGAAGTGGGATGTGGCCTCAGGAGGGTACCCCGAGCGTCCGGCTGGGCTGGGCTGGGAGTGCCCCAGAGACCGAGACTAGTAGGAGCCTTCCCTTCATGGCAGAAACAGGTCCCTCAGGTAGGTTCACCTGCCCCACCAGGACCGGAGGGTATGACAGGTGCGATGGATTTGCAGGTCCCACGAGGAGAGAGAATTTGGAAAGGCAGAAACAGACTAGGTTGAAAGGTGAATTCTGCCACACTAGGCTGTGTACCCTTAGTCAAATAACATGCCCTCCCCACCTCAGTTTCCACACCTGTGACGTGGGACTGGCGCCTACCTCAGGAAATGAGTTAGGAAGCCTTAAGCAGGCAATGAAAGTCAGGAGCTTTACCCCTGGCGGGTGCTCCCTGCACGGTGTCCTCACCGAGCCTGGCTCAGCAGCGAGCGTCCAATAAAGCCGTGGTGACTTTCTCACCTGTCCCAGCCCCATGCAGCAGGCTCGACAGTGGAGGACGGGCAGCGTCGACCCGGCACTCTTCCCCATGCCAATCACTTACGCAGAGCAAGAGCTTGTGGTGCAGTGGACTCCATCGCCGAAGATCCGAAAATGCACTCAGTCATAGGAACGTGACTTCCACTCGGCGTCACGGACAGTGGTCCCCTCCGAAGGGGCAGAGGAAAAATGCACGGAGCTTCCCTGTCTGCAGGCAGGCTCGACACAGCCAAGCTGATGCCAGGGTCAAGAGGACCACAGACGCACTGTCTATAGTGAGGGCGTGGAGGCCGCCACTCCCCAGCCGCCGCTCTGGCTCTGGCTGGGCTGTTCCCCAGCTGACCATGGTGTCCTGGCCTCGCGGGGTTGAGAGGAAGCTAAGACGAAGCAGGACAGTGTGTACAGCTGGCTCCCCCTGTCCCTCACCAAGGAGTGACCACGCGCTGTGTGTCCGGCCAGGTTCCCATCCTACAGCGTCTCCCGGAGGCACTCAGGAAGGCCACGCTGCTCCAACTGGCGGCCAGCTGACCTCTCAACCTGGCGTCCTGGAAACTCTGTCCTTTCTTCTGCACACGGCTGCCTAGCAACCTGAAAGGCTATGTCAGTTTCCCCAGAGGCGTGCCTGCGTGTGGAAGGGCCCACCCCAGGGTGGCACTGGCAGGAGGCGGCAGGACCTTTGAGAAGAGGACCTGAGCGGAGGTCTCCTCTGTCACCCACACCACTGCATGCTGCTTTCCACAGGCTCAAGGCAATGGGGTCGAGGGACGATGGACAGAAACCTCCAAACCTTCGAGCCAGAAGGAACCTGGGCTCAGAGTTAAAGACCTCAGGTGTTTCATTTGTAGCAGTAGAAAGCTGGAAAGACAGGAAACGGTACTGAGGAGCAGGCTTGTCGCTGTTACTGGATTCCCCCGAGAATGTAGACTCTAACCAGTTTATGGAAGGCATTTGAAAGAGTTTGGAGGCGTCTTCGTTCCTCAGCACTGAGACACAACATCCAACACCCGCAGGAGGGGAGGTTCGCTGCGGCTCACGTTTTCAGTCTATAGTCAGGGGCTGCAAGGCAGGAAGGATACGGCGGAAAGGGCTGGCGGAGGAGAGCTGCTCAGCTCCGGGCTCTCGGGAAGCCGGCAGTGGGGAGGAGCTGGGGAGGGAGCCGCACCCTTCCAGGCCCCACCTCCGGGGACCGCCTCCAAGCGGCCACTGCTCCTGTGATCCCCTGGCCTTCCACTCCCGTGAGGTTTGGGACCCATTTAGATCAATCCGCAGCCGAGGCACAGGCTGGAGAAGGCCTGGAATGCTGTAAGATCAGCCTAGCCAGTCTCGGTGAGGCCGCAGAAGATCAACACGCTGACGAAGTGTGGACAGTAAGGCGGGAATGAGGACTCTGGAGAACTGGAACAGAAGCTACCCTTGCTGCACTGTTTCAATTGGGCCAAGCAACCTGACATCGCTGACACCCAAATCTGTGCTCAGCGGCTGCACACCACACGGGGTATACACCCATGTGTAGTGTGCCAGGCACATCCTGGGCAGTGGAGAGGTCAGCAGGGAGCGGGGACGGATCCTTCAGCGTGGGTGGCTGAAAAGCACTAGTTTAAGATCTTGACTGAAGCTTATCACAGTGGTTAGTTATCTTTTTCATTAAAAAAAAGTTTTAAAAATGTGAACAGCAAGGGGAAAGGACAAAAATATAACATGATCATTTTATTTTTCAATAAAAAGTATTTTTAAAGACACAGCAAAGCCTACAATCTTCATGATTACTCCATGGAAGAAACTTTTATTGCCAGAAGGAGAGAAGGTAAGTTTCCAGGTAAGTTTCGTGCATCTTGGGTGGACACACGCAGCTCCGCCTGTGCGCAGAGTTCCGCCTTCTCCTGGTTTCCTCCCCTCACCTTGGTGGCAACGTCACAGTCTTCCACTCCTGCTCCTTCGAGTTCTGCTGGCTTATTTCGTTTTCTTGGCTTTTATTTCATGCGTCCTTAAGTCTTGCCACTCCCAGTGATCTTGCAAAGCAGTTGCACACACAGCCCTACTTTAGAACCCAGCAAGATGATGTGAATCCCCTCTGCCTGGCCCCCAGGTTCTGATTAGGGATTGCTGTCTCCGGCATTAACCCACAGTCAGGTAATGCCAGCCTCACTCTAACACTGCCAGTCCCCTAGCAGCTCAGGTGGCCCAATGTGCCCCAGGTGGAAGGTGTTCCATAGGCTGGGGAAAATAATACAAGAGATTAATGGAATCGGGTTGGGCCAGCTTAATATCAAGCTGCCTAATGCGAGATCTCTGCTTCATCTTCACTTTGACCGGGTTTCCTCTTGAGCTCGACAATAGATCTCAGACAAGTTCTTTTTTTCCCCCCTTTTCCTTACTTTCCTCCTCCCTCTTTTCTTCTCTGGCCTTTGCTCCTTTTTTTCCAGTGCTGTGATGGAATCCAGGGCCTCATGCATGCTAAGCAAGCACTCTAGTGCTGAGCTTATTCCCAGCCCTTTTAGAGACAGGGTCTTGCTAAATGGCCCAGGCTGGCCTCAAACATGCCATCCTCCTGCCTCAGCCTCCTGAGTAGCTAGGATTATGGCCCGGTGCCACCACACCTGGCTAGACAAGTTCCCTCTTGCCGCCCATCTAGAAACAGCCCATGAATTCAATTTACCAGCCATCTATCACCGGCAGTTGCAGTTGCCAGACGGTGCACTGGGCCCGTGTGCACCGCATTCGGACCCTCCAGACTCATTTCTCCCCTCCTTCCGTTCATTCCCAAACTTCTTTCATGTTGAAATAAGCAGGTCAGTCCATCGACTCAGGCTCTTGTTAAGACAAGACCTCAGTATCTCCTCTTGGTGACTTCTTTAAACAGCAAGGCTCTTCCAGCTGCAAGAGCTTGTTCCGAGTCCACACTCTGCCCTTGGACACGACGGTCTCTGAGGAGATGTGACGATCCCAGCTCCAGGGCATC
The DNA here is from genome assembly GCF_012274545.1 of Fukomys damarensis. Classification (NCBI taxonomy): domain Eukaryota; kingdom Metazoa; phylum Chordata; class Mammalia; order Rodentia; family Bathyergidae; genus Fukomys; species Fukomys damarensis. The sequence continues at coordinate 57,310,766 of NW_022900924.1, forward strand.
AGCACCCAGCCCACATCTGCAGTCAGAGCCCAGTGGAAGGCTGCGTGTGCAAGGTGGCCCCACAATGGAGATGAAAATCTGTCGCCTGGCCACATGGGGGCTACTGGATGCCGCAGCACAAGACCTTTTGCACCTCTCTGTGTGGTGACAGCGGTGGAAGCAGATACACTGTGCGGCCGGGCACACGCAGAGCCAGAAGCTCCGGTCAGCTGCACAGGACGGGCGCTTGGTGATGACCAAACACCATGCATTCGATCACCGGTGCACCCTCCTCACAGGAGCTCCCTCTGACGCAGTGCATGGTGCCTTGTGTTTACTGCACCCCTGGTTGCTTCACCCCGCCCTGCACTGATTTAACCTTCTGCCCACATAACACACTCCGACGTTCACACGATGTAAAAGCACCTAATGACACATTCAGAATGCGTCCCCATTGTGACACAGCACACGATGGCATTTTCTTAACCACAACTTCCCCCCAAGTGTATGACCTTTGACTAAAATAACATTGCAAAAAGGACACAGGGGAAAGGAACATAATCTATCATCCTACTCCTGAAGGTGCTGTCTAGCACAGCCAACGTACAAGGGCTTACAACGTCATAAAACACTGTTCTACCCAGCTGTGGAGGGAGGGAAAAATAGATGGAGACTAAATAGAAATTATTCCTTGGGACCCAGGGGAGCAACCCAGATGGGAAGCCAAAGTTTTGTTCAAAACATGTCTCTTTTGAAGTGTCAGATGAACCCAGTGGCTGGAATTCAGCTGTATGTGGCACCTGGACCGAATCATCCCTGAAAAAATGAAACAGAACCAGTTCCCAACCCAGGTTGCTAGGAGGTCCAGCGACAGACAACTCTTGATGATGTCCACTTCTTAAAGCAATACTGCCCCTTCCTATTTCAATCTCACCCTTCCTGAGTTGTTCATTTCTACCATTTCTATACCCTGCACTCAAATGGTCACGCCTCACATTCACTGAGAGTGAAAATATGTGTATACTTCCTGACCTCTTTTTATTTAGTCATGTGATTTCCACCCGTGAGAGGAAGGACAACTTGGCTATAGCAAACAAAAACCAAGAAGCCTGAGTCCCCCACAGGGGCAAAACCCTAGCATGTAACTGGTAGCAAGTGTACTGTGGCCATCTATGGAAAGAAACGTAAGAATACAAGGCAGAAAAGGGTGTGTGCAAGACATCGTAAAAAGGTATCATCAACTTGTAAGGGCCCATGTGAGCCCAGGAAAGACCAACGGAAGTGGGGAAGGATAGAGGAGGCATCTAGGGGTCAGAAAGAGCAAGGGCTCTGAGGTCGGTGAGGACGCGAGAGGATATGTGGCTTCTAGGGAGGGGACAACTCTCGAAGGCTGGAGGTAGGACCAGGCCGAGAGGAAGGCCTACTGGCCGGCAGGTGGGGACACCCGAGCCAACTCTTTCATTTACAATTTCCTCTCAGGGGCGAATACTCTGATAGCGAGCAAAGCTTGAATTCTGAACACGATGTCCACAATCTTTACGTCCACAGCACATCTCTGTCACAGAGTCTCTGGTGCTGTGCCAATCCTGAGCCCTCTTTGCATCTGTCTTGCAAGGGTGGGTTTGCTGATGCCAATTTAAACAGACTTTCTGCGGAAGGCCCTGCACACTCGCCTCGCATCGCACGCCTTGGCATTCTCCCAGGGGGAGCGGTCTAGTGTGGAGCCAGGTTGGAGCAGAGCTCACAGGACGGACTTTATCCCACTCCTTACACCAGGTGGGTTCTCTCTAGTATGAATTCTCTGTCTCCGAATGCAAGTATCTCTCTCCCCGAAGGCCTAACAGTCCTCGCAGGCAAGGGGCTTCTCCCCAGTGATAAAAGTGTGTGTTCAAAGGCAAAGGCTCTGTCCCGCTCCTTACCCTCACGGCCACCTCTCCCCAGTGTGGATCCACTTGTGCTGCGGGCAGTGGGAGCTGCACCTGAGGGCTTTACCGCACTCCCCCACTCGTAAGGTTGCTCTCCAGTGTGGACCCTCTGGTGGTGGATAAAACTAGACTTGAAGCTAAGAGCCTCTTCACACTCCCTACATGCAGGGCTTCTCTCCATGGTGGCCTTGCTCATGTGCTGCATGTGCACTGGCAGTGGCCCCACGTGCTTTGCACAGAGCCACTGGTCACTGCGTTCTTTGGTGCAGAACAAAAGTGGATTAAGGCTCCAGGCTCTGCCACACTCCGTACGCTCATGTTTGCTCCAGCTCACGCTGAGGAAGTCCAAGTCGCCATGGCAATGTCTGACCAAAAGCTGCAGGTGCACTTCAGGCTGAGAACCAACACTCACCATTTTTTCTGATCTCTTTTGTGGCTGGCTTCCCTTTCCTATAGGAAGTATCAGGCTCTCTCTCAGAACTGTTTCATCCATTTTGCCCCGTGAGATTCCCTCTGTGACTAACTCACCCTCTGACTCACAGGAATCTTGAAAATCAGGTCTTCCTCACAGGACATCACGGCACAGGGTTTGTCAGTAACTACTCAAATGCTCGCTCTCAGCCCAGGTAAGGGCTGGATGGGCAGTTAGGCTCACCAGGCCACGAGCACTCAACTTTCTGTGGTGGCTTGAGAGCCTTAGAGATTACATGAACGTGACTGAATCCCCAAAGAGCTCTATTAAGGACATAGAAATATAAATTTCATACAATTTTTATGTCCTACAAAATATTCATTTTACTTCCATAACTTAAAAAAAAAAAAACTTCCCTCACGAGCCATCCACAGAAAGACAGAAGACAGGCTGGGTACAGACAAGGCTGCATGTTCAAGTCAGCAAGAAAGTTGTAGGACTAATGGAATCATGTCAAAAGACTGTAACATATTTAAAATGTAATTATATAAAAATATGTATGTAACTGTGACATCTAGAAATATAAGTTGACAGAATCAGCACAGAGGAGGTAGTAGGTGGAAACAAAACTGTATTGAGAGAAAGAAAAGACGCCAAATGGTACTCAAAGTACCATTACATCCAAAGGAAGAAATGAAGAGAACTGAAAATAATAAATAAGGTTAATATAAAAATTCTACAATACGTACTTTCTTGTCTTTCCTCTCCCAGCATCTTTAAAAGATATAAGCAGTAATTCTGGGCTGGAGGGGTAGCTCAGTAGTACAGCACTTGCCTGGCATGTTTGGTACTCTGGATTTAATCCCAGCATCACAAAAATAAGCACACAAAAGCCTAGAAATTGTTTTTCTAATTAAGTTTATTGGTACATATCAGATACACAACATGATGACATTCATCACTGGAAATGTCTACCTCTACACGGTGCACCTTGGTCCTTGATTTCCCTGCCTCCCTTCATGTCCACCCTTCCCTATTTACAGAGACTGTTCCCTTCTTTCCTTTCCCATACCCCAGTATCCCTTTCCCCTTTAGACCTTTTCTTCCTGTATCACATTGTTATACATTTTGAGCCTTATTTATACTTTCAGTTTCTCACACCAGGTAAACTATTTGGTGTTTACATGTGTGTCCTATTTATTTCAGTTAAGAGCATGGCCTCAATGTGCATTCATTTATCTATAAATATCTCATTTTTCTTAATGGCTAATACTCCACTTTATTAAAAAAAAAAAAAAACTCATCTTTTTTTTTCCAGTCTCCGGTTGACAATTGGGCTGTTTCCATGTTTTAACTATTACAAACTGTGCTGCTATAAACATGGGTGCACATATATTGCTGTGGGCATGACTTTTCTTTTGGGAAGATACCCAGCATGGGGATAGCTGGGTCAAATGGGACCTTTTAATCCTAGTGTTTTGAGGTTTCTCCATACTGATTTCCAGTGGTTGCACCAGTCTGTACTCCCACCAACAATGGAGAAGGGTTCCTTTCTCCCCACAAACCTGCCAACATTTGTTGTTGATTTCTTGATAGCAGCCATTCTTTCTGGAGTGAGGTGGTATCTCAGTGTTGCTTTCATCTGCATCTCTTGAATGACCAGTGATGCTGAAGATGTTTTCATGTTTATTTGCCACTTTTACTTTTTTGTCTGTGAAATGTGTGTTCATTTCAGATGCCCATTTTTGAATTGGGTCTTTGTATTGGGGGGGGTCCTGATTTTATTGTTTATATGTTCTACATAAGTAGTCCTTTGCCTGTGGAACACCTGGTAAAAATTTTTTCCCACATTGTAGGTTGTCTCTTAGCTCCAATGGTGGTTTCCTCTTAACAGTGCAGAGGATTTTTAATAAGATGAGACCCCAGTTGTTGATTCTGTGCTAGTTCCCAGGCTACTGAGGTTTTGTTCATAAAGTCTTTTCCTATTCCAATGTCTTCAAGAGTTCTACCTAACCTACTTTTCAGCAAGTTTAATGTTTGTTTTAATATTTAGATCTCTGATCCACTTCAATTTTAGTTTGGTGCAATTTTAGTTTAATCTGGCGAAAGATATGGGTCTAGTTTTAATCTTTAGCAGATTGAAATTTCATCCAGTTTTTCCAACACCATTCACTAAAGAAGCTATCTATCTTTCCTCCAGTGAGGGTGACTGGCTTTTTTGTCAAAGAGAAAGTGGCTGATTATGTCTGGAGTTGTTTCTGCACCTTCTATCTAATCTATTCCACTGACCTTTGGGTCTGTTTCTTTGCCAATACTACACTGTTTTTATCACAGTGGCTTTGTAGTATAGTTTTATGTAGGGGAATGTGGTATCTCTTGTCAAAAAAACCCAGTAATTCTATGAGTTTATTATCTTTGGAAAACATGTGTATAATAATCACCAAAATAGCAGGGAGGGAATGGAGTAAAATATGAATAAAGTTCCTACCTTACCGGAAGTTAATATAAATCTGAGGCAGAGTCTCATAGACTAATTTGTATACTGTATGCTTTGAGCAATGATGGCAAACCTTTTAGAGCTTTCAATAACAAACAGCCCACGACAGAATACATGCCATAGGTTTGCCACCACTGCCTTAAAGTAATCTACCAAGTATCTCAAAAATAGTGCAAACATCATGAAAGAAATAAAAGTACTATACAAGAGGTCATATGATACAAATGAAGTCAAATAGGTACAGAAAAGCAAGAAATGACTGACAGAGGACAGTACAAAATAACAGGCATAAATCCAACCATATCTGTAACGTAGGGATGAGTTAAATGAGTCAGTGGAAGGGCAGAGATAGGACACAAAGACAAGCTCCAACTACAGACAGTCCCTCACTTACATTTCACCTTACAACTCCTTGTCTTTGCAGTGTTGTGAATGACCCATAGTCAGCAGAAGCTGTGTTTGGAGGTCTGAATTCCACTCTTTCTGTGAGCCACTGCAGTATGCAGTAACACGGTGCTGGGTGGTGGCAGCAACCACATGGCTCTGTCAGCCATTTGAGCACAGGCTGAATAATGGGTGCTGTGCACTGGTGATGCTAGGCTACAGCTACGGTGTTAGGAAGGTTAGATATATTAAAAGCATTTTTGAATTATGGCATCTTCAGCTTATGGTAGGAATCTATGTGTCTATAAAAGACACACTGTGTCTGGAGTGCTCAAAATAATATTTGATAAAAATCATCAAACAAAACATGTAACTGGAGGTAAAAAAAAAAAAAGATGCCTTATAATGATAAAAGCATCCATCAGCAAAAGGTAGCAACTGTAAACATGTATGTACCTAAAAACAGAACCCTGAAATACCTGAAGGAAAAAATCAGAACCAAAGAAGAAAATAGTTAACAGATGGAGACTTCAACATCCCACTTTTGGTAGTAAATAGAACTGGCAGATGAACATGGCGACAGTGCCCTTGAACATCACTATAAACCTAAGAGACATCAACAAAACACTCCACCCCACAAGAATACATATTCTTCTCAAACAGTAATATTCAGAGGAAAAAATATATTTCTATTAACTCATATCATTTCCTAATTAAATGCTTGCTGTGGCAATATATGTACTATAATTTCCTAATTAAAAAATCCCCCTGGGGATTTAGCTCAGTGGTTCCGCTGCCTGCCTCACAAGTGCAAGGTCCCAAGTTCAATCCCCGGTACCAGGAAAACAAAAACAAAAACCTCCCAAATCAACTTAACTTTTCACCTCAACAGAGATCTTTTAAGAGCAAACTTAATGAAAAGCAAACTTAACCAAATCACGAGAAGAAAAGAAAAATAGGAAAGAAATGAAACAAAAACTAGAAAAACACTAGAGAAAATAAGTGAAACCAAAATTTCACAAAAATAATCAACAATATTTAGAAAGTCTTAACTGAACTGACCAAAGAAACATCCCAATTACTGAAATCAGAAATGAACAAGAAAATATTACTGTAGAATAAAAACTACAGGAACATGGTATGAAGAAAACAGAGTTAAAACTCGGCTGAAATGACAAATTTCTTTTCTTTTTGGTACCAGGGATTGAACTTGGGACCTTGTGTTTGTGGAACCACTGAGCCAAATTCCTAGCCCTGAAATGACAAATTTCTTTACAGATAAGAACTACCTGACTAAAACTGGGGATATACCTATAACAAGAAAGAGACTGAATTGGATAATTTAAAAACTCTCTCGTAAGCCAACATAGCTGAAGCGGGAGGACTGCCATGAGTTCAAGGCCAGTCTGAACTACTCAAAAGGCAAAAACAACCTTTCCACAAACTCATGTGAAAATGGCTTCATCTGTGAAGTCTACAAACACCAAAGAATTTAGAACTAATATTTCACAAACTCTTTCAAAACCACAAGAGGAATATGTCCCAACTTATTCTATGAGACCAATTTTGTTGCTCTGACACCAAAACCAAATAAACACAAGAAAATTACAAATTCTTATAAAAATAAATATTAAAACTCTAAAAATTTGGCAAACTAAATCTAGCAATATAGAAAAAAAAAAGGATTATATACCATCACCAATTGCGATTTGCCTAAGGAATGCAGATGGAGAGTTTACTACATAAAAATCAACACATAAAATATGCTATATTAATAGAATAAAGGACAAGAACATTGTCACCTTAACAGCCACAGAATTATCATTTCATAAATTACAATACCATTTCACGAAACTCAAAAAATACAAGGAAATTCTGTAATTTGATAAAGAACAATAAAAACACAGCTAACGCCATATTTTATCAAACAAGTTTAATATAGTCATAGAAAAACATAAAGCAAGACATACTAATTAAAATATGATGAAGATATAATATACACCTACCTATCTCTTCACTAAACTGGGAACTTGACACCAAACTTGAAAGACTGACAGATAAGGGGGAAAAAAAAAAAGACTGACAGATAAGGATGCTCACTTTTGCAACTTTTGTTCAGCATCATGCTTAAGTTTTGAGAAGGGTAAATAGGTAAGAGAAAAAAGTGAAAGACATTCAGATTGGAAAGGAAGAAATAAAACTGTATTTGTAGATGATATAATTTTGCATATAGAAAATCCTAAAGAGCTACATCAAATTTGTGCTTGAAAGAACACTATTAATAAACTAGGACCACAATTCCTAGAGAGGAATGAATTATTTACAAGGATCCAACCTAGAACACTTACAACACAAAAATACAAAGATGAACCAATTAAGAATGGGCAAGGGGGCCAGGGATTTAGCTCAGTGGTTTCCCTGCCTTGCAAGCACAAGGTTCAAGTCCTGGTACAAAAAAAAAAAAAAGGCAAGTGATTTGAACAGACATTTCTGCAAAGATTATATACCAGTAGTCAATAGCACATGAAAAGATGCACAAAATCATTAGCCACTAGGAAAATGAAAACCATGAGATGTCACTTCGTATCACCAGCATGGCTATAATAAAAAAGATGGACAATAGCAAGTAGTGAGGCTGTGGAGAATTTGCAAACCTCACACACTGCCAGGGGAAAATAAAATGATGTAGCCACTTTGGGAAAAATTATGGCATTCCTTAAATAATTAAGCCAAGAGTTACTAAATTACCCAGCAAATGTATACCTAGCAGACATACCCACGAAGACTGAGTCTCCACTAAGCTTCATACACTAATGATCACAGCAGCATAATCCATAATGCCAAAACAGTGGAAAAAACCCAAATACTCACCAACTATGAATGGAAACACAAAATGTGATACAATCCATCCAACAGATACTATACACATGTAAAAAGGAATGTAAGGAGGCAAGTCACAAAATGAATCAAAACATGGCAAACGAAAGCCAGTTGCAAAGATCACATATTATATGACTAAGTTAACAAATACCTACAACAGGCAAATCTACAGATACACAACTAGGTTAAGTTGTCACGTGAAACTGAGAGGTCAGCAGGGGAAAGTAGAGTGACTGCTACTGGATACAGCATTTTTTTTTTTTTTAAGTAAGAGGTGACAAAAAAGATTTAAAAGCAGACTGTGGTGATTTCTGCACAACTCTTGAATATATACTAAATGTCACTGCATTGTTAAATGAGTGGAATATATGGTTTGTAAATTTTATCTCCATCAAGCTGCGTAAAAATGGACACAGGAGCCTGCTCTGTACGTCAAAATGAGTAAGTTTAATGAACATTCAGTTGACAAGTGGTGAAAGTCAAGAATTAAGCTTTTGTCCTGTCTTCTCAGCACTGAGGATTTCCAAAAATCTTTATATCTTAGCGGACAAAGTATCTGTAAAATAGGTAAGTGTATCTTCTTAGTTTTAAGATGTAATCTAAAGGAAAAAAAAATTGTATCTGTAAGATATCTTACAACATTTCAATATAAAAGGACTAATGTTATACATTATTACGAAAAGCAAAAACAAGTTATTCCACTGGTTATATAGATTGCTGGACAAGATAATACTGCACCATATTTCATAATTTTGTAAAAGCAGGGAAAACTGGACAGCAGTTTTTCTCATATCCCCCAGGATAAAAGCATCCCAGTGTGTAAGACACTGAAGCAGTGTTGTCCCCTGCAGCTTATAGGGAGGAACAGACCAGTCAGTAACGGTGCAACCAAGGGTCCCCACGTACTCCATGTACTCTCCACAGTGCTAGGCATAGAGTACATAAATCTTTTATTTCAATGCAGCAAAGGCAAGCAAAGGACAAGCCGGAGAAGACAATTCTGCTTAACTCACCTGCCAGGCCTGCGTCCCAGCCGCCCCTGATTAGGGCTTCCCTCTCTTGCTCCAGCTCCATGTTCAGAGCTTGTCTCTCAACAGATGCTGCTACTTAAAGAAAATGTAACACAACGATGAATAAAGTCACAGGGTCATTTTCATCCGAGACTGCAGGGACAAGCAGGAGAGGCAGGGACAGTAATTCCTGGGTGGGCTGTGTAGAAGGTTCCCTACAGTCTCAGGAAGGGATTCTGAGAAAAAGCCTCAGACGGTGCTCCCCAAGAACCTGAAACAGCATGGGAGGCAGATTCCTACTTACCTGGAAACAAGACTTCTTACTTTGTTAGAGAATAAAACTCCCATTGTGGAAAACAGATGGCTCCTAAGAGCAACTCTCAAAAGGAGACAAAGGGACTGGTTCTCTCGAGACAATCTGGAAGTTCAATACTAGGCTAAGGGTACCAAGATATATCTTAAGTCCTGCTGGACCCAGAGAATCACTTCTAAGGCAATTAAAGGACAGTAACTTTTATGATAAAAAAAGGAATACACTTTGGAGGTCAAGAGACCCCAGAGCTTTCCATACCTGCCAACCTCTGAAACTGCCATTTGAGGTTATCTAGTGAAAAAAAGGACGGCCTTTCATCTCTGAGGGTCCAGGAAGAGATGGGTAGCAGAAAGGCCTTACCTAAGGAAGCCACGGTCCTGTAGTTCTCCATCATCACTTCCGTGTACAGGGCCTTCCTGGTAGGCTTCAAGCTGGCCCATTCCTTCTTGGTGACATGCACTGCCACAGCCTCGAAAGTGTCTGAGTCCTGAAACAACAAGTTCTACAGTCTTAGACGTCAGGATATGTTGGTGGTCAAAACTATCACTGAGAGGCCAGGGAAGGACTCCTACAGTAACCCCAGTTTTATGTGAAATGTGGAGGGTGTGGCAGAAAAGGATGCAGAACGTAAGGCAGCAAGCTGGAGCTCAGCACACTTTCCCAGTGAGAACCAAGTACATCTCCACACAAAGAGAGCTGAACCTGCTATGTGGCAGCTGGGCTTGGATCTAAGCATGAAGGTAATTATGTGGAAGGAAACGGCCAGCACCCTCACTGCTGAGCCTCATTCACGCTATATATTCCAACGATCATCGGGGTGACTCATACTCCTGCCATTTACCCGTTCTGCATTCATGCCAGTCCTTCATTCTTACCTGTTTGCCCTATGCAGGCACCCAGATGTCTGACCTGTCAGTGAATTCCCACCTTGCCCCACCAGCATGCAGAGGAGTAAGGTTCAAAGGGTGTAAAAAAATACTACTTACTCCAGAAAGGTCCCTAGGACAGCTTGGTCTAAGGCAATTATTAGGCTGGCAATGCACCTAATAAGGTAGCTATTAAACGTTTTCAACCCCTGAAGCATGAGTTCAGCAGTGTATTTCAGAACACTCTTTCTAGAGGAAACGGTCTTCGTGAAGAGGTGAGAATCTATAAGGCAGTGCCAAAGACAGATTTGCTGGTGGTCTTTGAGATATTAAAATTACCTTGGGGACAAGCTCTCTATATTACATTGCAAAATTACTTTACTGCTCCACCAACAGTGTCATGGAATCCTAGTTCAATAACAGATGAGACCAATGACTTGAATAGGGAATTTAAAAACAGACACACAAATATAGATATAGATACAGATATAGAGAGACATAGATATATAGTACCCAAGTTTATGACAAAGTAACAAGTGCAATTCAATGGGTAAAAATACTTTTTGATAAATTCTCCTGTACCAAGTGGATTAAATGTGTAGGAGAAAAAAAGAATTCCAACCCAGTCATACAATTAATTACAGAAGAATTACAGCATAAGTAGAAAGCTAAAGCTATAAATGCTGTGGGGAAAAAAAAAAAAAGAAAGAAACACAGCTTTATGAACTTTGACTAAGCAAAGATTTCTTACACAAAACAAACTGACACACTGGGCTTCATTAAAAATAAAATCAAGCACAGTATCGTGGTACACACCCAGAAGCCCAACTCTGGGAGGATCTCCAAATTCAAGCCCAGCATAGGCAAGTTAGAAAGACCCAGTCTCAAAAAAAAGTGCTGTAGTTCATTCCCCAGTACCTAAAAAGAAAGAAGAAAATCTGTTTATCAAAGAACACACCAAGAGAAGAAAAACAGCAAGCCATAGACTGGTAGAAGATAGTTCATTAGATATTTATCTGGCAAAAGATTCATATCCTTAATAAATACGAAATTACTATAACTTGGGGAAAGAGATATACAATGTAATAAAAAATAGGAAAAATATCTGAATAGGGACTTTACATGAAAGAATATTCATATAGGCAATAGTTCTACAAAATGTTGCTGCTTCTTTGGAGAAGAAATTTTGAAAACCTCAATGAAATACTATGAACAAATGACATAAGAATTAGTAACCACGTGAAGTAACACTATGCCACTGGTAAAAATATAAACTAGAACAACTATTTTGGAAAATTTGGGGGCAACAGCTACTAAAACTAGCTAAATGTATAACCTACACTCTAGCAGTTTCATTCCTGGAGATATAATCATGTCCACAAAAATGTCCAATGTATTCTTATTTTGTAGGAGTAAAAAACTAGAAACAAAAGCCCATCTATAGTAGAACGGAGAGATAAGATGTGATATAGCAGATAATGGAAAACTAGTTAGCAATAAAAAAGAATACTGGTATATGCAACACCACGGGTGCCAAGTTCACAGACATAATGTTACATGAAAAAAGGCACATACAAGAGAACATATTGAAGGGTTCCATTTATACAAAGTTCCAGAACAAACAAAATCTACAGTGATAGAGATTAGAATAGTGGTTAACTTTGGGACAGCAGGATGCTTAGAAGAGGACATAAAAGGAGGCTTGTTGGGATGCAATAATGTTTTAGATCTTGACATGGGTGACAGTAATACAGGTGTGGACATTTCTAAAAGTGAGCTATACATTTAAGACTCGTATGTAAGTTAATCCTCAGGAAGAAATTTGCACATGAAATGTTTTGTATACCTATGTAAGACATATTCACAAAGTACATAAAGATATTTATGAGTGTACATAAACATACATGTATATACACATCTATGTACAAAGGAAACCCAGCTCACCTGGGAGCTGGATGTTGACACAGATGTCATCATGTAACTTCTTTTATTCCTTGGGGAAAGGCAAAAGTCTCAGGAGCTGAAGGCAAAGAGAAAAACATTAGTGACAGTAACTTTACTGACCATAACTTCTAAATACCTCTGATTATCCTGTTTTGAAGGCTACGTGAACTATTGTTTTTTCATCACTTGTTTGTTATGAGTTCTAGACTCGAGAAGGGACATGGCAGGCACATAGGGGAATGCAGAAAGAAAGCAGAGATCATTTAAGGAATGACTAATGAGAAGGTAGACTGACAAAACTATAACATCAACAATCCAGAGAATAAATCATAGAAAAGACAGAAGAGGTAATCAGGGAAGACAGTGGGCAGAATATCAGGGGATGAAAAGCAAGCTGGAATTCCAAACAGTTAAAGCTCCTAAGATCCAAACAGTACAGATAGGAAAGAGCTGTGCACAAGAAATCCATCAAACACTGTAAGACCTCAGCATCTGTTTTTCCTCCTGTGCTATTTAATACCAGGAAGGGATATTTCTGTTACTTTAGTAACAGAAGTCAAACAGAATTTGAAAATAGTTTACTAGGAATACTTTAATGTCATCATAATGAAATTTTCCCCCAAATGCACAAGCTGATTATAAAACATTTCTTCAGTTTTACAACAGGGTTGGGGTTGGATGAGAGGGAAAACACTATCATATTAAAGGAATCCATCAACTTCATGAGATGTCCCAAATACGTCCAAGTTCCAAACAATACAGTGTAGGAACTATGCAGCTTCATTTCTAAAATAGCTGTACTTCCCACTGTTGGTACATTGATTGATTCTTCACTAGGAATTAGGACTTCTGCCATTACAAAGAATAAATCAGCAAGATTTATGCCTTAATGACAACACCTGAAATAACAACAGCTGCCGTCAGGTAAACTGGATATTTAACAATCATATAAAAGTACTTCTATTCATAGACCTTAAAAACAACTTTCATTTTAACCCCTATATGTGTAGCTTGCTGTAAGACTCAGGGTACTATAAGAGCATCAGACAACAGACTTCAATAAGTGCACTGTTCCTCCCCGCAACGGCCCTTCATAGTGAATCAAGAAAGTCACTCAGTAAAATAAGGCAAGCTAAGCTAGGAAACAGGGCTGTCAGGATTAAAGTAGAAATTGTGCCTTGGAAGCTAAAGGGAGTCCAGCAAAGAGAAATAATGCTTATAAGGAAAAACAGGAGGACTTTCAAAGAAAATACAATATAAATCTACACAAATATTCCTGCTAAATTCGTGCAGGATTTCTGTCCAAATTCAGTGATCTATACTAAAGGGGTACTTATTACAACTGTATCCCGTAGTTTTCTAAAATTATCATAATGTCCAATAAATTTCTCTTTCAGTGGATACCTCACAGAACTGACATATTAAGAGGACTTAAGAAAAAGGTCTCATCTGTACAGCGGGTAATCTGAAAATCAAATCTGGAAGGAAAACAGCAACAGAAACTACCCACAAAACACTCCTTCCTTTTATTTTTCTATGGGGAAAACGGTATAGAAGCTGTTCCATATATAAAAGCCAAAATGGGAAGCAAATCGCAATCCAATATCCTTCAGCACTGACAGGAACCACATGTTTAAACCAAATGATTACAAACTTCGATGATCAGCTAATGACAAAGGAGTGCAGTCAAGTGAATTTAAGAAGGGCCTGATGGAAGACGTGAGGAGAGCTGGATCAAGGCATACTCTCACGTCTCCAACAGCGCACAGAAGAAACTACGTTAAAGACCGCGCGCGCGCGTGCACACACAGCTTGATTGATGGGCTTGACTCACTAAAAAGCTTTAGACTTAATACATGAGGTGGAGAGGGGCGAACAAATGTGTCTTATAAACACGTGCTAACTCCCCACATAATGTGTTCATTGTGTACTGCAAACGTGGACTAATAAAACTTTAAAAATTCTATGAGTTAATCCAGACGGCAGGGTTCGCAGCTATTCTCCGATATCTGAACAACTAAGCGGGGGCCATCTTGGAAGGAAGCACACACGCATCTCAATGCTCTAGACATTTGAGCTGTTCTACTTCCCACCTAGAATTTCCACCATGTCGGGTGGGCAGTTACCGCAGCCCAACCTCCTGGGACACTGAGGGGAGAGAGCAGCCGAGCGGGACAAAGGTGCAAATGACCACCGGTCCTGATAGGCAAGGCTTTCGGAGGACGTTGATGCCAACCACCCCTCAGCGAGCCTGCGGTTCCCAAACATCACCCTTTTGACCCCACCCTACCGAGACCGATGCAGGTTTAAGGCACCCTCCCTCCGGGCCCTATTCGGGCCTCAGACCCACTCACTGGAGCTCCGGCAGCCTCTAGAACTTTAGGCAAAAAACGGTCGAGACACCAAGCGACTGCGCTCAGAAACGAAGACCTCGGGAGTGAAAACAAAATGGCTGCCCGGAAACACGTCATCACACTACCCAGCTAATCCATAACCGTTTTAGAATTCCCTCTAGGAATCTTGGAGGACCCTATCGTCTTGGTTGTTCCAATGAGACAGGCCAGGAAGAGAGAAGACTGAAGAGAGGCTACCGCTGAAAAGGAGGCGGGAGCAAAAAGACGAGCTGTTTGTTCCATTGGATAGTGGGTGAGAGGTGGGGCCTGAGGGTACCAATCAGCATCTAGGTTCATTCTCCCTTTGGTGGCCTAGCCTGTTTCTACTCTAAGAGGTCGGAGACCCAGTTCAGCTGTTCTTGTTTGTGCTTGCGTGTCCCCACTTTCAAAGTGTTAGAGAGCCGCGCATGGTGGTCTGCACCTGTTTTCCGAGCTCTGGGAGCCTGAGGGAAGAGTAACCCCAATTGGGGCCCTATCTGGGCAAATAGCGATTTAACAAGACCCTGGCTCAAAATTTTAGGAAAAGCGGAGCAGACGGGATGTAGCTTCGCGCTAGAGCTCTGGCTTAAATCCCCAGTGTGCTTCCCTGCGGGCGCACAAGCATAGATGAGGAATCTGACACCTAGCACATCTGAACAGGGCTGACTTTATTAGGAAGGGGCTCATGTTTCCCAGGATTGTTTTGAGGGCTGGCTTGCTCAGGAAAGAGAGCCCGGGAAAGGCTAGCTGGTTGAAGGAAAGTCAGGGTCTCACTTGGCGATCTTCCTGTACACCCAGAAGCCCCTTGGAGTTCAAAGTGGCTGACTCTGGCCTGGAGGGGCACTGAGGAAGAGGGCGGAAGGGCCTGAGCACATGCTTCCTACCCTAACTCAGAGTGTCCTGCCTCACCAGGCCACTCATCTCACTCCTGTGGCCACTGTGATGTCCCACAAGGCTCAAGGCCCACGCTCATGCTCATGTGCTGCCCCTAGAAACTCAGCCCTGCCACGATGCCCAGTCCATAGGGCACCCACTGCTCAAACACGCACCATCAAGGCCAGAATTTCCCCAGCACCTTTGGTCCTGTGTGACCCCAGCCATCCACTCACGGTAATTTTTATCTCCAGTCCTAGGTGGTTGGACCCTATGGGAACTTTACTGATTACTCCAAAAGATCTTTCGATATGAGAGCAAGTATTGAGGTCTCACCCCCTGCTCACCACAAAATATGGGGTTGGGTAGGTATTCTGAGGCCAAATCAAAAGAGTCTGTGCCACGGTGGCTAGCATATTCATTTCAGAACAGTGGTTTAGTTTTTGCAAAGCGTTAATGTCCCTAATGTTAAAATGAAGCAATTTGAGTGTAAGTGAATTTGAAGTTTCCCCTCTCCCCAGCCCTCAGGCTTTGGTGGCCTTGACTAACCTGCACCGGGCTGGAAATAAAACCTCGCTTGTTGCTTCATTTTTGCCTTCTCTGGTAGTCTTGGTCATGCCTTGGTTTACCTTAACCATTATCATGTTGTAAAGATACACACATGTAAATACATTTTTTTACACATTTAACAAATTCTCACACATCTACTTGATTTAAATATAACTCAAACGAGCATGTGTTAAACAAGTTAGAGCCCACCTGCTTTGCATGACCATGTAACTGCACTGCCCCCATCATCTCCTGGTCATAGATAAGACAAACCCTGTGGGATAAACTCTGACCCCAAAACGCCCACCTTGCTGTTGACCAACTTCACCTTGACCTTTAAATGTCCTCTAATTCTCCTACCTCCTAGGAGTTCTCTTTGCACTGAGCTACACCCTCGACCCTTTCTATTTTTTATTTTGAGACAGGAACTTGGTAAGTGACTAAGTTGCCTGGGCTTGGCTCAAACTTGTGATCCTCCTGCCTCTGGATTTGCAGGCCGACCCCACCACGAATGACTCCCCTTTTATATATAACCCTGTGCAAGCGCTGCCCAATAAAACTAGAACAGTGCTGCCACCTTGTGGCAGATCTTTTCCTTCCTTGGTCAGCCTTGAAGTCCTCAAATTCACCATGGTGTTCAATATAGATCTCGTCTTTCTGTGGCCTTCCTTTAATGCTGGCTACATCAGTACTCGTGACAATGCATCATCGTGCCCAGTACGCATTCTGGCCTCCAGTGACTTTGTCAAAGTTTCTTAAAATGACTAAAAACACAAGTCTTGCCCACACATGAAATATGAACACTGAGTTTATTTCCTAATTGTGTTAAATTTACCACGTGGTATGTTACCACATACTCAGTGAACCGCAACGCTCACAATACTGACTTCTGAGTGGCTGTAATCCCTTCCGATGTTGCGCGTCCTCCCCTTTCATAGGTGGCCACCAGCAGAGAGGAAAGGTAGTGGACCTATAGGCAGAGTGAGAAGGGCAGTGCAGAGTTCAGATCCACTGCCTAAGGATCAGAGCTCAAGGCTACCGCAGGATGCCCAGGTGCCAATGCATCAGTCAGAGGTCAGAGCAAAGCTGTCGAGAGCCCACAGAGGTGGTGAGGTGTCTGACTCAGAGGACCTCCTGACATGCTGTTCCAGAGACAGTGAGGGTGTAGAGCAGCCAGCAGTGAGGAGTATGGAGGAGAAAACTTTTCTGTCACCACCATTACCTTGGGTGGTGTAGACCACAGGCAGCATTGCAGGAGGAACGTGAATTGGCAAGAGCTGACACAGACAGGAGCACCGGCCAGGAACCCTAGGAGCCCAGATTCCTGGATTCACCCTGTGCCTAACATGAGTGAGAGTCAGCCAGAGTCATGATGGCACCTTACTGGGGGCTCATTCCATGCCAGCTACCATCCTGGAGCTGAGGTGGAGCCACAGGTTCCTAGGAAGACCCTACAGGTGCATTCTGGAGCTCCTAGGGATTCCTGGTTAGCCCCACATGCTGGGTAAGAGGTCACAACATGCTCTGTAGGGAGGAGATGTGGATCCGGGCCCACATGGGTTACAGTCTATCCACGGAGTTCCCCACCTAATAACACTGCTGGGCCAAGCCACTCCTAGGCAACAACTGGCAGCTTTGAAACACAGAAGAAGGGACCCCCTTAGGACTGGACTCTCAACAGGTCTGATGGTGGTGTGGGCACGTGTGGTGTGGGGGTTTAAGGCATGGTCAGAGAGTTACACTTTTGATCACAATGGCCACACGGCGGTCATAGTACTGAGCTCCCTTTCCTGTCCTGTGTCCCAATGAGGGGCGCCTTGCTCTACATTGTGCCACCCATGGGTGGGGAGAGCAGGCGGAGGAAGTCCCTTGGCTTCCTAGGCTGATGTGAAGCTGTTTGTCACCTGACTCACAGCCACAGGGACCTGCAGAAAAGGGGGTCCCTGCAGCAGGAGGGGAGTTGAATCTGTCCTGCTGCTGAGCATGTGTCTGCCTAGGGCTGGGCTGGCCTGGAGGCTCTGTCTGTGTGCACTGCTCTGGGGAAAGGGACTTTGGGTTCTGGCGAGTGTCCGGTCACTGCAGTGGGTCCCGCAGTGTGCTGTAAGGCAAATTCCTGTGCTCACTCTCTTGCCCTACCCCAGCAGCTCAGCCTTGCTCCTGACTACGCTACCTGAGGTTGTGGAGTCAGGCCCCTGGCAGCCTGGCCACTGCAGAACCAGGAGGTCAGCCTGCAAGCACCGGCATAGAGCCAGAGGCCTGAGACTCTGCCAGCACTGGGCTCTCGTGACAGGCTTGGTCCTGGGTTTCGTGCCTAAGGCCGGAGCCACCTTGTGTCTCTACCTCCCCCACAGGGCAACGCATACAGCTGCAGCCGGGGTAAGAAGGCAACTCGGCTTCCCGTCTTCTTTTCTAAGTCATATTCCAGGGAACCTGGTCTCTCTTGGCTCCCTTGGGTCTAATGCGGGAAATCTGCTCCCTGAATTCACTACTCAGGTTGGGGTCCAGGGGACACCAGTCAGGGAAGGCAGGACATCCGTGTTGTTGCCCAGGCTCAGGGCGAGTACCCTGCATCCCACACACCCAAGATACTGCAGAGCGGGAGCCTGGCCCAGGACTTGCAGGTCAGCTGAGGGCCTGAGCCCGAGAGGAGCCAGGCTGAGGCTGGGACAGGCCCCACACGCAGCCCGCAGGCCCGGGACGGCAAGACGCAGCCAGAGGGAGGGAGCAGCGTGCACCCAGTGCCCACCTGCGTGCCAGCCTGTCTTGGTGCCACAAAGGGGCACTGCTAGAGAGACCTGGCAGCCGCCTCAAGGCAGGGAGACAGTGACTCACAAGGGGCAGGAAGGTGGAGACCCCACCTGGCATCCCTGCCCACATTGCCTTTTCTGCACCAGTCACTTCCACCCTCTCAGCCCTTCCCTCTGGGGGCAGGGAGGAAAGCTTGCCGCAAAGCTTTCAACTGTCAAGGATGAAATCCAGCACCTGGGAGAAGGAGATACCATCTCCATGACAAGTGAGGCCTCTGAGGGAGCAGGGAGGCACCGAGGTGCAGGCTGGAGTGGGCTCAGGTGAGAGCCCAGAGCTTCTGTGCTTGGACCCAAGACAGGAGAACGATGGGGACCTGCAGCCCGAGCCCAGCCCATCTGGGCACAGCTGTCTAAGTCTACATGGAAGAGATCACGTGGGTACAAAGAGGAAACCCACGGCTGCGCCCAGACCCAGGGGACAGGGACACAGCTCACCCGATCCACTTCAGCAGCTTCTGCACCGGACTGAGTCACACAGAAACGTCAGGCCTCTTGTGACATGGACACCCACACACACACTGCAGACAGAAGTCAGATGCACACGCGTGTGCACACAGGCACACACATACCCCAGCACATGTGCACAGGCACATGTCTGCCAAAGCTGGTGACAAGTCCGCCCCTCACCCTCACCTGGCTTTCCTCGTCCCACCCATGGCCATCATGGGCACCGGACCGTGCAGGGACAGCTCAGACTGTGTCATCTGCCAACTGCCTGTGAGCAGGACAGGGTGTCCCCTGTGGGCAACACTTGAGGAACTCTAAGGGGAACCTGTCTTCCCCGTCCCCATACATACGTACTGCCACCTTCAGAGTGGGAGCTTCCCTCCCAGCACCAGGGAGCTCTGGTCCTTCCTGAGGGAGGGAGCCTGGGTCTTCAAGGGAGAACTGAGGCCGCAGAGCTGACTAGATCGTCCACGCTCGGGGGACATCACCTAAAGATCAAGAAAGACAGAGAGGACAGCTGTGACACCGCTCAATCCTCTGTTTACCAGGCACCATGGAGAGAGATCGAGAGACAGATAAAGACAGACACCGAGACAGAGAGAGACAGAAAGAAACACAGAGAGGGAGGGGGACGGGAGAGGGAGAGGGAGAAGGCAGGAAAGAAAAAAATGGAAAAGCACAAAAGTGCGCAGTGAGCATCTCCTGCAGGCTATGGACAGGTGGAAGCACGAGGGGCACAGAGTGTACACCGCCGAAGTCCTCGCTCCGCGTCCTCAACTCCGCCATCTGCAGCCCTGCGCCCGCCCTCCGTGCTCCGCTCCCAGCCCTCCTCTCTCTTCTGCCCGCCTCCCCCACCCCTACCCAGGCCTTCACACATCCTCAGCGCCTCACCCTCCATCCCTCCCCGCTCTGTCCCCTCATCTCCACAGTCACCGTCCGTATCTGTGATTCTCCAAGCCCAGTAAGTGTACCTGGGTGGCAACACGCGGACACACACACAAACTGAGTCGGACAGGCTCCCAGGGATGGGCACAAGCGGGAAAATAACGTGAGCAGAGTTATAAAATTTGGGGTCTTCAGCCAGTCTGGGCCTGCTCCCGCTCCCGAATGTCGTGAGTAAACAGAGTACTGAAGTAGGGGCTTCCAGCAGAGGGGACTGTCACACTTGGGTTGTACACGACAGAAGCTGGGGTGGACAGCCCCTGCTATGCTTTGCACACCGGGGCAAAGTCTGGAGGAGCAGAGCCAAGGAGCACTGCTTCAGGCCACAAGACCCCCAGGCAGGATGAAAGTCCAGGTCTTACTGGGTTTGTCTCTCTCCCCTGCAGGGAATCCAAGGTCCAACCAGTTATGCATGGCATAGTTGTTCCCTCTGCTGCTGGGTGAATAGAAGTTAAATCTGCTGTTCCTCTCTCCTCAGAGGAGAGTACCAGTCTATCCTTCTCACACTCAGATGGAAAAAAGGACCTTGTGAAGTATTCAGCTGGGCCCCAAGTTCCTTGTGCCCGATTTTCAGCAGGAGAGCTCCCTTTGTGAGGACTCGAAGGGAGGAGAGAGACTGGATCTGTGTCCTGATACCTTCCTGTCGCTACCATCCATGTGACAGCCATGCAGCTTGATCTAGCAAAACAGCAGAAAAGTGTTTGATACATGAGCACGTATTTCATTTTAATTGATTACATGTAGGATGCATTACTGAAGCCCCAGCCCCGAGGTATGAGAGACGGAGAGAACAAAGGACACGGAGACACAGACGTGGAAGAAGCTGGGTCTCGGGCTGATCTGCGTTGCTCTGGGCAGCAAAGACAAAGGCACCAAGGACATGCAGCGTTCAGTCACGGCAAGCGTGCATAAGAGCGGAGCTGGGCAGGCCTCCAGACACCTGCTTATAACAAATAGGAAGCTGGCAGCCCTGTGGAATGGGAGCACCACCTTTGCTGAAGAGAACAAACAGTTAACTCAGGGGAAGGATTCACTTGAAGTCACGTTGACCTTGGCTGAAAGTGAACTCAGCAAGGCCCTGCCATCTCTAATGTAGCACTGCTGACTTGTGGAGGGGCAAGAAGCTTGCGCCACTGAGAGCCTGCTAATGCTGGGCAGAGATATCTGCTACAATTATACCCACTTCGAATGATGACATTTGAAATCAGCCTCAGTCTCTTCAGAACTCGGGCCTAAACCACTGCCTCATGTACAGTAAGACAATACATTATTTATTCATTGGGACGCTGGAACTGTACCCTCCACCTTGCTTCTCTGGCCACAGTGTCTCCCTTTTCGGTTCCTCTGATCCACTTAGCAGTGGATCTTGCATAAAAATCTCACTTTATTCAATGCTTAGCTCCAGGTCTTAGCACATTCCTGTCATCCACGGATTCCTTTGCTCTCCAGCCCATGTTCTCAGGAGGCTGAACAATTACAACAGTAACCACAGACAGAATTGGACATTTGCTCCTCCAATGGACACATTTTTTGTATTACTTACTGTTGTGCCAGGCAAGGTGCTGGGACTCAGGGACACAGGGGTGATATCCACGGTTCCAAGAGCTGCGCTCTGGCACCAGCGCGTGCTCAGGAAGGGAGGTTGTACACATCTCTTCCGTGCCCCTCCTCTAGTGTCTGCTTTGTTTGTGTCTGTCCTTCCAGAAATTCTAAACAGGCTGCTGGTTTTCTCTTCAGCACTAGACAGTGACCTTGGTCCTGCTTTGTCCCAAACCCACAGCTGGCCGATTGTCTGGAGGAAACTGGGGAGGAACCTGGGAAGAATAATCCATCCCACAAGCCTGCACCTGACACCACAG
The DNA here is from genome assembly GCF_012274545.1 of Fukomys damarensis. NCBI lineage: Eukaryota > Metazoa > Chordata > Mammalia > Rodentia > Bathyergidae > Fukomys > Fukomys damarensis. Next base: position 57,332,825 of record NW_022900924.1, read on the forward strand.
AGGGCCCAGGTGCTCATCTCCAGTCACTGGCCTGTGGTCAGGGCCGGCAGGATTCTGGCTGGCTCTAGGCTTCCCCTTGGAGGGCCTGGCCCCGGGATCATATGCAGCAACTTAGGGCCAAACATCTTACCCCTTCCCACTCCCAGCACACAATCACTCGCTCCGTGTTAGGCTGCCAGGGTTTGGGAGAGCGATGGGATGAGGAATCCCTTGGCCTCAACACCACAACCCTGGCTCACACAGCGCACCAAGACCAGCACAGCACAGGGGGAGGAAGGAAGACCACGCTGCCGTGGCCTTCACGCTCCCTGGGGACACTTGCGGCCTGAAGCCACCCCAGCCACCACAGGGGATGAGGACGAAGCATCACAGGGGACACGGGTGGCCTGGGGTGGCAGGTGCTGGGGTCCCATCCACAGCGGTCTGGAGACAGAAATCAGTGGGATGAGACCAGTTTTAAATTTCACAGGCCCAGCCCTGAGCTCCCAGGCAGTCTTGCGCTCCCTTTCCTGCCCTGTGCACCAGTAGGGGGCGCCTTGCTGGACACTGTGCTACCCATTATGGGGCAGAGCAGATGGAGGAAGTCCCTTGGCTTCTTAGGCTGATGGTTTCAGAATATGTTCACTATGCACCCCTGGTTTGCTTGCTTTTTAACCTCATTTGCCAGCACGCACTCCTCCCCGACTTTTCCTATTGTACCTTTCATGCAAATGTGCATTTTTTCAGACATCAGAAAACCTGGGTGGCTCTACTGTGTGAGGATAGCTTGGGTCTCCCAGGAAAATAACAAAGAATATTAAAGGCCTGGTAATTAGAGCCAATGCGCCCAGAATTTATTATTTTCTCAAACAGAAGTGGGCAGAGTCAAAGCTTATGTCAAGGCCGGGCGAGATGGCACATACCTGTGATCCTAGCAGTCAGCAGGCGGAGGCAGGAGGATTGCCGTGTGTTGGAGGCCACCCTCAACCACACAGTGAATTTAACCCAGCCCAAACTACACAGCCAGACTCTGCCAGAAAAAAAAAAAAAAAAAAAAAAAA
>NW_022900924.1:57334301-57367886 GCF_012274545.1 Fukomys damarensis
AAAAAAAAAAAAAAAAAAAAAAAAGGAAAAAAGCCCATGTCACTTCCTCCCTGGGCCGCTCCTGACAGAAACCTAAAGAAACATATAGCATGGGACACTACCGAGGACACCAATTGATTTCTTATTATCACATTTAGGTTTCTTCTCACACACCAACTCCTTCTCACTTCTCTTTACTACCAACAGAATACAGCTTTGTCATGATACCTATGGAAAACAAATGTACAGCTTTTTATCAAATGTAGTGGGTACACTACAGTCGGATTCAGAAATCTCAGGCCTCCTTGATGCTGTAGCGAGGTGGGGATAAAGAATATACTCGCTCAGCTTTAACACATTATTCACCTGCAGCAGACTTGTGTAGCCCTTCTTTGGGGAAATAATGAAAAATGCCCAAAGCTACTTCTGATTCTTTTCTCACTGTTGCTAAACTAAGGAGACTCTACAGCACAGCTTTCTCTAAATCAGTGAGATGACTTCCAGCCTCATAAACCTGTCTCTGAGTCTATACTCTCTTCCTCAATAATGCTGGCCAATAAAACCAAGTCTCCAGTTTATCAGAATCTACTATCCTGTTGAGCCACAATGATATCACTGAAACTATAGCTGATGAGCAAAAAATTTACAGAGAGGAGAGAGAATTTTCTCAGAGAGAAAGGAAGTTAACTCCTAGAGCATCTGAAAAGGAGAGTATATTTTCCTCAAGTGTGGAAGGGATGCTACACAGCGAATTCAATGTTCAGTTAGGTGGTATTTGGGAAACTAACTTTAGGGCACAAAAGTTACCTATTTCAACACTCAACCACCAAGAAACTGACATTTAAAAAAATAAGGGCTTCGTGTTTCTGGTTTAGTAAACAAGAAAGGAATGAGACATTAAGGTACTCGACGAGAAAGCAGTGCTTTCAAATGCATGGCTGTATCTGTATGGCTAGGTTGCAAATGACAGAAAGTTAAAATTGTCTAATAAGACATATTTATTGGTTCATACAGCTGAAAAGTTCAGAGAAAGGCCTGCTTCAGGTAAGGCTTGCTCTAGTGAATCAAACCATAAGGCCCCACTTTGTTTTGCTACTCTTTGGAATTGGCTACATCATCAGGTTCTTCACAGAAGGACCTGGAAGTACCAGAATATTTCTTTCTCATACACACAACACTTTCTACAATCCCAAGCATCTGATTTTCTTACCTGGGATACAGAGGATAGAGAGTATTTCCTTTGGTGTCTCTCAAAGAGGGAAAGTGTCTTCGAGAACACAGTAAATACTTCATGTTACACTGGTTTTGCTGTCATGGATGAGCATGGAACAAGCTAAACGGGGTCCACCCATAAAGCCACAATGGAGCCCAATCACATAACTGGAAAAGATACTTTCCAAAGGGTTACTGCTTCCACAAAAGGGGAGAATGAACGCTGGGAATCATGTAAGAGACGACCATTACAGCTGTGTTATTTGAATTATTACAGAAACAAAATCTCTGACTCTGTTTACATTTTCCCAATCCCAAAATGCTGTCTCACAATACAAGACTGTACAACTTGGATGACCCTCTGCTGCTTTCCCTCAGGCGACCTTGGGGACCTCAAGGAGAACCACAACAGCCGGGTAAGGTACAGTTCTAGAGTCAGCCACGGAACTGCAATGATCTTTTTTTCAGAGATCCCTCTTTTCACGGTCACTGACCACCATCCTGTCTTCTATATCTGATAGCGTATCTTCAGATTGGTCTCTTATGTATACTTTCAACAGAGTTTTTAACCTCCTGGATATCTGCTTGAATCTGTTTCACGGATTCCATTTCTTTCCCATGTTGGACATTCATAGCTTCTATCATGGCCCTGAGCTCATGCTTATTTCATCTGTTTCTGTTCTAGAGTCTCTAATCGTGTCATTCATTCTGTCCACCGTCTCTGTAGTTATCTCAGATATTACTTCTGTTTTGGATGGTTTCTCTCATGTGATAAGCTAAAAGTGTAAATAAGAATCAAAATGTATAATTGATACTGTATAGAAGGAAAAATGTCTAAAGGTGTAGGGGAAGTGGGAGGGACAGGGGAAAACTAAGAAGGGAAAAGAAAAAATAAGAGAAAAGGAAAAAAATGGAAACAGCCTCTATAAATAGGGAAGGGTGGAGGGGGTGAAGGGAAGGAAGGGGAATGGGAAAAAAATAAGAACCAAGATATATTTTGTAAAGGTACAAGATCCCAATGATGAATGTAACTGTACTGTATAACTAACATGTCCCAATAGAGGAAAAAGGAAAAAAAAATTAAAACTGCTTAAAAAGCATAGGACAACAAAGAAACACCAGCTTGTGTAGCAGACTACTAGTGGAAAAGGGGGGTCTGCTTAGTTGAAGGAGCTGGATGATAAATGGTGAAGGGAAACTGGAAAAATGAGGATAAACACGTACAATTAAGGAACAGAACACTCTCAAGTCAGACAGCTCTGCTTCTAGACTAAAATTTCAATGGACTAGCTGAGTAACTTCCGTGAAAACCTCTTTCAACCTTACATTTTCGTATGTACAATGGGGAGAAGACTATCCATCTCAATAGGATTTTAAAAGAATTTAAAGAATATATGAACACTGGTTAGCACAGTGTCATATACAGAAGGTGCTCAACCAAATGGTACTCAGAATTAATGGTGGGAAAGGGGCCCAGGCTTCTGTGCAGTGAAGGGGCAAGATAATGCTGGCTACTGGGGTTACAGAGAGTTTGGGGAGTTCATTTTGACTCTGGAGTTCCTACAGCCTTGAAATTGTTTAAAAATTATCATCATTATGCATCGCTAATATTCAAGACAAGAGATCTGACAGTCACAGGGTTTCTCTTGAATATGGAGTCTCTGGTGCTTAATCAGGACAGCATTCTGACCTTTCTATGGGTTTTCCACAGCCATTACATTTATACGGCCCGCCTCCAGTATAGATTCTTTGATTTCAGGTAAGATATGCCTTGAAAATGAAGCTTTTCCCACAGTTGGTACATTCATGGGGCTTTTCCCCAGAACAGACCTTCTGGTATTGAGCAAGATCTAAGTTCCACAGGTAGCCTTTCCCATAGTCCTTGCATTCATAAAGTTTCTCCCCAGTGTGGATTCTTGCTGTCAGAGAAGAGCTGGGTTTTGAGTAAAGCTTTTCCCACACTCCTTACATGTGTATACTTTCTCCCCCGTGTGCATTTCCTTGTGTTATGTAGGATTGTGTTTTGACTAAAGTCCTTCCGATATTCCCCACATTCTAAGAGTTTCTCTCTGGTATCTATTTTCTGCTGCTGGATCAGGTTGGACTTCTAAGACCACAGTCTTGACAAGCACAGGGTTTCACTCCACTATGAATCCACTGATGGGCAACACAGTATGATGTAAAACTAAAAGCCTTGCCACTTTCCTTACATCCACAGATGTCTCCATTATGAGTTCTCCGACCTTGATTCGTGTCTTCCTTCTGATCTAAATTCTTGCCACAATCCTTACATATACAGAATACCTGTGCACTTTGAATTTTCTGATGCATCCAAGGTAGTTACTGACTTCAGTATTCTCCAAAGTCTCTTCTAATGAGTTCATCTCCTCTTTGAGAACCACCTTTACCACATCACTTGTTATATTCACACATCCCCTACTGGGTACCCAGACCGTCTCCTTTTCTCCTCTTCACACATTTTCTCAAGACAGAATTCCTGGGGTCCATATCATCAAAGTCCACTTGACAGCACCATAAGGTACTCTGTCTCCTCAAAAACTTCCTGTTTCAGAATAATATCTGTGTCATCAACTTTCAACACACTCCCGGACATCAATCAAAGCAGAAAATGTCCTCATTACCTAGGACAGAATGACTAAAGTCACCAAGCAGTAGCGATAAATCTATTTCTCTCCGTGGTCCATCCCTTCTCTCCTGAACCCTCCCTACCTCAAAATGGCAGAAATAGGCTAAAGCAGGCAAAGCAACTGAGAGCAAAAGGCAGAAGTCACACAGAACGTCCAAGGTCTGTGATTGCCACCACTAGAGCCAGAACAAGCTAGAATCTCAGTTGTCTTGAATCTAAAAGAAATCAAAATTCTTTCCAGGTAGTTGAGTCAAGCTTATAAGAGAAGAACAGGCCAGGCTCGGGGCAGAGGCTCTGTTCAGAAGTAAGATTCTTGGTGGTACACCTGCAGACACCCAATGTGTCACAAGAGGGATGTGAGCATAAAGGACCTTCCCTACCTTCCAAAACTCAAAGGAATTCCAATCTGATCGCCAAGTCCATAAGGAAAAAGTGTTTGCCTAAATTACTTCAGGTAGAGTTGGGCAAAAGCTTCCTTCTCCTTTATCCCACAGTATCTTATAGGAACAGTCTTTTAGTATCGTACTTTTTCTGTGATTATATGTTTCTATATAATGTCTTTGACTGTGCACCCTTTCTGGTATAGGAGCAATGTACTACTTGATTTTTTAATTCCTAGCAAGTAAAAAAATATATATCTTGGTTTAAAAAAAATGGCTAAAAACTACATATTGGTTGACCATGGCCACCAGATGGGTATGTTGTTTGTTCAGCTTAGGCCTAAAACCCAAGACCTGTGCTAATTTAAGTATTTTGAGTTTCTCCTATACAAACTTAGAAGCTTGGGGTTTAAGTTTCCTCTTCCTTCGCTCATTCATCTGGGCATTTTGCAAGGTCAATTACTTAGAACATGAATAGTAAAACGGACTCATCATTTTACAAAAGGGAGACAGAGCTCAATACAAGACAGGGAGAAAGTGCCCAATTCCCATACACTTATAAATGCCAGTGAGACTTGGAGCCTCTCTTTGCAACTTCAGGCTCAGTGGCTCTCCTACCCGCTCCAGATGCAAGATCCCAGCAGGCTGGAAAAACAGACATCCTGCCAGGCAAGATACCAACCAGGCTGGCTCAGCTAGAGGACAGGGACCCATTAGGAATGGAGCAGACATGGAATTCTGACAGGGAGAATGAAGGTAGCTGCAAAGACTGGAGCTCAGATGACCACAAATGTCGGGGACAGGAATATAAAGTTTAGAAAACATTAGTACAGGGAAGCTGTGATTCCCTCAGTCCCCGGAGAAAGCATACCACTCATCTGAAAATGTCAAGAAGGAATAGGAAAGCCTAAGGAAGGCCTCTGCTGCATTAGTCCCCAGCAGGTGAAAACAAGTTTCCATAGTGGAGAGTCGGGATGGGATAGAGTTGCAAAGAGCTATTCCTAAGGACTTTGTGTGGAGGCAAGCTAAAGGCTACTCTGGAAGCAACACTCTCTTACTTTCCTGCCTTCCTCTCCATTTATTATTGGCCACTTCTTCCAAAAAGGATCAGTGACAGGTCTCTCCGTGACATTCGTGAGAAATCACCTCACAGCCTCACTCACCAATTCCAGGAGTCATTCCTGTCTGTTCACAAAACTCCGCTCCAATAAACTTTCTTCAGGTTTAGTGAACAGCAGTCACTGTGTAGTTTCCATCCAATATCCTAAGACAAAGATCAGTTCTACACCTTCACAGTCACCTCTGTATGTGCCTGGAGGCAGGGACAAGGACCCCTTAGTGTTCTCTAAGACAAAAGTGAATCTGGATAGAAACAGATGTGCTCCAAGGAAGTCTCCAACAGCTCACCAAGTGAGAGTCTTCTCAAGGAGTAACTTAGCTGTTACTTTTCTGACCAAAGCAAAGCAAAGGTGGGGAATTCCCTTGGGTAGAGATAAGAAGCGCTCCTGAGGAGGTGAGAGAAGGCAGAAGACGTGGATTGTCTCCTCACACCAACCCTGCACGATGTCCCAGGGACACAGCTCAGGAGTGATCCCACCTCCAGCTCCTATGGCAGGTCCTGCCTGGTCTAAGCCAAAAAAGATTACCCATCCTCTTTACTGTACAGGAGACAAGCACACAGATCAGCAACTCAGGCCAGGCCAGTCACTGCACAGTATTTCCATGGCCACAATGCCTGCTTTACAGTGGGACTATGACTTCAGATGGCTCGTTAGAGTAATACATAGGAATTTGACTTTCACTGAGGAAAGCCTGTGCTCTTTCTTTCTCTAGGTATGAAGAAATAGAGTTCTGGTTACAACTTCCAATCACCTTAAAACCATAAGAGAAGCACTACCTGCAGACAACACCAACTATGAGGAGAGTCAGCAGAAACTGAAATCCTGATCCAACTCTACCTGCAGCCCACTGTACCTACACTGACTTGCCGTTACATGGAACAATTCCTTTTCATGTTTTCAGCCAGTTGGAACTGGGTATTCATACTTGCAATCAAGAGTACCCTCACATAAAGAGACTGCTCAACATAGCAAGGAACTGTTAGCATGGGGAGGCTGAGGCACAGCTCAAGTCTCACGGTGCCCACAGAACAGTGCTGAGGATGACTGACCCTGGCTGTTTCCCCCAAACTGAGGGGTGCAGACTGGGGCTCAGTGGTTCACTCAGAGGGCAACTCTGATCCCAGGCCAAGGGAGTCCTGCCTGAGGCCCAAACTGATCTCAGACTGGCCCATTTCCCAGGATCTCCTCAGGTTGTGGTCACTAAGAATCCTAGAGCCTGAAGCTACCACTGAGCTGAGGATTATCAGAGACTCAAGTCTTTAAACTGCCAGGAAACTTCCAAAGGGACTGACCCTTACCCAGGGAGGCGACAGCCCATGGGTCTCTAGCATCTCCTCCCTGGACAGGGCCTGCTGTGCTGAGGCCAGGCCAGTGCATCCCTCTCAGAGAAGTAGACCACCACACCTTCACCGGTCACCAACTGCTGAAACAATGTGATTAAATCCCCCAGGCAGGCCCCAGACCTCAAGCTTCAGTGAGATCCAGGCAGGACACCCAGGGGTGGGAAAGGACTCCAGCTGGGTTCCTGGGTTCTGAACAGCTCAGGGAACTCTCTGCAGAGGATGTTTGCCCCTCTTTACAAAGACATAAAGGATCAATAGGCCACAAGGCTCTCATGACTTCTCTTTATTCAAGCAAACATCCTAGCGGACTCTCTTTCTCCTGGTTTTCTGCAAATGCTCCTCCAGCCCTGTGCCAGAAGCACCCCATGTGCTCAGCATGCCACACTTTCTGTCCTTCGGAGGCCCACAACCCTTCCCAAGAACCTTCAGGGACCGGGCCTGGGACAAGCACTCTATTCTTATTAATGAACTGCCGCTGCGCATGCACTGCGGACCCCGCTTCACTGTCCAAGGCCACACCCTGCAAGTGGCCAGGACACCACCCCTACTCCCCAAACCTGAGGCTCTGCGCATGCAGCCCCCTCCCCAACATTCAGACCTCGCATGCAGAAACCAACCGAACGCCACAGGCCAGCAAAACAGCCTCACAGGGACCCCTCCGCACCCCCAGGTCCCCAGGTGACTGCACCCGCTACGCAACCCCAATTCCAAGGCCTGCAGTCACCGTGTCCAGCATCCCTGCAGACACGGCCCCGCAGCCTCCCAGCAGCACGCCTCTACAGGGGCCAAAGGTGGGGTGGGGCTCTACCTGGTTTAGGACCCGGGCCAGAGGAGGTGGCGTTCAGCCACTCTAGACCGGCAGAGGGCGCTGCTCGCTGTGGTCCGGTCCATTCTAAGGGCCCTGGTCCTTCCTTCCCCACCGAGGTGCTGTGACCTCACTTGGTCTCACTGGTCTCCCGACATCCATGGTCTCCAGACCCCAATGGTGTCTTTGCGCCTCTTGGAGCCTGCTACTTTTAAAAAATTATTTCTTTATTAGAATACTGGGGGATACATATTGGTGCAGCCTAATTTCTTCAAGGGCCAGGTTTTATTTGTTCCATAAACGAGAAAATAAATGGCAAATCTAGCTTTTTAGTTGAACAAAGTAAGGGTGGAAGACAGGCAATGGCTCCACAAGGCATGGCGGGAGTCAGTCTGGTAAAGGTCTGTGGGGATCCACGAAGGACACCCACGCCAGGACAGGCAAACGCTGTTCAGCACTGCGCCTTGGTTGGGTGGAGGGAACCACAGGCAGCATGGGAAACAGCGAAGGCTTCCTGGCACCCTTGGCCTGCGGAGCTGGAGGCTGCTAACTAGCAGCAGGGCAACTTCTGCGACTGCTTAGGGGCGCACATATGGCTTTCTCCAGTTGGTATTAAATTGCAATTGTTGTGGCGCTCAGAGGCAGGCAGACCAAGGAAGAGAGCGCCCTGGGAGAATCGAAGGGAAAGGCAGCTTTAAACGCTAGGCGCCCAGCGGAAGTCACCTTCCAGAGTCTCAGCCTGATTCTACGCTTGTTTTCATTTTACTCTCGCTCTATTGGCAGGGCGGAGAAGCAAGCAGAGTTTTACAGAAGCAGAACTTAGCACGGGGGTAGGGAGGCGCAGGGAAACGGGGCTTTCACAGTTTCTCTCTCAGACATAGGGAGGCGCAGGCAGCTGTGAGTCAGCAGTTCACCCTCCAGGCGCAGTGACCTTCGCGGGTTTAGGAGGACGGGCCAGTCTCCCCAAGTCTCTGTCAAGCTTTCAGACTGTTAGTCTCTGCTTTGTCCTTTGATCTTTCCTTTTCACCAGCAAACTCAAAAGTTGGGAATCTGTTAATGTTAGCTATTAATCAACTCCTTGGCATTCCAGGTCGATTGCGACAGGGGTCATTGCTTTCTTTCTGGACTGCTTGCTGCAGAGTAGTTTCACACCCAGGAGTAGCTACTGCAAAAACTAAGTTTCTTCCTGGGGCTGCTCCTCCAACTTTCGTGGTCTGGTTACTGCCCATCTGCATATTTGGGTGAAGGTAGGAAGAAGAGGTTTGTTTCACAGGATTCAAGTCCACGGCTCCGATGCTGTTAATAGCTCCCCTGTTCTCAGCACTTACAGATACTCTGCCAGTGAAAAGTCACAGTGCAAAGGAGCCCAAGGCGGGACTGGGCTGCTCTGGTTTAAAGAGGATGCTGGAGGCGCTCATGAATAGACCCTCCCTGATGGCCTAGGGTGCTGACAAGGAACAGCGCTTGTGATCACCAGGAAGAGAACTGGGTCAACTGAGCCCCCAAGGTTCTCCAGGACAAGACGGAGAACACTGCCCTGGGAGACAGAGCAGCTCCGAGGATTGTAGCTCAGAACAAGGCACCCTGAAGATGCATTTCTGCTCAGTCTTGGACCCCAGAAAGGAGCTTTGAGGCTAAAACAGTGTTCCATCCATAACCTTTGAGGAAACTAAAAAGGAGAGGAAATGTCTCATACGTTTACTCGCATTTTCGTTCTTGCCAATATTTTTTCTGGAAAACACACATTCATACAGCGTATTATGAGTCAAAAATATCAATAGCCCAAAACAAACAAAGAAAACTAGAAATACAGGAAAAATAAAGAAAATAAGGAGCAGCCAAGTGGGTAAACTCCCCAGAGGTCCTTGCCCCACGCACCAAAAGAATGACACACAATATATTAGTCCATTTTTTATTACTGTAACAGAATGCCACAGGCAGGTTACTTTATAACAGAGAGGTTTATTTTGGCTCATAGCTCTGGAGGTGCAATGTCTATGGCCTCATTTGGCGATGGCTTCCTCATGGGCAAAGTCCTGAGGCAACTCACAGGCGCACATGCAAAAGAGAATGTGTACGTCTGTCTAGTTTCCCTCTTTTTACACAACACCCAGGGTTCAATCACTGTCCAAACGACTCATCCTGAAACATCAAAGATGACAATGTCAGCCTTTTAATAACTCACAGTCAGGACTAAATTCCAACACAGGAATCTCTGCAGAACATTAAAACTGTATTTAAGTCCTACCATGGAAAGAATCGGGGCAGATGATTGAAGTCTGAGTTCTAGAATACTCTATTGCTGAGGGGCCAGCTCTAAACTGCAACTATGCAGTGTTGCGGTCTACAGCCACAGTCCCAAATATCATCATTAAACAGAATATTTAAGTGGGAGGTACCAGCACAGGAGGGATCGTCACACTAAGAGCCCAGACTCTCTCAGGTTGTACACTACTGAGGCAAGGGCAGACATTCCATTCCATGCTAGGCCTCACTAACACTGGAGCAACGTCTGGAAGAACAGCCAAAGAGCACTGCTTCAGGACACAACACCCCCGGACAGGGTAGTTCAGGTCTCACTGGGGTTTGCAGTCTCTCCCCACCAGAGAAACCAAAGGACAACAACCATCACTTCCCACCCCACTGCCTTCTTCTTCACTTTGCTGCCAGGTGGGATACAAGTTCAGCCCTTTGTTCCTTTCTCCTGACAGTGTAACATCGGGTGGATGGTCTCTTAGGGGCCAGGGATCCTCAAGGACCCCTATTTGTCCTCCCCTGCCTCTGGGTTTCTCACTCTACTCCAGCAAAGAATGGGGAAGTAGGGAAACATTGTCTCACAGCCAAAGCCACCCCTGAGGAGAAAGGGGAAGTCGGAAATAAAGTCATGTGAAGCAAAGGTTTATTCATAAAGCCACAAATGGTGGGAACAGCTGCCACATAATAGGATGCACTTCAAGGCCTGAGGCATTCAAGTAAATCTCCCCCCAAGGTCAGAAGACCAACATACTCCTAAGGGTGAGCTGGTTTCTAAAATAACTGTTTCACTAACCAATGTAATCTAGGACTATTGGGATCTTAACCTTTCTTTCCGGGGTGCAATAAGGGTCATGGGGGCTGGCGCACATAGTGAATGCATGTATTTATTCTACAAGGGCTAGCTTCCTCCGGTACACAATGCACAATAAGCTTACGATAAATACACAACCGTCAGCCACCCAGGTCATGCCCTACTCTCCTTCCACAACCCTAACTGTCCCTTCAACGGTAGAATACCTATCTAACCCCCGTACACACACTCAGACAAAGGAGGACGTTTGGAAATACCTGGGTGATATTTCTGAATACCCAACTAGCTTAGGCAATATTATCAGCAGGAAAGCTAATTTTCTGAATGCCAGGGAAGCTAGACCCTCACCCAATGAAGAGATTGGTTTCGTATCTGCTGTTGTGTCTAATTAAAGCTTCCTGTCATTTTCACGCCTGTGATAGACATCCAGTAGGATCTGGCAGAGGAACCACACAGCATGTACTTGATGTATACGCATTCATTTCCTTTCCAGACTGGGTGCACTTTGAAGGATGATATTAGAAATCAGCCATATTCTCCTCCGTACTAGTGTCTGAGTTACTACCTGGCAAACAATAAGCCTACGATAAATTACTTATTGATATGGACTTTGGAATCATACACTACATCTTGTTTCTCTAGCCCAAATATCTCCCATTTTCTGTTGCTCTGATCCACTTAGTGCTGGTTCTTATACAAAAGTCTCAATGTATTTTGGATTTGGCTTTGTAACTTAATATATTTTTGTCCTTTCTTCCCTGGCTTTCAACATTCTCAGTAGATGGCACAACAGCAACAATAACCACAGAAGGAACTGGACAATTACTCCTCCACTGGAAAAATATTTCTAGATTTCTCACTCCTGTACCAGGCAATGTACCGGGACTTAGGGTACAGCGATGATAGTCCATGCTTCTAAAAGATTATTCAGACACCAGCTCAAGCTCAGGAAAGGAGGTTATGCACATCTCTTCCCTGTTCCTCCTTTAGTGACTATTGGGCAGCCTGCCTTTGCTGGGACAAAATACCTGGCACATTCAACTTCAAGGAGAAAATGTTTGTTTTGGCTCCTGGTTTCCGAAGTTTCAGTCCACGGTCAACTGACTCCAAAGCACAAACAACATGGCAGAAGGGCCTGGCACAGGAAAGCTGCTCAAATCACGACTTCCAGGAAGCAGAGTACAGGGGAAGAGCTTGATGGTAAGGGGTCAGGAATCAGACACAGTCCCCTAGGTCACCTGCATAACACACCCAGGACTCTGCTTCACTCATCTCCCTGGTGTCTCTTCCATGAATTAAGATGACAATCAAGACAATCCATTACAAGGACCAAAGATTTAGTTTGGTGGTGCTGCCACCTGCCTCACAAGTGTAATGTACGAAGTTTGTTCCCCAGTACCAAAAACAAAAAACAAAAAGAGAAAAAAATTAACCATTACCAAGGTCTTATGTACCTAACTGCAAAGTAAGCAGGCAAATTAATGTACAACATGAAATTTGGCAAATCCTAAAAATGAGGGTTATTTTTTTCCACCTCAGTACCAACTTGTTAGCATACCACTGAAGGAGACAGATTTCATATTTAAAAAAAGACATGAGATTCCTTCATGTTGGACAAAATAACATAGGGTTGTGAGCTACAAAATAAAGGAGAGACTTCTTTCCATGACTTAATAAGAGAGGGACTTTTGGACAAGATAAAATTTGAACTGAGACCTGAATAGAACAACCAACCAGACATGCAAAGACAAAGAAGCAGAACATTGCTGTTCTGCTTTGGGAAGGTGACTGGGTCATGGACTTCGGATACTGCATTAGGATACTGATGGGTTTACAGCTAAGTGTGAGCTGGGAAGTGAAGCCTGGTTAAGAGGTGGCAGGTCACTGTAGGTATGGCCTGTAACTCACTTGCCTTGACTATTGTGTCTTCCAGTCTGCCTCGCCATGACCCTCTGCCACGCTGCCCTACCTTGGAGCCAGCCAACTATGGAATGAAACTTCTACAAACTGTAAGTGAAAAGAACCCTTTCCTCCTTTAATTGTGGGTGTAGGACACTTTGTTTCAGCAAGCAGAGGTGGTGTTTCCCACCCTATCCCCAGTTAGTTCTCCTACAAGGCCTATGCCGAATGTGGATGGTTCTTGGAGAATGATGGTGGATCACTGTAAACTGAGTCAGGTGATGGGTCCGATTGCAGCTACTGTACAGATGATGTTTCCTTGCTTGAGATGATTAACACATCTCCTGGTACCTGGTACCCAGTAAGAAAAGATTGTGGAACCAGAGAAGTGAGGCCACTGCTGTGATTGTACCTGACTAGGTGGTTCACAAGCCTTTGGAACTGGCTTGAAGGACCTTTGGAAAGTTTCGAAGATGCCAGGTGGAGGAGCCCTACAGTGCTATGAACCAAACATTAGGGGAGATTCTTGTCAGAGCTCAGAAGATCAGAATGCTGAGACTAACACAGACAGTAAAGACCACGCACAGGTAGTTTCCGCTAGTAAGAAAGACTGCACTGGAAGTGTACTCCGTGCCATGTGTCTCAGGATTTGGCTGAAAACTCGTCTGCACGTTGCTAATGTGCAAAGACAACACAGGAGACTGAAATGAAGGTCAGACGGTCAGACACCTTCTGTATAGTAACAAAGAATCATGTCCCCTCAACCACTTCCCAGAACCCTATCAATGAAGTGGTGGCCAGGTCCTCTTGAGGAAGCACCCTGGCGCACTACCAAAACCTTGTATGGTCAATCCCTCTTCCATTCTACCCCAGAGGTACCTACGCAAGGTAACTCTACCTTGGGGAAGCGAATTGATCAGCCATTTGCGGGACTACGGGACACTGCTTCTGAAATAATGCTTATTTCAGATGATTCAAAATATCACTGTGGTCTTCCACTGAGAGTAGGAGCCTATGGAGGGGAGGTAACCAATGGTGATTTAGCAAAGGTCCAATGCACAGTGGGTCCAGCAGGTTCTCAACGCCTTTCTAGTTATTTCTCCCTGTCTACCATGCATAATTGGTATAGGTACTTAGCACTGTGAAGAATCCTCATATTGGTTTGCTAACCTGTAGTGTGAAGGCTACTATGGTTCAAAAGTATAAATGAAAGCTACTAGAGTCACCTTTACCTGTTAAAATAGTAAAATAGCAATAAATAACATTACAAACCCTGCAGGGATTACATGGCTTTGTGCCACCATCAAGGACATGAAGGACACAGGGGTGGTGTTCCCCATCATATCCCCAGTTAACTCTCCTATATGGCCTGGGCAAAATGTGGATGGCTCTTGGAGAATGGTAGTGGATTACTGTAAAGTGAAGCAAGTGATGACTCCAATAGCAGCTCCTGTACAGATGAGGCTTCCTTGCTTGGGCAGATTAGCACATCTCCTGGTACCTGGTACACAGCCATTGATTTGGTAAATGCCTTCTTCTTCATTTCTATCCATAAGGCCCACTACAAACAATTCACTGTCACCTGGCAGAGCCAGCAATGCACCTTCACTGTCCTACCTCAGGTTTATATTCACCCTCCAACCCTGTGTCCGGACTCAGTTCACAGGGATATTGATCGTCTTTCTCTCCCACAGGGTATTGCACTGGTCCACTCCCTTGATGGTCTTGTCCTGATTGGACCAAGTGAGCAGGATGTAGCCATCACTCTGGGTCTGTGAGTAAAGCATCTGCGAGTGAGAGCATATGAAATAAATACAACTGAAAGTCAAGGTCCCACTACTTCAGTCAAATTTGTAGCAGTCCAGGGGTGTGAAGCAAACAGAGATAGTGCATCTAACATAAAACTTACTTTGTTGACGCTGGCTCTCCCTAAAACCAGAAAAGAAGCACAAATACTAGTGGGTCTCTTTGGATTTGGAGGCAACACATTCCTCAGCTAGGTGTCGCACCCTAGCCCGTTTACTGAGTGACCCGGTACTGAGTACTAGTTTTGAGAGGGCCCCAGAACAAGAGAAGGCTCTGCAGCAATTCTGGGCTGCACTTTCACTGGGGACATGTGACCCCACAGATGCAATGGTACTTCAAGTAGCAGTGGCAGGTAGAGATGCTGTCTGGAGTCTCTGGCAGGCCCCATGGTTAACTGCAATGGAGACCTTCAGGATTTTGGAGCAAGGCTCTGCCATCATCTGCAGGCAAGTACTCTCCCTTTGAAAAACACCTCCCGGCCTGACACTGGGCCTTAGTGGAAACTGCACAGTTCACTATGGGATACCAGCTTACTATGAGATCTGAATGGCCCACTGTGAGCTTAGTATTACTGACCCATAAAGCCAAAAACTTGGACATGCACAGGGCCAGTCCATCACTAAATGGAAGTGGTATATATGTGATCGAACCAGAGCAGGTCAGCAGGGCACAAGTTGCATGAAGAAGTTGCCCAGATGTCCACGGCTCCTATTCCTGCTACCTGGTCTTCTGCATCCCAGCACACATCTGTGGAATCATAGGGCATTCCACATGATACGCTCACAGAAGAAGAGAGGGCTAGGGTCTGCTTTACAGATGATTAGGCTACGCAGGCATCACCTGCAAGTGGACAGCTGCAGCATTACAGCCCCTTTCAGGACCTCTCTGAAGGGCAGTGGTGAAGGGAAACAGTCATAGTGGGGAGAATGTCATGTAGGTAAACTGGGAGTACATTTTCCTGGAAGAAAACATGGCCAGACGTGGGACTCTATACTGACTCATAGCTGCAACCTATGGTCTGACAGGATGGGCTGGAACCTGCAAGGAATATGACTGGAAAATTAGTGACAAAGGTACTTGGGGAAGAGGTATGTGGGACAGACCTTTACAAAGGATGTAAAAATACTTCTGTCCCATGTAAATGGTCACCAAAGCGTGGCCTCAGCAGAAGAGGACTTTAACAATCAAGGGTACAGGATGACCTGTTCTGTACGTAACAGTCAACATTTTTCTTCAGCCACCTATCATTGCACTATGGCCTTATGATGAAAACCGGCCAAGAGAGCAGCTGTGAGAACTGCAACCACTGACAGTACTGTAGCGGTGGGGTCACCCAAGCCCTTGGAGTGTGGACTGCCCCTGCTGTTGCAAAAGGAACTACTCGATTTAATGCTTTCCCTGCTGGAGTTTGGTCCTGTTCCTTCCTATGCCATTTCTACCTTTTGCAATAGAATGTGTATCCCTGCCAGTGTATGATGAAAGTGCTTAACTTTCTTTCCCTTTTTATAAGGGCTTGCCGTTGACCACTTACCTGAAATCTCAGACTTGAACTTTTCAGCAGTGCTGCAACTGTGTTGACTTGGGAAGCTCCCAGAGAATAACTAATGCCTTTTGCTAAAGGCCATGCCTATGAGTCTTTTAGGAGCCAGAGAGAGAATGCTATGACTTATATCTACATGCTTCCTCTGCCTTCATGCGTTCATAGATGTGCTTTTTAGGAGGTTATCAGAGCATGTGAGTGTGTTACTAGAATAGTCCACTGGAGAGTTTATAGCTGAGTAGAATGGTAGGAGGTAAAGTTGGTGAATGAATAAAGAACAGTGAGATCACAGCCTAGGCCTAGATAGGTAAATACACAGATCTCTCCTGCCTTGAATGCTGTGCCTTTCTGCCTACCATGAACCTTTGCCAGGCTGCTCTGCCTTGGAGAAAACAAAAAACAAAAAACAAAAAAAAAAAGAGCTGAATCCTCTACAAATTGAGGGAAGGAAACTTTTTCTCTTTTAACTTGTGGGTGTCGGTATTATGTCCCAGTATTATGTGTTATTCCCATGTGTTATGTCCCAGTATTGAGAAAATAACTAAGACTCCAACCACGACCAGTCCCTCAATAGAAACCTTGAGTCTCACTCTTCAATGACTTTCTTGGACCTACACATGGTATACATTTTGCTCAGTGAACTCTGAGATCTACTGTTGCTCACATATGGAATGAATGAATCTGCCTCTCATCATAGAATGTGCCAATCGGGCCAGCAGGAAAGGAGGCCAGGCCCACGCTGCAGGAGGAAGCGGCCCCCACCACATCTCAGGTTAACAAAACTGCGGCCTGGCTGGGAAAGCCACAAATACCAAAGGCAGGAGGAAAAGTAAAGCACTGCACGTGCTCCCTTACCATGACTCCGCAGACAGAGAAACAGCTCGACTCGAAGTTCTCTAGAGAACGCTTGCCCCGACAAAGACCCCTCAGCTGTACTGTAGCGCAGTAGTCTGCGCGGCCGGAAGTGCGCCAGACTGTTTCCGGTGCTAGCCGCTCTAGGCTGTACCCACGCTTCGTTGGTGACTCTGACCTCCTCCAGCGCTTGTGAAGCCCCCTCTGCTCTCTGGTTCTCGCAGAGGAGTACAGATCCAGGACGCGAAGGACAGACAGGCGCGGATGGCCAGGGACCAGACCGTATCCGCCCGGCAAAGACCTTGCGGGAATCCCCTTTTCAGCCTCTGCATCTGCGCTGACCCTGTCCCTGCCCTGTCCCTGGGTTCCTGGTTCTGGGACAGCCTTGTCTCCCCTCAGCCCCAGCCCTCTAGCGTCCTCCCGTAGTCATCGAGCGGCGCGGCTTCCAGTTCTCCCAGCTTGTGCAGCAGGGAACCCAACGCTAGTTAAAGTCTTCTGGTCTTTGGGGCGATGCCTTCCAGCCCTGTCCTAAATTGAACCCCAGAGGCCCACAGTGCAGGGCTGCGTCTCACTGCAACAGGGCCGAGTTCCTGCCTCTGGATCCCAGTGAACTTGAGGGCACTGCACTGCTGGATGGGACCTCCCCGGGGATGAGGAAGGAAAAAAAGGAAGGAAGGAAGCAAGGTTGAGTATGAATGTAAACCTAGAGTGCTGGCTCACACCTTTAGGCTGAGGTAGGAGGATCCAAGATGGAGCCCAGCCTGGGCAACGAAGACCCTTAGCAAGACTGCTTCAAAATAAAAGTGAGAAAAAGACTGTGGATGTAGCTCTGCAAAGGCACCGAGTTCTATTCCTAATACCAACAACATGAAATGCAGTAAATATAAAATGACACCCCATCCATTCAGGCGTAGGGGGAAATTACAGCTTGGTGGATGTGGCCCACAGTTGATGAATGAATACTGAGGGAAAGTTGGCGTTGCTAAATTCTGCCTGCATTGGAGGAGGGCTTCCTGGAGGCAGACTGGGGAAGCTTCCAGCTCTCTGACAGAAAAAGGAAGCTCAACAGGAGGGCTATGGACCAGGGTCCCTCTCTGCTCCATCTCCAGGTGACAGAGCTAAAGAACGACTTGAGGGCTGTGGGGGCTGCTTCAGGCCGGCATGGAGCACACTTACTGTAACCACGCAAGGCTGCTCAGCTAGAGCTGGGGGTCGGAGTTGCAGCTTTCTCCCTCGATGCCTCTGGGCGGGGAATGGCATCACCACAAACAGACCCTCCTCACAGAAGGACCCTGGTTGATGGGCAGCTCACCTCCATGACAGCAGGGCAGCTGAGAGAGAAAGTCCTGAGCTCACCCTGAGCAGAGCTCAGAGGTCCTTGTGGGCCCACAGTGACTGGTTCAGGTTCCTGTCACCGGCGCCATCTCCTGATGCTCAGACTGCGCCTTCCCAGTGGAGGAAGGGGTCAGGCAGGGCAGTTGGCCTCAGCTGGCACAGCCCTCAGCCCCGAAGGTCTGGGGCCCTTCAGACTCTTCATTCACACTCACCTTTAGTAAAGGGAGCACCTGTCCAACTGCACCTCTTCCCAGGGCAGCATCCACACTGCTTCCTTTTGGGGTGAGATTTCCAAAGCAGCTGTGCAGGGACTCTTCTAGGCCTCTGACTGTGTAGGAGCCAGAAGCAGACAGGACGGTAACAAGGCTCCATCCCGTCAGCACTGTGGAGACCAAAACTAAAGATGGACTGGGGGAGGGTGGGAGACAAGCACAGGCTAACTCAAGGCCTGGAAGAAGCAGTAACTGCCCCACCCCCGCGACACTGAGGGAACTGCTCCCTACACAGTGACCCAGAGGTAACTGCCCCGTGGAGCACTCACTGAAGGTCTTCCCATGTGTTATGTTTCCTGCCTCCCAGCAGCATCCATAAGGCACTGCCCTCTGTTTCACATATGAAAGAGTGGGGCAGGGGAGGTGCGGTCCCACTGCAGGGAGAGATGTGAGGAATGGGAGCCTATGTCCAGCCTTTCAGAAAAGACGAAGACACAGATGTAACATTATAAGCAGATGGCACAGTCTACTAATTCAGCTAGAAATTAAAGGAAGGACTGAAAAGTAAAGGCATGGTCTGTAGGTTGGAAGGAAGAGTGGGCTCAAGTCAGGCATAGCGAAAAGAGACCAGGGCTGAGTCTCAAAGGGCAGAAACTGGTGAGCACCAGTGACGAGGCCGTGCCCACAGCTGCCTGCTGGTCACCTCCTACGGCCACACTCGCCCACGTATTACATAGGAAGAATGTTTTTTACCCAGGCGCCAACACACTAGGGTCATTTATCACACTCTGCACTGACAGTGCAAAGTCCAAGTGGGCTGACCTTTCTGTGCCCAGCTACTAAAGGCCTGGCAAAGACCTTTTGCTCCCAGACAGCACGGGTCTGTCCACAGCTGACTGCAGGAATACAGCCATGGTGATCTGGGGCCTGGTGCTGGGTGCCATGCTGGTGGCCATCGTGGCCTACCTGTGTCTGCCAGGGCTCCTCCGACAACGCAGGCCCCAGGAGCCCCCACTGGATAAGGGCTGTATACCCTGGGTGGGCCATGCCATGGCTTTCCAGAAGAACATGTTCGAGTTCCTGAGGGGAAAATGGGCCAAAGATGGAGATGTGTTCACAGTGCTACTGGGGGGTGAGTTCTTCACCTTCGTCATGGATCCCCTCTCGTTTAGGCCCATCATCAAGAACACAGAGAAGAAACTGGACTTTGTGCAGTATGCCGAAGAGGTGGTGCAAAAGGTATATGGATACCAGCGCTTGCAGGGTGACTACCAGATAATACACACGGCCAGCACCAAGTACCTCATGGGGGACGGGCTGAAGGACCTCAACCAGGCCGTGTTGGACTGCTTATCTCTGGTGCTGCTGGAGCCCGGAGACCCGAAACTGGGTGCCACCCACTGGCAAGAGGATGGGCTCTTTCATTTCTGCTACAACATCATGTTCAAGGCTGGCTACCTGAGCTTGTTTGGCTGCACCAAGGATAAGGAGCAGGACCTGCTACAGGCAGAGGAGGTGTTCAAGAAGTTTCGCAGGTTTGACATTCTTTTGCCCAGATTTCTCTACTCCCTGCTGGGACCCAGGGAAAGGCTCGAAATGGGCCAACTCCAGTGTCTCTTTCACAAGATGCTCTCTGTGAGACACAACCAGGAGAAAGAGGAGGGCATGAGCAACTGGCTGAGACACATGCTCCGCTATCTGAGCGAGTGGGGAACCACCCCAGCTGTGCTAGCCAAGTTCAGCTTCATGATGCTGTGGGCCTCACAGGGGAACATGGGGCCCAGTTCCTTCTGGGCCCTCCTGTTCCTCCTGAAGCACCCAGAAGCCATGCAGGCTGTGAAGGACGAGGCTGCCCAGGTCCTGCGTGGGACCAAGCTAGAAGCCAAGCAGTCCTTCGTCCTCCCGATCAGTGCCCTGGGGCGCACCCCTGTGCTGGACAGTGTGATGGAGGAGACACTCAGGTTGGCAGCTGCACCCACCCTGGTCAGGGTGGTGCAGGAAGACTGCACCCTGAAGATGGCCAGCGGGCACGAGTACCTCCTCCGCCGTGGAGACAGAGTGGCCCTCTTCCCCTACCTGTCTGTGCACATGGACCCTGACATCCACCCCGAGCCCTGCACCTTCAAGTTTGATCGGTTCCTCAACCCCAATGGCAGCCGGAAAGTGGACTTCTATAAGAAGGGCAAGAAGATCCACCACTACAGCATGCCCTGGGGCTCGGGCGTGTCCATCTGCCCTGGCCGGTTCTTAGCCCTTAGTGAAATGAAGCTCTTTGTTCTGCTCATGGTCACCTACTTTGATCTGGAGCTGGTGGAGCCTGACACCCCAGTGCCCCCTATAGACCCAGGGCGCTGGGGCTTTGGCATCACACAGCCCAGCCATGAGGTGCATTTCCGCTACCGCCTGAAGCCCATGGACTGAGCTCGGCCCATCCTGGCTAGGAGGGAGCTGGGAAATCCACCTCCGCTCACCCCTCTGCTTTCCCCCTCCCCGGCCAGCCCAGCCCCTGGTTGGTTGGCGCCCCTCCCTGTGTCCTGCCTGTCTCCCTCTCTGTTCTTCTGCAGAACCCTCCTGGTACAGGAAGCACAGTGCCAGGGGAGTGTCTGGGGCCAAGCCTATGCAGAGGATCCCCACTGTCCCTGCCCCATGGGTAACATGGCGCCTGGCAAGCCTGGGAATCCACTCTCCCTTCCACGCTGTCTCCCACATCCTGTGGACTTCAGGATCTGCAGTGTTGTCCCATAGTAATACATGGGGAACAAAAGGTGCAACTTTTACTTTCTGAGACATATTTTGAAAAGGTCAAAAATCATAAAGTTCATTTTATAATCTATTAAAACATAACTGGATGCTTCCAAATTATGTACATTTTGGCATGTGACCAATCTAATAGCAATGATCTATTTTATATCGCTTTTCTTGTGCCCTGTGTTGGAAATCTGGGCTGCGCTTTACCTCGCACACTGCCCAGCCCAGAACAGCCACATCACCGGCCCCGCACACACTCGGGTGGCTGGTGGCTGCCTTGATGTCCCAGGTGTGTGAGGTGAGGGTGCTGGCCTTGTCACCCACCTGCACCGAGCCCCTCAGTACTCTCAAGCCTGCCTTGGCCTCCACAGCCACGGCTGAGTCAGAGCTGTCTCCCATCTGCCCATGCGGTGTCACCGCACTGAGATTCATCCTGGCCCTGCACAGCTCAGGAGCGTCCTCTGTCTGCCCAGGGCCATCCTCCTCCTGCTCTCCCTGCCCCTCTGGGCTGGGTCACCCTCCAGCAATCCCCAGGGCAGACACCAGAAACACCCTCCATCCTTCTCTCGGTCCCCTAGCTCATTGACTTTGTGTCCCCAGCCCCCTGATGCCTCTGCACTGTGTCCCTCTGGCCCAGCCGTGATGCCAGCCTCACACCGCAGGTGTGGCCCCTGCAGCTCTCTCTGCTCCAGACCTGCTGCCCCGAGCACCCACAGCTCCCAAAGCCCTCCCGTCACCACCCTTTTGCTCTCTGCCTCCTGTGACAGGCACACACCTGACACTGGATTGGGCCGCAGTGGTCCCGTGTCCCCAAGCACTGTGGCTCCAGCCTGCCAGCCTTCTGCAGTGGAGCAGCCCTGAGTCGGGGGCGCTGCCTCACTGCTCACCCCGGTGACCCCTCTGGTGATCCTTCTGGGATCCCTCCCATCCCGTCGCCAGGCCTTTCTCTCCCTGGGTCATCTATACTGGGTAACCCAGCACAGCTGTATGTGTCACTCTGTTCTGCGTTGCGGTTCCTCCTCCCGCCCCAAAGCCTCCCCTAGAACTGCCCGTTTGTGATATCGCTTCCGTTCGTCCGGCCTGAAGTCCCTCACTGTGCTTTACGTGTCGGAATCGCGACAGCCCTTCTCAGCTGACACTCTGTGTGCTCCCTCCCTCCCTGCCCCGCTCCAGTCTCAAGCTTCTGGCCCATGAAGTGGATGGAGGCTGTGCACACTGCCAGCCACGCTTCCGGGGTCGGGGTGCAGTGGGGAGTGTGGCTGCTCAACTGTGGCTGCTGAAGCCTGGGCCCTGGCTGGGCCGGGACAGAGGAGGACAGATGGTGGGAGCTGCAGAGAGCCTGCTGGAGGAGGGGCCCAGCCGCACGATGTCCCTAGGGGAGCCCCCGGAGGGCTTCTCGCTGCCATTCCTGACCCACCTCAGACAGCTCTTCCTTCCTCCCGGGTGTCTGTTCTGGGCTGGGCGTCGTCAGGATGGCAGGCTCTTAGTGGGTGGGGTTCGCTCAGGGGCAGGAGTCCGTCCCCAAGGATCTGTGTGACCCAGGCCTCATCGCTGCTTCTCTGGACTTGGCTGCTCACATGTGATGGCATCTGCTGCAGTCCACTGAGTCACGTGCAGCCTGGGAGGCTGGGATTCCCCTCACCGTTCCTCAACGACAGCAGCAGGAAGAGGAGGCAGGTGTGGGCACCCCAGGACAGAAGTTAAGGGAAGTTAAGTCACCACATTTGTGACGAGACCTGGCCCAGGAGAGGGAACAGCGCTCAGGGAAGGCAGGACCTCCTGTGGTTACCCAGGCTCAGTGCTGAGTCACCTGCATTCCCCACACCCCAGTTATCCCAGAGCCGGAGCCTGGTCCGGGACCTGCAGGTCAGCTGAGAGCCTGAGCCTGAGTCAGGAGCGAGGCTGACACTGGGACAGACCCCACACACATCCGGGAACTCCCCAGGGTAGGGGCTGCAAGGTACAGCTAGAGGGAGGGCAGCAGTGAAGCCCAATGCCCAACTGCACGCCACACTGCGTTTCAGTGCTACATAAGGGCACTGCTGGAGAGACCTGACAGCTGCCTCGAGGCAGGAAGATGGAGACCCCTGACCTGACAGCCCTGCCCTAGGTCCTCCTTTCTGCACCATATCCTTCCTCTCGCCACTTTCCTCCGAGGCCAGGGAGAAAAGCTTGCAGCTCAGCTCTCAATTGCCATGGTCCTGAGCGCCAGGGAAGGGAAGGACGTACTGTCTCCGTGAGGAGCGGCACCAGGACACTCCCTAAGCACCACGCGAAGTTGGAGGGCAGCCCCGATGGGGTAAGGCCGTCACACACTGCCCACCGGGTGTCCCTTCCCAAGGCCATGGGGAGCCTCACCTGCGAGCCCTGGGGAGGCTCGTGTAGAGCAGACAGAGTGCTCTCTTCAGACCTCTCAGGGAGCAGGGAGGGACCAAGGGCCAGACTGGAGTGGACTCAGGCGAGAGCCCAGCACTTCTGTGCTTGGACCCTGAGACAGGAGAAAGACGAAGGGGACCTGCAGCCACACCCCACCCCATCTGGGCACAGCTGCAAGAGCAACTCGGGGTACAGCTGTCTACATCTACGTAGAGAAGATCACGCGGGTACAAAGAGGAAACCCATGGCTGCGTCCTACCCCAGGCCACAGGGACACAGCTCACCGGGTCTACATCAGCAGCTTCTACACAGCTCAGCCATTTGGCTACGTCAGGCCTCTCGAGACATGGATGCACACATGCGTGTTCACACACACACACACACTGTGCAGACAGAATTCAGACGCATACACATGTGCACACAGGGCGGGCAGGCACACACACAAACCAGCACATGTGCACGGGCACACGTCCACCAAAGCTGGTGACAAGCCTGTCCATCACCCTTACCTGGCTTCCCTGAGCCACTCACAGCCATTATGGGCACCAGACCATTCTGAGACAACTCAGATGGTTTCTTCTGCACCCTGGCCTGTGAGAGGACAGGATTCCCTTTGGCCATATTTGAAGAGCCCTAAAGGGAATCTGTCTACCCTGTTGCCATGCATACGGCCACTTCCACAGCGGCAGCTTCCATGCCAGAACCAGGGAGCTCCGGGTCCTTCCTGAGGAAGGGGAGTCTGGTTTCTCAGGGGACAACTGAGGCAGTAGAGCTAACTCACTCCACTCAGGGGACACAATCCCAGGACATTCATGCTCTGGGAACACTTCCTAAAGCTCGAGAAAGACAAGAGCAGACCGATATGACACTGTTCAATCCCGTCTACCAGGCATCCACTCCAAAGTGAGTGAAGAGAGAGATTTTTGAAAAGAAAGAAAACAGGGGCTGGGGATTTAGCTCCATGGTACTGGTGCCTACCTGGCAAATGCAAAGTCCTGAGTTTGATGTCTGGTACTGGCTGAGGGAGAGAAAGAAAAGTAGAAAGAAAGAAAAGAGAGAAAAACATTTTAAGAGTGAAAATATCAAAAGGAACTCTGAAAGTCCACTGCTTCCTGAGCACAAGAGGCAGCATGGGGGGCAGATTTTCCTTGTGACAATGTCCCTAGTCTCATGTGCTCACCTCCCTGCCATCTGCTAACCACCCTCAGGACCTGTACCCGCTCCTGCATCCCTGTACCCTCCGTCCTTTCCAGGCACTGGGCTCCTGGTTCAGTCTCTCAAGTCAGAAGTCACCAGGAGGGCAGCGTGCTGGGTGGTCCCGTGACTTGGAACGAAGCAGTGGGTGCTTTAGAAACCTGGGGGAGCATCCTGTCACCCTCCTTTCTTGGGTTTTCACCTCTCTTCATGCCCCTGAAGGCCCCTGCTTGGCCTGGATCCCATGTCCTCCACGGACGCATCTTTGGAGTATGGCAGAGGAAGGCTGTGGTTGGTGTGCTTAGGGTGTATATAGGGTGCGTGGTGATCCCAGTATCTCAAATAATCTGATTGTGATCCAAAAAGCTTCCATTTGGGCTCACAGTTTGGGGGAGGCTCTGGGCCTCACATGTGGCAAAGCAAACCATCGCTTCATTGGCCAGGAAGTAAAAATAAAGAAAGGAAAAGGCTGCAACCTCACAGTGCCCCCCAAGGGTCTGCCCCTCGTGACAGGGACCTCCTACCTGCTCCGCTTCTGCTAATGCCATCCTGGGGACCAGACCCTTGACCCTGGGCACATGGGGACACCGATCCGAACCGTCCTGCTCTCAGTCCTGGTTCTGCCCAGCTTCCACCCAAGCACAGGGCAGAGAGATCCAGCTGCGCCATCCCAGGGCTTCCCAGGTGCAGTGCTTGGCCCTGGAGCTCACCTGGAATGGGGGCTGGGGACAGCAGGGAGAAACACGAGACAAGAAAGAGATAAGAGGTCCAGAGAAGCAAAGCAGAGGAAGAAGGAGAGACACGACAGAGGCAGCGAGGTGGGTGTCGATAGGGCAGATGCAGGCATCTCACAGAGGAGACGTCTGAGGCAAGGCCTAGGGGGAGAGGGAGAGGCCACACTTCCCTGGGACAGCAGCCAGGACAGGGGCACTGCTGGAATCCCTGGGGAACGAGCCTGGGTCCCGAGAAACAGCTCAGACGAAAGGATGTCCCAGCAGCACAGGCAGGAGGGGGTTGTGGCCCGGCTGGGGGGCAGGTGTTCCAGGAGCCCTCGGAGGATCTCCACAGGGACCCGGGCTGTCACTTGGCGGGAGGACAGTGAGATGGCCAAGGGTGCCGCACTCGCTGTAGCCGCTGGCACGCCTCAGGGACAGCCACGCAGGTGGGTGCAGGGGGGCCCCAGGCCCAAGGGAAGAAGCCACGGAAAGCTGAGGATTGGCCACTGGGGGCCCAAGGAAGGGTGCTCTGGGCGGAAGCCCACGCGAGCGGTGTCCTCGGCCTGCACCAGGCTGGCATGGCCTGGCCTCAGTTACTCCCCATGTCCTCCTGGTTCAGGGAGCCCTCAGCCTGCCCCTCTGCCAGTTCGTTCAGGCCGGTCACGTCCTCTTGTGTGGTGAGACTGCTGCTCTCAGATCCCCTGGACAGTGAAGCCTGGGTGAAGCCAGGCGCCAGGCACCCTCGGAGCACAGTGACCAGCAGAGCCTTCAGGCACTGGCGGAAGCGGTGGCTGGAAAAGGCGTAGAGGACGGGGGTGACGCAGCAGTGGAGGAAGGCCAGGCTCTCAGTCACCTGCATGGCATAGTCCAGGTGCCGGCTGATCTGGCAGTCCCAAAGGACCTGCAGGTCCAGCAGCGAGTACAGGAACAAGGTGAGGTTGTATGGAAACCAGAAGGTGAAGAAGGCCACCACCAGGGTCACCGCTATCCTCAGCGCCCGGCCCCGGCCCCGGGGCTGCAGCCTGACCAGGACACAGCGGATGCGGGCATAGAAGAAGATCATGGCCAAGAGGGGAAGGAGGAAACCTAGCACGTTCAGCTGGAAGCGGAGGAAGAGCTTCCAGTTAGCCCCATGCCCCCCGAAATCTGGGTGGCAGCTCCACTCTCCCTGAGGGTCCTCATGTACTCTCACAAAGACCATCTCGGGGACAGAGACAGCCAGCGCCATGGCCCACACCAGGGCAGCAAGGAGCCGGCTCTTGGCTCGGGTCCTCAGCCTGTGCAGGGGCTGAGCGTGAACGATCTCCAGGTACCTGTCCAGGCTCATGCAGCTGATGAAGAAGATGCCGCTATAGATGTTGATGGTGTAGAGGGTGCTCACCACCTTGCACAGGAAACTGCCGAAGACCCAATGCCAGACCACAGAGATGGCCCAGAAGGGCAAAGTCACCACAAAGAGGAGGTTGGAGATGGCCAGGTTCAGCAGGTAGACCTCTGTCATCCGCCGGTGGGGCACATAGCAGAGCAAGACCACAAGCAACAGCAGGTTCCCTCCCAGGCCCAGCCCGAAGACCAGGCTGTAGAAGACTGGCAGGAAGACAAGGCGAAAGGACTGGACATCATCCTTCCTGCACACCAGGAACACCGCCGAGTCCAGGTAGTCATAGTCGTAGTAGGAGGTGCTATTCTCAGCAGTAGCATCCTCGGTGCTGAGGGGGACAGGGGAAGCAGTGGTGGCCATTGTAGGGGACACACCCAGGGCTGGGGCTCTGCAGTGGGGAGAGAAAAAGAATCCAGTGAGCCCCGTGTCCTTGTCCTACTGCCCTGAGATATCCCATGGATGAGTCAAGCGAGGCACAAGCTTGGGAGGACCATCGTGCCACCTCAGACAAGTGACTTCACCATTGGCTTTGTCAAAGTGGCTTTGCCTCCTTGTTTTTCTCCCTCACCATTTAAAAAGATCGCTAGTATCTTTCAGATTTTTATTATCAAGGGATACCTCAGCACCACACACTGAAACAAAGAATATTCCAGAAGCTTCCACAGGCCGCTTGGTAACACCCTGTCAGTCTCTGACTTTGACTCCGCCATCTTGCCTCCAAGCCCCACAAAAATATATACATAGTATTCTTTTTTAAAGTTTCAAATAAGTAAAACCAAAACTATTTGAAGGAGTACAAACCAGTCAAAGAGGAGGAAGGGAAGTGGCAGCTGCCTGGTCAGGAGGAGCCAGGGGCAGGGATGGGGTGGACCACAGTGATGGCACGGGACACTGTCTGCTTTCTCCTGGGCAGTGGCTTTCTAGGATTTTACTGTATTATTGAAAATGATATTGGTATATTATACGCAGCAGACTTTGTAGCTGTTTTTATTTTTATTGAGTACTATCCACTCCAGGCATAGTCACTGGGCACAGTGTGATAGTCCATTATACCACGGCCCTACCAGAGTAATAAACACCAACATATACATCACTTTGTCATGTCTTCGCGGTAAAAACATTCAAAACCTCTCTTCTAGCTTTTTTGAAATGTTCAACAAATTACTATTAACTATAGCCTCCCGGCAGTGCTCTGAACCACCGCCAGAACTCTCCTCTCTTATCTGGCCGTGACTTTGTACATGTTTACAGCCTCTCTCCACCCACCCCCCAGCTTCCTGCTGCCTCCAGTCCATTCCCTGCTTCTAGGAAAGGAATTTTCATGCTCTCTGCACATTAGTGACAACAGACAGTGTTGTGTGGCTGTGCCTAGCTTTTCTCATTTAACACAATGTCCTCGGGTTGCCACAAATGACAGGACTCTATGCTGTTTTATGGCTGAATACCATCCTCTTGTTTGTATATGGCACATTTTTCTTACCTGCACTGCTCAATGGTCAAATAGGGTGATTTCCCGTCTTGGCAGCGGTGAACAGTCTCTTCAAAATCTGATTTCATTTTCTTTGGAAACTATACCTAATAGTGTGACTACCAAATCGTATGCTATTTCTTTCCTTTAAATTAAATGTATTTTTAACTGATACATGAACTATAAAACTTGTTAGGGAACTCATCATGTTAAAGTACGCTGTGACGCCTCCTCACAGGCTGCATTCTCCTGGTACCTCTTGGCTCCTAAAATGACCTCATGCCCTTATCTCTGGTTTCCCTCCCCGCCAAGGCCACAGTGGTCCAGGAAGGTGAAACCTGTGTCTGCAGGACTGGGCCCATAAAAACAATCTGGCCTGTGATAGGTTAGAAGTGGCTCACTCCTCATAAATAAGCAATAGCCCAGCCCAAAACTGATAAAAGGACCTTCCTTTCTTTGTTCCCTTCTTCTCTTCCTCTTCTTCTTCCTCCTCTCTCTCTCTGCTCTCTCTCTCTACTCCCACTCCCTGAATAAAGTCTCCAGTGGGAGCTCTTGGTGTGTGCGTGTGGCCTAGTTGTTGAGCATCACTGTTCTCTTTCATAAAACTTAGACATATTTATGTGGTGCTGTGTGATGCCTCAATACTATACATGTAAACACTGTATAATAACAGGGTCTCCTGGCAGCAGTAGGGTATTCTCCATGGCTGGGGTGGGCTCTGGGAGCTGCTGGAAGGGAGCATGGAGCCCTTCTGCACTCGAGTCTGACCAGGGCTTATCGGGTATCAGCAATTCCAGAGTAGCCCTTCTGAGCTGCTGGCATGGCCTTGGTCTTGGCCACAAAGCACCTGACTTTTGCTTTAGCAAACAACTGAGCCTGGCAAATGCACAAATCAAAAAGCCAGAGGTCAGGGTCAGCCAGTGACAGCTGGTCCAGCACCATCAAAGGTTTCCCTGACTTACAACACTCTGTCCCTTCCCCACACAGACTCCAACCTGCTGATCGTCACTCTGGGAATCCATGTGAGCCCCCTGCCTCTGAGGCAACCATCCCTTCCCTCCATCCACACTGCCAGTGATGACACAGCACCCAGCATGCACAGGTACCCTCGTCTCTGCTGTGAGAGCCACAACAGCCAAGGAAGGGACAGGGAGCCTCCTCTAGCTCCGGGTCCCACGGGAAGTCATTGTCCAAGCAGCATCCAAACTGTGAGTGTCCAGACTTCCAGGTCCAGGGCCTTGTCCCTGCCCCACCCAGCCCATACCAAAAGGGGACACTGGGAGTGTGGTGACCGAGGTCTTCACCGTTGTTGAGGTCAAGCCTGCACACGCTCTGCCCCCAATCATGCTCCAGCACTTTGCTGAGCCCCCCAGGCCCACCCCTACCCCAGCCGATGAAGCTAAGGAGACCGTGCCAATGTGCTTCAACCGGGGCCTTGGCTCGTCCACGCGGGCCCCGTGGCATCAGGAAGAGAGGGAGACAGGATGTCAGGAGCAGAGATGGCGGAGCAGGGCTGGGTGTAACGTGGGCACAGTCCCCGTGCCTGCGGAAGGGCTGCAGCCCTGCTGCCCCCTAGCTTAGCACAGCACAAGCATCAGGAAGTGCACACACCGCCAGACCTCGGTGGCTCCTACTCCGCAAGTGACAGTGGGTGGCATCTCCCATCCTCACCCACGGGGAATAGACTGGGGGGAGCAGCCCGTGCACCACACAGTGAGCCCACACGAGCCAGGTCCCATCTGCACTCCAGGGCTCCGTCCCCTGCCCCTCACTGTCTCTGTCTGTCCATGCCTTTCCGTTTTCCCTTTCCCCCTTTTCCTCAGCGTTTGAATTCATCTGGCTTCTCTGGCAGCACCTGAAGTTGTTCCCATCCTACTATAAGCAGGTAGTGAGGCGACCCTGGGTGAAGTCTGGCAGGGAAAGCTTTGGGGAACGCAGACACTTCTGCAGAGGCTGGAGAGGAGACTTTGCAGAGAGGGGCGCCAGGCAAGGCCCACTGGGCTTCCCCGGCAGGGAATCCAGGGTGAGGAAGGGAACTGACGTTTAGCTCTGGGAGAGAACAGGGACTTTGGTGGCTCCCTGGAGCTGCCGACCTCAGCAGGATACAGCTTCGACCTTGCAAGATACTCCGACTGCTGGGATCACGTGGGCCTCACTCCCTCGCCTCTCCCAGAGGGTGTAGTTGAGGTGATCAGAGGGAAGACAGGGCCACGGGTATCCGGACAAGAAGGCAGCTGTGTGATGTCTCCCTGCTGCCTCACCGGAGCACCCCACAGGAAGGGAAACTGAGCCTTAAGGAGCTCCTACCCAACTGCCGACAGCCCAGCTTACGCTGGGATGGCCCCTCCCCAGTCCCCCTGCATTTGAAGGGTGTGGCTCTGAGCAGGGACTGCGGCTGCTGCAGCCCATAGCAGTGAAAGGCACAGCCAAGGCTTGGGCTGGGGATGCATTTGCCAGGTGCTGTGGGTGGCCAGCTCGGCACTAGGGACACTGGGAACACGGGTACCAGGACGAATGCTGCAAACCAGGGCTCCTCTGTCCAGCGCTGCCTCCCCTCCCATCCGCTCAGAGCTGCTTTTAAGCTTCACCAGTGCAGCTGATCAGGACACAGAGGCCTGGCCCAGCCCTTTCATACCACCAACCTCTTTCTCTTTCACCTTCCACATCTGGCTTACCCCACTCTCTCCTGGCTCTTAAGCGTTGGGCCACGTGTCATCCCTCTTGGGTGCTGACCATGTCCTACGCTGTTTATAGTGCAGCTGATAAGAGGCGAGGCTGATCAAACAAACAAGGTCAGTCTGTCCCTGAAGGACACCCCACCTTTCGGATTTCGCCACCAGAAGTACCTGTCGCAGTCACAGGCAGTGGACAGGACCTGGCTGTCTGCAAGGAATCTGGAAATTATCCTCACCTTCTGCACCCAGCCCCAGCCCAGCACTCACAGAAGTCACCCCTTTGCCTCCCTCCTGGATACAGGGCTGCCGTGGAGGACAAGGGCTCCCCTGGTGGCCACCCCGTCCCCAAGACACCATCGAGCTGGCCTCAGAGAGCTCTAAGGGTCAGACACAGCCTCTCTGCGCCCACCCTTCTCTCCCCGCTCGTCTTTTCCTCTCCTCTCCTCCACCCTGTGCCTTGGATGCAACGGAGCCAGGCCGCTCCTCTCCCCAGCTGGGACTGCTCAGCTTGGAGCCCGTGCCCAGGCAGCGTGACCCACTCAGGCACCCACGGCCTTGTTTCCATGTGAGCCGTGTTCAGTTGCTGCCTCCTGCGGCCCTGTGTCACGGGAGGCAGCCCTGTGACCACCCACGCCCGGGAGGCTCCCCAACGGCTCTTGGGAGGGAGGCTGGAAGCAGAGGGTCACCTGGGATGTCCCCACCGGGCCCCGGCCCGGCCTCCTGTGGCTGGAAACATTGAGGCAGGAGTCATGGAGTGAGTCACACTCTGACCTCAGCGCTTGGAAATGGGTGACAGAAACCCGGCTTGGGAAGCTGGTGACAGCACCAAGTCTTTGTGCTCCTCCTCTGGAGCTTAGGAGAAAGACACTGAGGTCTAACTCTCCACAGCGGCAGAAACGCCAGCAATCCTACCGCACTTCCTGCGGGCAGGCTCTGTCCCCAGGACCTCTCTCCCTGCATCCATTGCAGCTGCAGCCCTGAGCAAGCAGAGTTAGCGTCTCTGCTGCACATGCGAGGACCCTGAGGAACTTGCCCCAGGCCACACAGCAAGGGACAGCTGCACTGGGGTAGGAACCCGGCCAAGAGCCCAGCTCACTCCTGAGGGAGCAAGAGATGGGGCCAGAGATGGAGGCAGGAGCCGGGAGACCCTGGGATGGGGATGCTCCAGGCGGAAGAGGCCAGGAAAGAGCTCCCCAGTGACCTCCCCTCTCCCACCCTGGAGGTGCCCTCGCGCTGGCCTTCCTGCCTCCTGGCCCCATTCCCGTCCATCAAGTAAACCCCACGCATGCGAGGGCTGTCCCGCTCAGCGTGACAAGGCGAAGCCTGGCTGCACACTTGCCGGGGAAGGAAGGCAGCTCACGGACAGTTACACCGGTTAGCTCTGTGCCGGTGCTCTTGGAAACCAGAGCTCATGTGTCTAAGCACACCGTCCACACCTCTCAGGAAGATAACCGGCAGGTGTGGGGTTCCTCCCTCAGCTCTATGCAAAACATAAGCTCACGATGACCCTGAGACAAGGCTGGCTTTGCAGAGGAGGAACTGGAACTCAGAGAGGGAGAGAAATCTTCCAAAGACACCCAGCAGGCGCAACCACCGCACTCACACCCACAGACTCCGGCAAGCTCCGGCCAGCGATGCAGAAAAACTCATCTGTGCTGAGCAGAGGCAGACGCTCCCACCAGCCATCATCCTCTAACGACGCAACGTGGTGGCACGTTATCGGAATCTGGAGATGACCTAGTCTCCGCCAGGAGGAGGGCACGGAGTCAATGGAGGACAGTGTGAGCTCCCGGGGCGGGCACCCCCAACAATAACGGGAATCGCAGCACTGAGGGTCCTGGAGGGCCCCAGCATCCAGGGGCCCCAGAGAGCAGGCCTAGAAATCCAGGCCCACTGCTGGCTGCCAAGGGGGACCCGGAGCAGCCCCTCCTCACCCTCAGGTCCCCAGGATGGGACGACAGACACTGTGCGATCTGACATTCCCACAATGCTCTGCACTTCCTGCGGCAGCCAAACTTCCGCTGACCTGCTCGGCCCCACACACCCCGGCACTCCTAAGGGCAAGGCGCCCGCCCCCGCTGCTCGTGGGAGTGTGAGCGGGACGCACTCTGGAAATCAGTGCGGACAGTCCTCAGAGCACTGAAACGAGAAATTCCACGCCACCCAGCTCTCCCCCTTCCAGGCGTCTTCCTGAAAGAGTTAAGACGCCCTTATTACGGTGATTCGCGCACACCCAGCTTTATAGCGGCCGGCTCATGAAAGCTAAACTCTGGCATCAGCAGACTACTCTGCCATGCAGAAGGGTAAACTTGCACCATTTATAGGAAAACGGAAGCACCTAGAGAGCAAAATGTTAAGTGAGATACATCAGACAGCATCTGAAACCCGAAGTGTAGATAGAGAGCAAAGTCAAGGACGGGTAGTAGGAAATCAGACAGATCTTCTGTGAAAGGGGAGTAGGAGATGGGGGGGGGGAGAAGTGGAAAGAACTAAGACGTACTCCGTCCCTGCGCCGACACCCCGTGAGGGACGTGCTCACTGCGTACTGCAAACACGTGCTAGTAAAAATCCCAATTTAAAAATGCATCAGAAGAAAAAAAAGCATGGAAACATCCCAGCCGCACTGTGGGCCCGCACGCCTCAGCTTCCCCAAAGAGGCGCAGCGCGAGGAGGTCGTTGCGAGGCCCAGCCACACAGGCTGCAGCTCCCTATGCGGCTTTGGACGCGCCGGTCCCTGGCAAAGCAGCGGAAAGGGAGCCTCCTCTAGGCCGGCCAGACCCTCCCACGCCTGCCGTGCAGATCGTCGCGCACCCGATGCTGCGGACTCCG
>NW_022900924.1:57368280-57397447 GCF_012274545.1 Fukomys damarensis
GCCCACTGTCCCGCCTTGGGCCCAGGTCCATCAGGAGCGGTGGCGCTGGCCCAGGCCTGCAGGGACGGCAGGGACCAACCAGCCCGACCCACCTCTGACCCCCAGCCCACCGCAGCAGGCGCTATCTTGTACTCTTAAGTATTTTTCCTGATTACACGCATAACCTGTCCCATGCAAAACCTGGAAATACGTGGAGCGCAGAGGAGGCCAAAAGCGCTCCTCCATCCTCCCAGAGCCAGCAGCCCGGGTCTTGCAGCACCGCCGCAGGCTTCCTGCCCAGAGCCATCTGGTCTGCGCCCCGTCCCTTCCGCTGAAGCCCAGGGGTCATGGAGACGCCCGCCAGGCTCTGTTCCCCACGCTCCTTCCCTGGACCCCACTCTGCCGTGCTTCCGGGCTCTTATCAGGGACCCGGATGTTTGTGACACTGACCACGCCTCCTCCCGAGCTGGTTTCCCGGAGCGCCGGCTGCCGCAGGAGGCAAGATTTTCTAGTCTTTCTCCTGTCGTTTTCCACTCTTTTCTTTTCTTTTCCACCTTCCGCTGTCCCTGAGGTGTTAGCGCTGGGACTCCCTGGGCTCGTATTTCTGCAGGACACGGGGTTCAAAATTACTCGCCTGGCTACCCACAGGAAGCATGGAAACCCCAAGAGAGTAAGATCCATCCCCTTTTTGGTTTTTTTGGCACTACTAGGAATTGAACCCAGGACTTACTCAGCCAATATTTACTTTGGATTTTGAGACAGGGTCTTGCTAAGTTGCCCAGGCTGGGCTTCAACTTGCCACCCTCCTGCCTCAGCCTCCCAGAGCGCTGCAATCACAGGTGTGCACCACCACAACCAGCCTAGCCCACTTCTTCAATTACTTAACTTCTCTGAGCCAGTTATCGCACCTGTAAGATGTCTCTTTTGAGGGGTTTTTATGATAGTCACTCAAGTGCCTGCACAGGGCTGTGGGTTCCGTCACCAGCCTTGACAGAAATAAACTGACTAAATGACAGAGGAGGGGCTGAAGACAGAAGTGGTCTGCAGGCCATGCTGCTCTGGGCTCTGGCAGTCAGAGGGCTCCAGCAACAGCCGAAGGAATCCAGCCGCCACCCAATCAGAGGCCCCTCCCCATACAGCTGCACCAGGAACTCAGCATGACCAGCCCTGCTACTGAGGCAGCCACTGCCCCTGCAGTGCCCAGGCCACATCCTTGGGCCACCATCACCGCTGCGCTCCTCAAGCCTTGCTCTGGGCAGGGAGCCTCAGCCCCCTCACTGAACCCCTCTGGGACCCTATGAAGACTCACAGCCTGTGTGGGAGTGGCTGTTCTGGTCTCCGTGCAACCTCTCAAGCTTGTTCGGAATAAACCTGTCCTGTTGAGCTTGGGCCTCTGCTTTTTCTCCTTTTCCCTAACAATCACCCCAGGAGGCAGCTCCCAACTCCCCTGGCCCCAGATGCTGTGACCTACCTGGGGAGCCAGGTCCAGAGGCCCCGAGGCAGGAGTGTGGCCGTGGCCCTTCCTGGGGACCTTGCTCTGTGACAAGCCGGTGACGCTGTGCTCCTGCTCAGGGCTGGGGATGGTGCCCTTCCTGCACCCCAGCTGTCACTCGGCCACAGCAGCAACCTCCTCTGAATGCTGGTTCAGGTTTAAATATCCCTGCCCCAGGAAGGAGACCCCAGGGGGCTAATGACCAGGAAACGCGTCCCCTCCAGCCCCTCTGCCAGGAGGCCAGGACACCGGCACCCAGCCTTCGCCTGGTCTGTCGCCCGTCACCTCCCCAGCCCGGCTGAGGAGCTGCTGCCTCAGCTCACTGGCCCCGGGCTGCTCCCCTGCAGGACTCCACACCAGTCCTGGTCCCCCGCCCCAGGGTTCCCCGAGGCTCAAACTCCTCCCAGCTGCCCTGCCCCCCCACATGTCGGAGAGATTCTGTCATCCAGACTCAGGCCAGCGCCTTACTCCCCCCCCTCCCTCATCCTGTTGTCCCCTCCCTTCACAGCCAGGAGCACCCAGGCAAGGGCGGTCTGTGACGCCAGCCAAGCAGAGCCAGAATCAATGCACACGTGTGGGACCCACGTCCCTGCCCCGGGGTCCAGGGTCAGCACCTCAGCCACCCTCTCCTCCAGCCCACGGTCCCCACCACCACAGATCTGTGGCTTCCACCTGACTCCAGCGAGCATTCATGCCAAGTGATTCAGATACCAGCTTGGGGTCACCCTGACCCAGCTTTGAATCGGGCTGTGCATTTCCTGCCTGTGTGACTTAGAGATGCTGGCTTTACTTCTCTGGGCTCGGTCTCATTGTCTGTGTCAGGAATGGAACAGTCCCCCGGGCAGGCATCAGAGGGCCAAGGGTCCCCAGAGGTGATGGTGGCTTACCTCTGAGCACAGCGGAGCTGTGATGCCTTCCACATGGGGGGGGCCCTCTCCCGCCAGGTGCCAGGTGCCAGGTGCCATTCAGCACTCGCTCTGGAAAAGAAGCCACCAACACCCGGTTCCCTCCCTGGAAGCAGCTAAATTCCAGGATCTGACCCTGGCTTCCTCCTCCCGCTTTTTTGCTTTTTTATTTTAAAATTATTTTTAGATTTGCAAGAATAACGCCCAGAGCCCCCTACATGCTGACGGGCGCAAGCATGTTCTCCGAAGGCCCCTGTGCTGGAAGCTTAGCCCCGACCACAGTGGCGTTAGAGCCAGGGTCCGGAGGTGGCGCTGGGAGGTCCTTGTTCCTGGGGCCCTCCAAGAAGATGGGGCTGCTACACAGTGAGTTCTGCTGCTGCTCCCGTCCCTCCTTCCCCATCTCACCATGGCCACTCCGCCATAGTGATGTCCCCCACTTTGAGGGGTCCCCCAGAGCTGGGCAGATCCAGGAACCACACTCCTGATCCTCAGAGCTGAATGCCAAATAAACTCCTTGTGCCCAACCTCAGATGTTTCGTTACAGCAACACGAAATGAACCACACACAGATCTTCAAACCTCACCAGCTGTCCAGCTATGCTGTTTCTGGCCCTGGATGGAAACCAGAACCCCACGTCTGGCAGGGTCTCCTCAGCCTCCCTGTTCCTGGACAGCTCCCGTCTCTCAAGGCCTTGAGGTTTTGAAGAGTGTTTGTAGAATGTCTCCAGGACCCAGCTTGATGCTTCAGGGGTTGAGGTGAGGCATCGGTGTCAGGACACCCCGCGCCCCTCAGTGCACTGACCCCAAGGTGTCTCTTTGCCGGTGACATTGAAATTGGTCACGGGGGCCAGGGGGCATCTGCCAGGTTTCTCCTCTGTGAAATACTATTTATCCCTCCATAATTAGAAAGAATCTTGAGGACAGATACTTGGAGATGGTCAGCTTCCTGTTTGTCCCCACACTTTTTCTTCCTAATTTTAGTGTCTACTGAGGATATTTTCCAACAATTATTGCGCAGTGTTTGCCAAGTCGTGATTTTCTCCATCATGCTGTCTACATGTGTTAATTGGAATTTCACTATGGGAAAGGGTCGGTTTCTCCTCTTCCTCCTCCTCCTCTTCTCCTCCTCTCTTCCTCCTATCATGCTGGACTGCCAGGCATTTACTTCATTCCATCACTATCATTATTTATCTTGCTAGTCATGTCTCATCCTCTCTTCAAGCATCTCAGCCCATCTGCTTCCTGTTGAGCTGGTTTCCCTAACGAGATGTGGCCAGAGGCTGTCACCTACCCTCCATGTCAGCCGTGACCCCGGCCGTCACAGCTGCGCCCTGGGCCTCGGCTGGGTGCCAGTTCTCCCTGTGGCCCCCGAGGCATCTTCCCAGCAAGACCCAGGCTTTCCAGGAAGGGCAGGTTGCAGCAGGAAGTACGTCATTACCCCAAGGCAGGGAGTTCCAGAGCCAGGCCAGGCGGCCTGGGGTCACCCACTTTCCCTCCGCAGTGCCAAGCCCCTCTTTTGCCTGGGGCAGGGAAGGACAGAGAAGCCCACAAAGCTGCCCATGGGGAGCAGCTGCTGGGCTTGCATGTGGGTGGGTGGCGGGCAGCTTTCAGGAGCCAGTTTCGTTTTCCTGGAACTATTTTCTCTCAGTTTAGGGAGATGGGTGAGTTGAGACAGGATCTCACTCTGTAGCCCAGGCTAGCCTTGTGCTCTCGGCGACCCTGCTGCCTCAGCTTCCCCCGAGTGCCGTGCACCACTACACCTGGCATCTTAAACACCGTCAGTGTCTGCAGAAGCTGAAGAGCTGAGACCCGAGGCCTTACCTGACCCCCTTCGCCTTCTGCCCCACCTGTCCAAGATGCCAGGCCCCAGCTGGGCACTAATTCTCACCAGCTTGAGGCCACACCGGACACAGCCTTCGGTGATCTGAATGATCTGCACTCGTTCATCTGTGCAGTCCTCCACCCAGCCCAGCACAGAGCTCAGCAGCCCTGCACCACAGCACTGGGGTTTGGAGCTCGTGGCCCCAGTCACACCCTCGGCCTCCACCCGGTTAGTTGACCCCTTCCTTCTGGATCCAGATGCTTCCCCTCCACACCCTCTGACAAGTCAGTAGTTTTATTAAATAAGTTGTTCATTGCGGCACTTTTCGGACATATCCTCCAATGTGCCAGAAGAGTAAATGAACCCCACACACCATCATGCTGGACTGGGTGATACCAGGTCAGCATCGCCTGTGACCCAGAGTAGCTGATCTGCACCCGCATCCCACCCTCTCACCCATCCTTATAGGAATTTGAAGCAAATGACAGGCATCGTGTCACTGAATCTGTAAATATCTGAGTAAGTACTTTGAAAAAACAAGAGCTTTGGGGCAGGGATGTAGCTCAGTAGTTGGAGAGCTTGCCTGATGTGTGAGGCCTTGGGTTGGACCCCCAGCACACCCATGTGCACACACACACACACACACACACACACGCATGTGCGCGCACGCGCACACACCAAAGATATGGACTGCCACTCTCATACCTATAAAAGGAAACAGCCCCACTGCTGTTAAAGTTATAGAAACTGTGTCTTAGATCTACCCCCCGGGCGGCTAAAGCCATGAGCTCAAGATGACTGGACCAGCCAGCAGGATCCAGACCACCCGAGCCAGCTGAGCCTGTGACAAAACCAAACTGCCACTGAGAATGACATCCCTGCTCTGTTCACCCCAGAAGCTGACTAGTGCACCCATGGCCAAAGCCTGAGGATCAACATAAGTCACAGTGACAGCATAACTCTCTTATCCTCTTTGTTATAATTCTCCCCTGCCTCATGCCCCTACTTATCAGAAACATTCTGCCGGCCAAGAGTCTGACAGCCAGGCATACCAGCCCTTGATGGACAGCTGTAACCAAGAACCAACCTCTGCTCAGTGGGTTGTACTGAACAGTACCTTGGGACAAAAACTGATGATGATAATAATGATGATGATAAAGATGATGCTGTCTATTAAAACTTGTTAGTGAAAGCATCAAAGGGGGAATGAAGCAGGACTTAAAGAAAAACAAGTTCCTCCTAGCCTTGGGCCCCTCCCTGGATCACCCCCCCATAGCTGTAACTCCTTGTTCTGGTACAGATAAAATTGACAACTACGTCTTGTAAAGAGATTATGATACTCCGTTTTCATATGATTCATAAGGCACTGTCTTCTTTCAAGGCTGAGTTACAGAATTGTCTGTCCTTGTCCTGCTCCAGTAAACTCACCTGCTGCATCCCTAGAAAGACCACCACCCCTCCAAAAACTGCAGGCAAGCTGGGAATTTTCTTTGTTCTCAACTCAGTCTTCTGGACAGGAGTCCAGCTGGGTCAAAGCGCACCTAGTTAGTCCTCCTGCTACCCACTGGTCTTTCATGTCTTGGAATTCTACAGAAGACGAGGCTGTGAAACTTCTGCCCTCCCCTGTCCCCTGCCCACCCAGGCCCCACGGGTGGACAGGAAAGACCCCGCCCACAGATCTGTGTTTCATACCAGAGGACCCTGTGGGCCGGCTCAGCAAAGAACCTGGGTTCCTTCCCCAAACAGGATGTTGGAAAATATCATATAAAATACTACAGACCAACTAAACTCAAAGCTGGGAGCAAACAAATGGTGAACAGGTCGGGTAAGGGCCCAGCATGGAAGACCACACGGCAGGACAAAGGGTTGCACTGTCCATCAACAGCTTGGGTGGGTCACAAGAGAACTGTGCTGAATGGCAAAAGCCAGTCCCTGAGGTTAAGCATTTTTGAAAGTATGTAGACTGAAAGGGCTAAAGACTCCATGGTACAACACTTGAAATGACAAAATTATAGAGAACGGAAACAGATTAGTAGATGGCAGGGTCTGGGGAAGGAAGGGGAGGGCATATTTGACTATAAAAG
Source organism: Fukomys damarensis (assembly GCF_012274545.1). NCBI lineage: Eukaryota > Metazoa > Chordata > Mammalia > Rodentia > Bathyergidae > Fukomys > Fukomys damarensis. The sequence goes on from NW_022900924.1 coordinate 57,374,562, forward strand.
GACTGCATGTCATGCACACCTGTGATCTCAGTACACTGGGAGGCTGAGACAGGAAGATTGCAAGTTCCGACCCAGCCTGGGTAACAGTGACGTAGCGAGACACCATCTCTAAATAAACAAATAAATAAGGTAAGGATGTAGCTCAGGGCAAAGGCCCTGAGTTCAATCCCCAGTAAGGGGGTTGGGGGGGCACATGCAGGATTAACAGTGATGGACTGTGTTGTACCTTCACTGTACAGGTGACAGAATTGCACAGAATGAAACACACACACACACGCGCGCACAGACACATACAAGTGCATGTGAAACTGGAAAGTCTGAGACCACAGGCTGTGTCAGTACCACGGTCCCGTCTGTGACGCTGCCCTAAAGGTCGGCTACAATGTTACCACGGGTGAGCGGGGAGAGAGAAGCAGCCACAGCCTGTCTGTCCCTTCTCACAAATATATGCAGTCAATACCATGAAACATAAAGCTAAAAATCATTCTGAAACAGTTACTGATGCATTCTTAAACATGTGTGCCATGGTAATAGGCACATCTCACTACTAACTTATCGTTGAAGACCTGCCAGTGATCTCTCGGGGGCCACAGAGGTGCTCCTTGATTTGCCAGGTGCTGTAACAGAAAGCCAGAAGCTGGGCCATAGTTACAAGCAATAGGACTTAGTTCTCACAGCTCTGCCGCTGGAAGTCAAAGGTCAAAGCAAGGCAGAGCCGGGGTCCCCTGAGGGAGGCCCACTTCCTAGTCAGATGGCACTTGGCACCGTGAACTCAGGTGCAGAAGGGACGAGGGAGCTTTCTGGGTGTCTTTCACAGGGCACCAATCCCACTCCTAGGGGCTCCACTCTCATGCCCTAATCACCTCGTGAAGGCTCCGCCTCCAACTGCTACCAGATGAGGGTCCAGAAAATGCAAGGTGGAAGGTCACACAGCCAGTCCAGGGCACTGCTGAGCTCAGCGACTCTCAGGGTTCCTGTGGCAAGTCCTACTGATAGCATTACTGTGTTTTGTTGCCCACCATCAGAGTAGAGAAAACTAACTTTATTAAGGGTTAATGAAAGTAAAAATATAAATTGTTTCCCACCCAAATTCAGAGATTCCCCTGAACTACATCATGAGTCCCAAGTTAAGAACCCTTACTTTGCTTAAGGTGACCACTTTATCTCCTGCCCATGCCCTAGTCTGGCACGGAAGCAACCAGACGCCTTCCCGGGAAGCACCAGGCTGGAAGGTGCTGGGGGACCACCCCGAGCATGGCTGGTGACCCCAGGAGGCTCATGTGGACAGATGCTGCGGGAACCAGGTGCCGCCCTGCTCCCCCAGGCCTGAGCATTGGCCCATTTCCTGGAACCGATGCAATTCAAGGAAAGGGGTGGCTTCACTTGGCCTGCAGATTTAGTTTCCAGCATTCTGTAGAATGGAATCTGGAAATGGAAAATAACTTGTCCTAGAGAAATGTGATCATGTTTTCTTGGACATTGAGCTTGTGGCTGGAGGCCGGCAGTGTGGGGACTTTTAAGAACCTGCTGGCCAGATTTCTGCAGCAGGGGCCTCACCCTTCGTGCCCATGGGTTCACTTCCCACTGCCCTACCCACAGTGCTTTGCCAGTCACCTTGCTGGGGAAACAAATTCTGCTGTGCCCCTGCTCCCGTGCAACAAGTCAGAAGTTCCAGAACATTCTTTTTCCCATAGTACTCAGCTGAGGCCTAAGGCCCATGGGTGTGAGTACGCACCTACCTCCTCCACCCCTGTGGCGGAAGTACTCTGAGGTGTGTGCTCAGTACCAGCTCCCTGAGTTACCCCAAGGGGACTAAGTATCACTGCCCCCACAGGAGTAGTGGCCGGAGAATGAGTCCTTTCCTAGCTGCTGTCTCTCCCACTCTCCCGCCTGCACCTCCATCTCTGGAATAAAATATCAGTAGACTCGCGTGACACTGCCCGTATCTGGCTTTTTTTTAAATATAAAAATGGAAATGTCGTATAGCTCAACCTACAGTTTCCACTCAGATCTCCGACCCAGCGTCTGCTCCAGGGAGGCTCCCCCTAGGACCATGAGGCTGCCCTATCCAGAGCTTGTCCCTCCCATTGTGGCCCAGCCACGCTTGGACCAGGCCAGTCCATGGGGGAAACCGCTGAGCCACAAGGAGCTGAGCTCCCGTCCCTGTCCCCTCCTGCTGCATGGTGTGGTGGATCGCTACAGAGACTGCTCTACGAGCCAGAAGTGTGGCCTCCGGTAGAGTGAGGAAACAGAAGGGATAAGGGGGTGCTAAGCTGGAACCGGGACGAAGGTCTGGCAGCAGAGGCCCTGGGTGTGGCGGAGGGAACCTGCCGTGAAACCTGGGGTCTGTTCAGCCTGACCCCATCTGCCTTCCAGAGACCACAGCCCCTGGGAGATGGCGGGCCTGCGCACACACAGCACTTTCCCTTCTTAGCCACCCGGCGAAACTCACCCTCCCACAGGCCTCCGAGGACTGGGAGCACCCAGCTGCATGGCAAAGAGGGAAGGGCCAGGGAGGAGAGGCCAGCTCCGCCTCCACCTGTACAGGCAGCTTTGCCTGTGGTCCAGGAGGAGACGCAGTCTGCCACACACAGGCACCCGCCTGCAAAAAGGGCCACACAGTCATAATTAGCCCCACTGCCAGAGTGCACTCTGATATGCTCTGTTCTGATGTGCTTCAAATTTTTTTAAATGCTGCCTGTGACTCACTGGCTGGTTTCATAACCAGCTTCTGGGTGGTGATCTGAGGTTTGAAATATTATCCTCCAGAGTCTCCAACACTGAAGGGGTGTGGTCATTTCCGGGCTTTCTATAAACATGTGCTACAGCCGATCCCTGGGTCCCATGCGGGGTCTGGGGGGGTGGCTGTGCAGAGCCAGGAGAGCCTGGCGGATTCCACAGGGTGAAGACACCTGGTCTCCTGATCCAGCAGCAGGCTCTGCCACGACCATCACACTTGGCCACATCCCACTCCCAGCAATGCTCTCTCCATCCACTGTCACTTTCCAACACTTGGTCCAGCCCTGTCTTAGTGATCACAAACTGCTTCTTAACTCCTGGTGCAGAAGAAAGTAAAAACAAGCACTCTCCCAAGCTCCACCTGAAGTCTTCAAGCCAGCAGCCCCGTTTCCTGACAATCTTTTCCCAAGCAAAGAATCCAGAACCCTCAGAGCTCGAGTAGTCCCCAACCCCTAGGAAGGCCTCTCCCTTCTGCCCACCTCTCCCAGGACACGCCGTCCCATCATTGTGACTAACAGCACGCTGACTCACTTCATCTTCACAAGCCACTCCCATCTGCAGATGAGGAACCCAGGCAGAGAGATCAGGAAGATGTGCCCCAAGTCCTACTGTTAGGAAGCAACAGGACCTGGTTGTGCAACTAAGTCAGTCACCTGCCTAACTGCTAGGTTTTACTGCCCCTGCCATTGACCACCCCCGGACATGGCCTCAGCGCCACCTCAGAGACTCCTTCCTGGGTTTCCTGGCCATGGGATGCTCTCGGTTCCCAAGGCACTCACTTCTTGCCTATTCTAGAATGTCACTGTGAACCAGCAAGACACTGCCTCTATACCACTGAGGACTTCCAGGGAAGGCTGCTTCTTACTCCTCTGGGCCCCTCAGAGCACTGCAGGCCCAAGGACGTACGTGTGGAGCACTGAGACCTCGCCTTGCCCACCGCACCCAAAAGGTATTCGTCATTATCAGCTCACAAGCAGGTTTCCAGGGAAGCCTGGGAGTGGTCAAAGGCAGGAAGAGACAGATTACATCCCTGGCTCACAGGCGCTCTTTCCTACGTGTGAGGTGGAAATCAGATGTGGACTGGTGCTTGAAACTGAAGGCATCACCCTCACCACCGTCTGTCCTCTTCTTAGGGCCCTCTGAAAGGAAGTGTCTGAGTCATGCTGGCACTGGGACACAGTACCTGACACCCACAGCTTCCAGGAGGAAAGGTTTATTTAGTTCACAGTGTGAAGAGGTTCAGTCCATCGTTGGCTGGCTCCAAGGCAGGGGCATGGCAGGGAGGTGGAACTGAGGGAAAACAGCTCATGGAAGGGCCAGCAGGAAGCAGAGAGGAATCAAGGGAGGAGGAGGGAGAGATACTGCTCCAGGCCACGCCCCCAGTGACCCACCTCTTCCCACCAGGCTGCACCCCTCAACATCACACTAGCGGACTCACCCAGTGTTGGGCATCACCACCCGTGCTCACTCACCTCCCAAAGGCCCACCTGTGAGTACACAAGGCTTTGGGGGAACGTCTGGATGAAAACCATGACAGGAAGGGTCCAAGATGTTATTGGTCAGTTGAGGGTTCTTCTTTGATCCAGGCAGAAGTCCTGAACTGACAAGGGCAGTGCCCTTGAGGTCAGTGCTCTGGGCTTTGATTTCAGCCTTAGGGGACAGCTCCAAGCTTTGAATGCCTGCACCTCTTAACTCTTAGTGTTCTATCTCTAGGTCTCGTTAGCAGTTCCCGGATGCTCTCAGATGCCCCACTCAGACACAGAGTTCACTGCCCTTTGGTGGCTTTCTAGAACTTTCCCACAGCTCCCAGTGCCTCTCTGAGCTTTCACAGGACCCTGCAGGTCTCAGCAGGGCCATGAAGCCCTTCAGCAGTCCTCTGGTCGCCAATCACGCTCAGGGAAAATAGCCTCTGGTGTTACGTGCTCACAACCTGAGGGGAAAACCCTGCTCTACCTGAGGGGATCTCAGAGGAGGCCTCACTGTGACCTGTGCTGCAGCACAGCGGGTAGAGCTCAGGAGGAGCCCACATGCACTGACCTAAGCAGGGAGCAGAGCACTGCTCAGATGAGGAAGGAGCAGCCATGACTCTGCAGTGCCCTGCACCTCATGGACCAATTTCCGGTTGAAGTACACCAGAGAGAGCGGGGTCATCTGGATAGGTCTGTGCCTGAAGCCTGCTGTGACCAAGGCAAACACCTCTGGAGAGGCCACTAGTGTCCTCTCAGCTGGCCTGGAGACAGCTCCACAGGAGGTGGGAGGCGGCAGCTGCACTGACAGCTCCCACCATGTCCTCAAGACTGCAGAGCCCAGGTCTGGAATGCAGCTCATCAGCGTGGCTCATGGCCTCGAGGGTGACAGCGGTGGTCCTGTCCATTTCCTGCTTTGCCCGGCTGGGTGGGAGCTCCAGCTGTCCCTCTGGGAGGCGGCACCTGTGTGCCTGGACTGTGGGAGCGGCGCAGTGGCTGTCGGCTGAGCCATGGCTCCTGTTATGGCTGCAGGAGCCAGTGCAGGCTGGAGCAGAGTCAAGGGACCCACCGAGGTGCCGGAGGACATTGGAGTTGGCTGCCCGTCACACTGAGGACGGCGGGGACTGTGCCCCTCTATCAGAGGGTGGAGGGCAGGGTGGCACCCAGTTTTCTACCTCAGTCAGAGGCAGGAGGCGAAAGAAGCCCTGGTGGGTTCACACCGAGGACACCAGAGGTCCAGAGCTCACAGGGGAACAGGACCACACCCTTCTCACTCGGTCCAATGGAATTTTGGTGTTTCCTTTCATTGGCACGAGATCCATGGCTTTGGCACCAATAAAATCCTAATAGCCTTATTTCATACCAACATCATTACAGGTATCTAAAAATATTTACTCATTGCTTCCCAGAAACTGTATTTCTCTTTCTTCCTTTCTCCGAAACACTGCTGTATCTCGAATGTAGCTATTAATAGACATGCACACACACACACCACAGTTTTTAAAAACTTTTTAAAACTATATTCCAATAGGAACAGCATTCTTGGCGATTTCAATGGAAATGGTAACCATGAGTATTTTATTTTATGCATTTAAGAACACGGTTCTGAGACTGCCAGGACCCTTGCGGGGAGTCGGGTTCAGAGCTGGGCTTTAGAGCCGGCAGCACCTGCGCTCCAGCTTCAGCTTTGCGGTGCAGCCAGGATCTGGGCCTCACCAGCTCCCGCACGGGAAGGAGCCCCAGCTGAGCGGGGCTCACCTCCCTTCCTTCCCACCTCTTCCGCAGTGGAGTCACTGTCCTAGGCCTGGCACAGCCTGGGACATGAGGCCTGACCTCCTCCTGTTCCGGGGTCCGCTGCTCCATTTCGGAGCTCAGAATCCGCACCCCATCCCCAAGGTTAGCTGGTGCTAGGAGAGGCCTCAGAGAGCCAGCCACCTTGCGGGGAAGCCCGGAGCAGCACTTCCACATCTGGCCACTGGAGGGGGCAGGTTCACAGTCATGATCCATCCGCCCAAACAGCAGCGTACCGGCCGGACTCCTGCCCACCTGCCATTCCCCGGCTTCCCGGCCTCCAACTTGGGCCAGGGTTACATTTAATGCCTCATTTCGCCCTTCCAGTCAGCTGCGGCCTAACCACCTACTGACGGGAAAACCTAATTTCTAGTATCACAGGCTCGCTTCTATGAACGTCAGCCCAGAACACCGAGCGAGCCGACCCATGAACCCACTGCTCTCTGCTGCTGTACCGCATTCGATAGCCTGGGTGAGACAGTGACTCCGTTATGAAATGGGCTTTGTGTTAGATTGTCTAGCTGGACTGTAGGCTAATATGCAAGTGTTCTGAGCGTGACGAAGCGAGGCTGGGTAGATGGGCGGTGGCACACTCCTGTAATGTAACGCCAGTGCTCTGGGAGGCTGAGACAGGAGGATCCCAAGTTCAAGCCTTGCCTGGGAAATTTAGCGATTTAGTGAACCCTTGTTTCAAAATTAAAGAAAAAATTTAAAGGGGCTGGGGATAAAGCTGAGTGCACAGGCCTTCGGCATAGTTCTGATGGGGGTTGGGAAGCTAGGTTGGGCTAAACTGTCACGTTGGGTAGGGGAGCCGCACTGCATCATTTTCACCTTACAGTATGACATCTTATGAGGGCTTTTGGGGTGTGACCATCGCAAGTCAAGAAGTTTTTGTGCGTCGTGTTTGGTTTCCCCTGGTCAGCACCGTGCCTGCGGTTACGGGGCGGGGGGCGCAGGCGGTGGATCACTCACTCCCGCTGCTTTAGACCACTCAGCTGCCCCAGACCACTTCCCAGCCCAGGGTCCGCCTCTCCTGGCCGCGGCCACCCACGGCGGCTCAAGCTCTGGCCTGGTGAAGCCTCCACTCTCTCCCCAGCACTTGTGGAGGTACCGCAGCCCGTCTTATCCGTCTCAGAGCTGGGGGACATTTGTTTCTGTGTGTGTGTGATTTAAACGAAGCTGTTATCCACTTCCTGTCCATAACCTTGGTTTTCACGTCATTTGGGTCAATACGTATGTTGTAGGGAGGCGCGTGTCTCACTGTGTAAGGAGCCAGGCAAGTGTGTTTCCCAGTGGCTACACCTTTTCACATTCCCACCGGTCAGCGGGCAGCTGTGCCCCACCCGTCATCTGATAGGTGCACAGTGGTTTCTCGTGTCTTTTAAGTCGCATTTCCTCACACGCTAGTGATAAAAGGATAATTTGCTATGCTTACATGCCATCCAGTATCTTCTTTGATGGTGGAATCTTTTCAAATATTTTCCCCTTTTTTGTTGTTGCTTGTTTTTGTTTTTTTTGAGGCAGAGTCTCCCTTGAGGCTGGCCCTGAACTCACTATGTAGCCCAAGCTGGCCTCGAAACCACGGCGATCCTCCTGCCTCCGCCTCCCAAGTGCTTGGATTACAGGGCTGCGCCGGCACACCCTCACCCATTTTCCTTTTCTGGGTACCAAGGATCAAACTCAGGACCTTGAGCTTGTAAGTTGCCCATTTTCTTGTACAAATTTAACTATTAAGTTCAGAGGGTTCTTTCCATATCCTGAATATAAATTCTTTATCAGATACAGTAAAACCTTGGTTTGTGAGCATAATTCATTCTAGAAATACGCTTGTAATCCAAAGCATTTACATCCCAAAGCAAATTTCCCCATAAGAAATAATGGAAGGGCCAGGGATTTAGCTGTGTCTCCTCGCCTGCCTCACAAGTGCAAGGTCCTGAGTTCGATCCCCAGTAGAAAAAAGAAAGAAAGAAAGAAAGAAAGAAAGAAAGAAAGAAAGAAAGAAAGAAAGAAAGAAAGAAAGAAAGAAAGATGATTTCATTCCACAACCTAAAAATATACATAAAAAATGATTATAATACTGTAATATACTACAAACTAATAAAGAAAACAAAATGTAATGAAAAATAAACAAATTAACCTGTACTTACCTGTGAAAACTTTTGTGGCTGGGCGGACCATTGGCTCAGTTGTGATCACACTGTAAGACATCGCTCCAGACGTCACTCGCTCATCAAGTTAAAACTTACTAGAAATGTTTCCCCGTCCTGTGGAACACTCGAAGAGCAAGTCACTGCCATCCGAGGTTGTACTGTGATTTGCAAATATTTTCTCCTACTCTGACTTGTGCTCTGTCTTAGCAGTGTCTTTTGAAGATCAGAAGCTCCTAATTTTGGTGAAGTCTAAATAAGTTTTTATTTCATGGATTTATATCTCACCTAAGAAATTAAAAAATCATAAATATTTCCTCCTATGTTTTCTGCTAGAAAAATTACAATTGTTGGCTCTACGTTTAGGCCTAAGATTTGTGAACTTCTATACCGGCAGTCTTCAGAAGGCTATCTGAAAGCGGATTCTGGTTTTATAAATTTGAAAGAGGTTATACCTTCTGTCCCACAAGACAATGAAGACCCTAAGGATCTCTGTTACACATCCCTGTAATCTCAGCACTTTGGAAGGCAGAGGCAGGAAGATCACAAATGTAAGACACAGGGAATCGTGGGGTGTGGGGTCCTTGGCGCCCCAGCGCGGGGAGCTGCTCAGTGCGGTGTCTGCAGCCCCTGTCCATCCAGCTGCTCCCTCTCCCGCACATGCGCAGACCACCTTCAGTGTCCCAGGGAGAACCCGTCTGCCCGGGCAGACTGCACTCAGAGACCGGTGTTCACAAGACGCACTGAGTCAGCCCAAGCCCACTTCCCGAACCTCAGAGGCTCAGAAGGTGTCTTCCACGCTTCAGCGCTGAGAGTAACGGCCACAAATCACTCACATTCTTCCAACCAGAGCTGCAAAGCTCTCGCCCTGCCAGACCGGAGCTGCCCTCAACGACAAATACTAAGACAGCAGATGGGAAGCCTGAGACCCCAGCTGGGGCGCTGAATGGTACAGGGTGAAAGATGCCATGACTTACGGGGCTATAGGGCGGTCCAGATCCGTTTTAAAATACTCCAGAAAAGAAACCTGTATGTAGTCAGGGGTGGTGCTGCACTGTAATCCAGCACCGTGGGAGGCTGAGGCATGAGGATCTTTGGTCTGAACCTGTCTAAACAAACAAAATTTACAAAGGAACCAGGCATGATAGTGCAGGCCTGTAATCCCAGCACTCTGGGAGGCTGAGGCAGGAGGATCACAAATTGGAAATAAACCTGGGCAATTTAGTGACTTAGCAAGATAATATCTCAAAATGAAAAAGGGCTGAGGAGATAGCTCAGTGGAAAGGACTTGCATTAAATCTTCAGTACCACAAATAAAATACAATACAAATTTTTAAGGGGTTGGGGTGGAATTCAGTGCAAAGGCCCTGGGGTCAATCTCCAGTACCACACACAGGAGTGTGCATACACCACACACATACAGATCCACCAGTCCCATGTGGCTGCCAAGCCCTGGAGACAGCTGAACTTGACCTGAGAAGGCCCTGTGTTGCACGCTCTGTGATCAGGGCAGCAGGACAGAGGGGATGTGGGCCTCACAGATACAGGGACTCAGGAGAGCTCCCCAAACTGGGGCCAGGTGCTCAAAGGGGCTGTGGGAGCCCGCCCTGCTCTCCCTCCTATGCCCCCTCGGACCTGCACCCCTGCTGCGCTGTGCCACCCCCACCAGAGGCTCAAACGAGGGTGGCCCCTGATATCCCCCCTCAGTACTGGAGGGCCACACCCAGGGCACCAAACCCTAAGCTGCATTCCCAGCACCCACCTCTCTCTGAGACACAGTCTCACTCAGTTGCCCAGGAGGGACTTGAACTTGGGATCCTCCTGCCTCAGCCTTGGTGTGTAAACTCCTGAAAATGATAAGTGGATTGCTACTGCCTTTTCCTTGTCTCTGAATTCTCTGGCCCTTGATCTCTGGTGCCGAAGGGCGGAGGCCTTCTGTTCTTCAGCCACTGTTGGTGCAGATGCTGTTAAAAGAAAACTGGCTCTGTCTTCCCAGGAACCCCAGGCCCCTGCTCTGCACTAACTTCATTACTATTAAATATGAAGATGTAAAGCCAGTTCTAAGTACAATACTCACAGACATGGCTTCCTACTGGTTAGTTTCTAGTAACATTAGAAACCCTGCTTTTTCCACATGCTCAGTTGTTTTTGAGCTTACTAAACCCTAACTGGGAATTTTTCTTTAATACTGATAACTGCATCTGGGGCATCATGGTCTAAGAAAGGTAAGTAGGGAGATGGCGCCCACAGAAATATGGACGGGTAAGTTCCCTGCAAAGACTGTTAATTATGTAGAGAAGCAGCTACTACACACAGTAAGAGAGTCCCATAAATAAATACCCTGGGCATAGGGGAACACTCATGGGACGCGGCAGCCTTAGCCGGTGTGACTGCAGCCACGGTAGGACAGCCCACAACTGGGTGTGCCAGGCAGAAGTTAGAGGGACCCCAACACACACCAGCCAATGTGTCCTCCAGTGCCTCGGGCTGGCCAGGTTTCCTCAGGGCTGGGGACTGAGCCTGGGGCCTTGGCACTGAGCAATGTCCCCAGCCTTTCTTTTTATTTTGAGACAGGTTCTTGCTAAGTCACTAAGAGCCCAGGCTGTGATATCCTCATGCCTCACCCTCCCAGAGTGCTGGGATGACAGATGTGCACTGCCTGTGCTAAATCTTACAACGGTGGCAGCAGGCAAGGGAGAAATGTTGGCAAGCAGGAAAGGATGGATTCGGGAAGGCAAGCAGCTACAGGGGGCCCAGTTCCTCTGCAGGCAAGGCTGTGGTCTCTTGCTGTTGTGGATTTCTAACAGGTCTACAAAAGGCCTTTGCTGAAAAGAATTTCCTAACATCTTCAGTGAGGTTTTGCAACTTTTGGGCATGAGTAGAAGCCAAGGTTTTATCTTTTACTGTTGAAGCCTCATCTTGTTTTGTTTGTTTGTCTGTTTTTTGAGAATCACTATGTAGCCCAGACTGGCCTCCAGATCCTTCTGTCTCAGCCTCCCGGTGCACAACCACACCTGGAAAAGCCTTACCTTCTCACAGATCTGACTCTAGGATCTTTTGTTTTGTTTGTCTGTTTTTGTTTGTCTTAAACATTTCAGGAAATGACAGGCTCACTCTCAGAAAATCACAGCTTTTGAGTCACGGCTGGACAACAATCTGGAATCATGCAGAATACGGGAAGGAAAACACTTAAAACTAGCTGGCCCGGGGGGAGATTTTCTCAAGTGAGGTAGAGGGCACCCGAGTGAAGGAGTCTTATCCTAGAGGGGCTGGGAACAAGGTCCAGGCCGTCCAGCCAGCAGGCCAGCAGGGCGGCTGCCTGAGCAGGGGAGGAAGAAAGCAGGCCGGGCCTCCTCGCTGCTGTGGGGAGGGAGTGGGGCGGAGGCACAGCTGGGTCGCGATTTACGGCTCTGCTCCTCCAGGAGGCGCTGTTGCCCTCCCTTTTGTTGCCTTTCCCTTTGAGGGAAAAATTTAAACACAACATTCTGCCACTGATGAGGGCTGCTCCGCAGAAATGAGGAGGGAGCCCCTCTCCGCCCATCAGAAGCCAGGGAGGGCGCCTGCCAGTTCTACACATTACAATGCTGCCCTGCTTCACAAGGGTACAACCTGGGACGGCCCCGCCGTGGTGGGAGGAGTGGGGGGCCCTTGGAAGGGCTGGGCAGGAAGGGTGAGCTCTCGTTGCTGCCAGCAGCGAGAGGAACGGGGGCCCTGTCGTACGTTAGTTAACAAGCTTCAGAAAGATACTTGCACGCGGATACTGAAAACAACTCTGGCTCCGAGCTCAGGGCTGAGTATGTAACCTGCGTCTGGGTGGTGGAGGCTGACTTTCTCCTAAGAACAGGGTCACGGAGGACGTGGTCCCGGTGCCTCCCAGCTGGCACAATGCACAACGGAGACTCAGAGCAAAGCCGCCTGCAGGCGCAGGTGACAGCTGAGCCGGAGTCCTCGGGTCCTGCTCTCCCCACCTACACAGGAAAAGCCCAAGGAGCTGACATCTGGCTGGGGAGAGGTGGAGAGATGGGAGTGGAGGAGGAGCCTGCGGGGCTCAATGGGCCGCCCAGGGGGCCCCACTCCCCGAGCACTGCCCTTCTGACCTGCTGCTGTGCTGTGCGCGGGCTGCCTTAGTCATCCCTTAACAGGGGCTGCTGCCTGGAGCTCAGAGCCATGTGAGTGGCTTCTTCACACCCCGGAAACAAATCTGTTCAGAAGTTGACACGCCCATGCAGACATATGGATGGCAGTGACCACAAGTGTCACCTTCTGGGGCCCTTGGGCCACCCAGAGCTCGCCCTCCTCCCACCGGGAGCCAGCACTGGGCTTGTGCAGCCCTCTCCCCCGCTTCAGGCGGCTTGATGGTCTCCCGTCCTGGGAGTGTCCTGTCCTCCACCAGCTGTCAATAAACACTGTCACCATGGTAGGGGTAACAGTGCCACCTAGTCCTCTATTGGGCACCGCTGCGGGCCACTGTCCTGCCCCCTGCCTCACTGCATGTGCACTGCTGAAGTGAAGGCGCTGTATCGCTCACACAATTCCGTGGCCAGAGGTCACCAGAGAAGAGTCTGCACTCTGTGTGTAACCTTCCTCACAGTATTACTGCTCAGAAATCCAAGAATCCCAACCAGCCCCAGTAACCATCAGACTCTGTCCTGAATCAGGCAAAGTGTAAATTGGCCTGTGGGCGAATTCCTCTCTCTGATCTTCAGACTTTCCAGAACAGTCCCAAACAGGTGGGTTCTGGCAGAACAATTTCCTTGGTTCCCTGGAAGTGGCCCTCGGGGTGAACCTGATACGGCTTTCCTCATCTGAGATCAGACTGCACTATAAGCACTGCCTGATTATCTTGGTGGGATTAGAGTTTATGGCCAGAACTCTTTCCTGCCCCTGCTGACTTTACGCCTGCTCTTTCAGGCCTACAGTTTTTACAGGGCAGATTACAGGGTGTGTGGCAGCCAAAAGGCAATTCCCCTTTCCCAAGTCCTCACCGGGAGGGTGGGGCCTCTCCCTGTGGGGTCAGAGTCCACAGAGGATGGCGACCACCTATAGCGCTTTCCACGCTGAATGCTGGCTGGAAATCAGGAGACCTGAGGGTTGATTCAACTCGCACTGAGTCTCCTGCCCGAGCTACAGCACTGGGGCCCCAGAGGCACAGGCGCTCCGGATGCCACAGGATGCAGCCTGCAGCTCGGTGTCTAGGAGGGACACAGGGACCACCCCTGCCAGCTGTACAGCACCAGGCTTTAAAGTGCCACCCGAAGAAAGGCTTCCGGGACTGGAGCTGGAGTTCTAGCAAGGTCCCTGCACAAGGAGACCCGTGAGGTCAGGCTGGTGATAATGGCTGTGACAGCTGAGTGCCAGCGGTGACTGCAGCTCACATGCAGAAACTACGACCGGGCTGGGGACAGCGTGGGGACGACCCAGGGAGGACACCGTCTGGATGTGGGTCCCGAAGGCCGAAGAGCTTCATCGGGTGACACGTGAACCTCTACACATCCAGTGGGTAGAGCAGCCCACCGGGTCACTGCGGAGCGTGTGTCAGGCCGCAGAGCGAGTCTCAGAAAACGTAGAGGAACTGGAGTGATGTACAATATACTTCAGGGAATACCCATCAAAGCCACGAAGAGATATACTGCACACGCCCTGGGACGCTCAGAACGAGAAAGCGTGAGTGAGAGCACGGACAGCCCTGAACCCCTGCACACTGCTCTCTGTAATAGCAAAGCCACCTGGCATAAACATGAGCAGGCACAGATAAGAAAGTGCACGCATTTGTGAATATCTGTGCACATGCAGAGCCCCCCAGTGTGCGTACACACGCCTCAGGAAGAGGAAAACGGGTGCACACTTTAACACTAAGTTGCTTAAGACATGGTGAGGTTCGTGCAAGTTACCTTGGCCTCTACAATGACAGGAGGTGCTGAGTGGTGGCCATGAGCTTCCAGACGTTTATTAGCACGGCGAGCTGCTGCTTGGGTGACCGTGGCCCCTGATATTGCTGCACAGGCATTTTCAGTTTCTTCTCTGAGTGCCGGCGGTGTAATGGGTTTTCTGATATATGACATCCTCTGGGGTCCCACATACCAGGGTAGCACCATCTGCTGAAAAAATACCACATTACTTTTCTTTTCCTGAAGTGTGTATACATCTTTTTTGGTAGACTCTGTATTTCTTTTTTCTTTTTGCTACAGGGCTTGAAATCAGGACCTTGTGCTTGCCAGTCAGGCATGGTGCCACTGAGCTAAAGCCCCGGCCGGCCCTGGATTCTGTATTTCTAAACACAAGCTGTTGACAAAGATTCTGGCGAGAAATGGAAGATTAATAAACACGCTGTAACCAGGCATGGTGGTGCACACCTGTAATCCCAGCACTCAGGGAGGCTGAGACGGGAGGATTTCAGGTCCGACAGCCACCTCTGTGGAAGCCCCGGCGGCGTCACCTAACCATGCTGAGCCAGTGCCTGTGCCTCTGCCTGTGCCAGGTGGGGATCGTGACACAGCACTTCTGTGAAGATGTGTTTCAGGCGTGTAAGTGTGCCTGGAGCACATGCCGGTGTGCAGCACACGTTTGCTCAGCTGTGTGTAGCTCTGGTGGGAAACTGGATGTATTCATTCCTTGGAGGGGAAGAAGGAGGCCAGGGTCAGTTCACTCGTGGGTCACAGTGTTCCAGGTCCGGGTTAACTGCAAGTGCAGAGCAGCCAGAGTGGAAACGGCCTTTAAAAGCTGCCGGGGCCGCACTGAGGCCACAGCTCATGCAGTCTCTGGAAAGTCAGGCTGCACAGTCTATGCAGCTCTACCTCACACCCTCGTGGCCCCCTGGTCGGTCACACGGCACCAGGCCGCAGACCCCAGTCACTAACTCATTTCATTTTGTTGTTATTTAAATATTTATAATCCTTACAAAATTCCTCCGGGGCCAGGGACATAGCTCAGTTGTACCACCACCTGCTTCACAAGCACAAGGTCCTGAGTTCAAACACAAGTACCCCAAAAACACTTCTGAGTATCATACAGCAGAAGGATGTTGGTGGCTTGTACTTAATCGTTGATTTGTTTGAGTCAGGCAGATGATCTCCTTTCTCTCAGACAGGATAGGCAGGCTCCTGTCCCTGAGAAAACATCAGCACACAGAATCACCAAGGGTCACCAGAACGGGTGAAGTAACTGTTTATATAATCTACTTTTCTCCTAGAGCTATCAATGTAATTGCTCGTCCATATCTGGAAAAAGAGCCCATTAACCTGCTCTTCCTGTGATTCGGCTCTCATTTAGAAGTCAGCTACATTTATGAGCCCTCAATTCATTAAGCTGACAAGACAAACAGATGGGGTCTCCTAATCAGTGCGAGGGCAGAACAGCTCAGTAAAAGCATCTGCCTGCCACCGCGCACGGCAGCGACTCCCAGGAGAAGCAGCTCATCCAGAGAAGGAGGAGGTTGTAAAAGTCACCCTACAACACTGCCGGAGACACAGAGCCGGCAGAACAGGCAGAGGGGCTGCGTCACCTCTGTGGCCAGGCGACCAGGACCACTTCCTTGGCGACCCCGGCAAGCTCAGCAGGCAGCTGCAAGCCCAGGTGCCACAGGAATTCTGTACTTGGCACCACATGCCCAGAGTCCACGAGGAGCCCAGGTCTCAGACCGTGGCGCTTTTCCCACTGGAACTAGAGAGAGTGCTTCGCCTGCGGTCACAGGAAGCTCTGCTTCCAGTGAGCAACGCTGTTTTGTGTGACCTCGTCTCACACATTTACAAGTAGGTGACACAAGCAAATCTCTTCTGTTAGATTATGTAAAATTACAAGCTTCTTAATTTTTACATATTCAAAGGCCGTGTTCTGCCTACTCATGATCTACTAGAAAACATTATTTAGTGGCAAAATATGTAAAACAGAATTATATTTAGATTTCAAGAAGATGTGTGCTGTTATCCCACATCGAAAACGTCTCTGAGACAAGAAGCAAGAGGACTTCTGCTTAGGCAGGAAAACTTGGTGCCCACCAGCCCCTGCCATCTTCTCCCTGCCACCCCACAGAGGACTAAGGACAAAAGTTAGAGAACTGCAGTGCACCTGGGACCCATTTTTCAGTGACATCCTCACAGCTTTTCGCTCAGCCCATCTGTGTGAAGACAGATGTGGGCAAACACCTTTCCTTCCCTGGGCCTGGCCCCTCTGTGTACCTTCCGGGCAGGTGAGCCTCCCAGCATCAGCCCACACAGAGTGGTCGGCTAGGCTGCCTAGCACAGAACTGAGATCGTGCGCGAGCTCATCAAGGCCCAAGAGCTGCCCCAGGTCCTGCAGGGCAGCTGTTTCCATTCGGATCTCGCTCAGATGGAGAGAGAGGAGGTGGTGGTGTCAGGGGGTACCCAGGTTTCAAATTTGAGATGGGACAGCGGATCCACCAGCCACGCCAGGAAACTGGAGCTAGTGCAGGCTTGGGGCAAAGGGGTGTGCAGATCAAGGAAGAGGAGGACAGGGAGGATTAGCACCATTCAGTCATGGACTCACTGAGTCTGTGGAATACCCAGATGGAGATGTCCCTCACAGAGCTGAACCGAGCTCTGGAACTCAGGCTAAAGCACAGCAGAAAGAGAAGGAGCATACAGACGAGGGTAAAAAATCACAAAGGTACAGGGGATCACTCCAAGAAGGGGGCAGAAAGTAAACAGCAAAGGGAATGAGCACAGACAGACTCTGGGAACACAACAGTATTTAAGGGGAAGAGGGAGAGAATTCAGACAGGAAGACAGACTGGCCAGGTTAGAGGAGAACAAGACGATGCCGATGGAAGGTGGAGGTAAGGCTGGAGAGAGCGAAACGTGTTCGCTGACTACCACCCCTCTCTGGTGTAGGAACAGAAGCCCAGGGTTGCCTGAGTTGGGGTGGAAGTGGGGATAACACGTCCACTTTTCCCTCCATGCTGGGGGAAAAGAAAACAGCACAAAAGCTAAAGAAAGAATCTGGGGAGGGAACTTTTTCAACAGTACGAGAAGCCTGTACTGAGAGGAGAGAGGCAGAAAGTACAGGTGAGACACAAGGCTGATAGTGTGGGTGACAAGACAGGATGGAATCCACAGTGTGGTGCTTGACTGGTGCTCAGGACCAGAAGAAATGCCCACGCGGATGCAGTAGTCTACAGGAGGAAGCGGGGGAAGCGGACAGAATTTCTCAATGCACTCGGTGAGGGAGGTTAGCGGTGATGCTAAGGATGGAGAGAGTCCGGTGGGAGAGAGCAGGTTTGGGAAACCTGAAGGTCTGAAGAGGAAAGGTGATTTTCTTGAGCCTGCCTTGCAGGTTACAGCTTAGAGACTGGGCAGCGAGAGCAAGGTGCTGATATGGAGAGGGGAACCGCACGCCCTTAGCATCCATCGCATCCCAGGTGCTGTCCCTGGTGTCTTACGGGAGATTGTTCAGATACCCAGCTCCCCACTGTGAGCTTCTTGCCTATTTAACATCCCCATTTTCTGATGGAAAATCTGAGGTTGCAAAAAGTTAAGTAGCTTTGCATGGCCGTGATGTCATGAGCCCTGAAGCTGCATGCAAAGCCACGACTGCTGGCCCCAAGCACCCAGGCAGCCCTGGTGCCCTCGCTGGTGTCCCCTTTTCACTCTACCCCTCTTCTCATTGGTTCTTGTCAAGTCTTCCGCTGCCCAGAGCAAGAGTAGCACATCATACTAAGTGCATCAATGGAGCAATAAGCAAAGTGCATTTACGTTCACTGCTGCATAAACATAAATCCTACTGTCACTTAGGTTACTGGTGGAAAAATATTTCACATGCTTGATTAAAAGCCGTGATATAAAAGTAGGAGATTATGCAAACTAAAAGGATAAACTGGGGACTGGGGAAGAGCTTGAGGGTGAAGCACTTGCCAAACGTGCACAAAGCCCTGCATCCAATCCCTGGTTCCACAGTAGCACACGCATGTGTGCACACACACAAACATGTACACATACACACAAAGGTAAACTCTGCTTTTTCTCTGTTTAAGTACACCCTACTTGGAAGCACCTGAGATTTATGATTTTTATGCAAATCCTCAGTAGCCAAATACATTTTACTATACAAAGCACACACACATCCTTGTAGAGACCCATAGGGCTGAAGATAGCTATGCGCTGCCAGTCGTGTTTATACATTCGCTGACTAGGCCCTCGAGCAAAGAACAGGAATATCATGATTAACGCATATAGTGCTGACCGCCTGCCAGGCAATGAGAGGATTTTTATGTCATTTAACAATCCCAAGTGTCCTAGCAACAGGGTTGTACAATGAAGAAACTGGGTCACAGGGTGTCTCAATAACTTGCTCGATACCACGGACCTGTAGGCAGCAGAGCAGACTCCAGAGCCTGCGGCCTGCGCCTCACTGAGGGACTGGCCGGGCTGGGGCTCACATTCCCATCCTACTCCATGAGCCTCGCAGGCACTCTGCTCTTGTCAACATCCTGCTCCGGCCCTTCCAGGGACATCTAATCGGACACAGTCCAAGTTCTTTAATTAGCACCAAGGTCCTTCCAGCATGACCCAGGCCTGTTTCCCACCAGTCTAAACCTCTGCAGTCACAACCTTTTCTTTTCCCACCGGCTGCCCCCATGACTGAGCTGCAACCCCAGTCCAACTTCGTTCTTCCACCCACTGTGTTCTTTCTGAAAAACCCTCCCTGCTGATTTGCATTCTAACACCCTGCTCTGCTTACAGTGACATCCAGAAACTCCCTTCCGGGCCCTTAAAGGTGGTCTCTACATTCTTTCTGCCTGCCTACTCAGACTGTGGGGCTGAACTGGGTCCTTAACCTGAGTCCAGTTTAGGTGGCTGGCACAATACACACGTTTAATAACCACTCACTGTGACTCCCACCTCTGGGGAAAAAACACCTTGGATATTACCAATCATCTCAAAAGGTTTAATGTTCATTTACAACAAAGACACAGAATCTTCAAAGAAGGATGTCGAAGAAGGGCACTGCAGCTTTAAGGTGGGCCTTGGCCTACACAGCCTCTGGGTTTAGAAGTCTCTTTCCCTCCTGGTAGATGGGCCATGTCTGACAACTGTGGAGCAGAGACAGGGAGTCTCTCCCATGCAGGCTAACAGGGAGGCTGTATGGACACCTTGTGCTGCCTTTCCTCCTACAGACAACAGCTGAGCTAATACCCAAGAACCCAAGTCACGGTTTAAGTCTTCTGCATCAATTATGTTTCAAATGACACACAGTAAGAATAGAATAGGGGCCGGGATTTAGCTCAATGGTTCCACCGCCTGCTTCCCAAGCCCAAGGTCCCGAGTTTGATCCCCCGTACAAAAAAAAAGAACAGAACATATCATACATTTGTTATTAATTATAATGTAATATTGTCACTGTTGGTTTCACTTGTAACACAATAGCAAATAAAATGTAGCAGAATAATTTCCATCTAAAATTCTTCTGAATCATCTGATTATGTTTCAGATTTACCAAGATGCTAGTTTATACCTGCTAAGGAGAAACATACTTTCTCATAGAATAGGCAACAAAACTTCAAACAACCTGACCCAAACAGAAGTTTTCCTTAGAGATCACATTAAACTTGGGTAAAGCAGGAACTTGTTCTAATGGACAAGAAGAATTCAAGTTTTCCAGAATGAGGCTAAGGTCATTAATCATGCAGTGAAAACTAAAAACACCTCACTATGGAACAAATTCCATGGTCTATTCCTTGTTGGGGCTTGAAGAACAACAACAAAAACTTCTGAACAATATGGTAGCTGTGTTTTTATACACTTGAAACAGTGAAGTATTTCAATGGTGCAGAAAAGCATGACAGTGTATCGTGCTAATGTTAAAATTTCTTATTTCCAGAATACATGATGCAGAGCAAGGAGTTTAACAAATTATCCACTTAACAGACTCATTTAAAACAGGTCACAGCAAAACCAAAACCAAGGCTGACCTGCGGCTTTTGAACAAAGTTTTCCTTCCACATGGCCTTACTTTCACTGTCCACATTTTGTACAAGTGGTCCTGGTGCTAAGTAGGTTACAGGCTCTGCCACAGACAACTCCAACAAAACAGCACTGTTCACACTGCATAACTGTATCAATCACTCCACCACAACTAGCATCTGAATCCAAAGCAAGCTGGAAATCGCCTACCACTTTCACTGAAGGTTCCTGATTTTAAACTGCAGCACAGTAATGAGAGGTCTGATCCCGCGACCTGGAACAGGTCCCCGAGAGGGCTCATTATTCAGAGTCTGCCCGGAAGTACACCAGCGAAACTATCCAAATTCTCAAAATGTGCACTCGGAAATGCACTAGGTGATCTAGGAACAATATCTAATTCTGTAGACAAAATTTAGAATGTGTTGTTTTAAACCATTTCCCAACATTTACACTCAGTCTCGCTCATAAAGCAATGTTTTGAAGATGTAAATTCCTGGAGGGGGAACTGTAACCCACCTGCTCTGGCTGTGTCTCGGTGTCCCCGCAAAGCCTCCTGCAGTCACAGGCGGGGCTTTTTCAGAGGTGGCTGGATCTGGAGCGTGTGACGCTGGCATTGACTCATGGTGCAGGCCGGGCTCAAGGGCACTAGGAGAAGGGTGTGAGTGCTGCCCGCCCTAAGTGCCAGGATGAGACAGAAAGGACAGAAGGAGCTGTGGTTGTCCTTTGCTTGCACTGCTCTCTGCTGCTCGTCATGAACTGTTTCTCCTCTGCGATGCCCCTCTGCCATGTGCCATCCGCATCCTACCTTAGAGCCAGCTGACTATGGTCTAAAACTTCTACAAACTATGAGCAAATAAACCTTTCCTCCCTTAGCCTTGGGGGTCGGGTATTTTGTCTGAACAAGAAAGGTAATTACAGCACCATCCCATTCGTTTCAAGGCCCTGTCACAGAAATGCAGTCCCATCAAGACACTCCTAGCCAGACAAGGGCTGTTATGCACTATACAATTCCCAGGGAAATAAAAGGGAAATGAGGTGCTGGCCTTATTTCAAAACAATTAGGAAGCGAAGCTGGTTTACCAACACACTTTTCTTTAACAGGGTGTTTCTGCACAGTTCAGGCTGGACTTGTACTCACTATGCAGCCCAGGCTGGCCTCAAACTTGCGATGATCCCCCTGCCTCAGCCTCCTGACAAGTCTTTTTAAATAATTTCAGTAGAAGGTAGCTTTGTTTCAACTTGATTTCTAACTCACTACTTCAAATATTAATAGACTTGACTGAAAGCTATACAAACTTTGTAACCAACCCCACTATAAAATGCTATTTTTTAAAACAATGTGTTGTTTTAGAATTGAAGAAATATCTGCCCATACTGTTGTCTAATCTTGTGATGGTCTTTCCTGTCTCTGTTCGTGCATTCTTCCTTAATCCAAACCAAATGCGCAGTCACACTTCTGTCGAAAGTTAAGCCTTTTTTCTCCGAAATCCAAGTCACTTCAAATTGGATCAGACCGATGGCAACTCTGTTAAGTAGCGTCTAACAATATCCTCAAGAGAAAAATTTTGAGGAGCAAGTGTACATCTTCCAGGCAGTCAGACCTGCATGCTGCACATAGATGTGTAATATTAAAAGTGATGAGGGCCATGGATTTAGCTCAGTAGTCCCGCCACCTGCCTTGCAAATGCAAGGTTCCAAGTTTGATCCCCAGTACCCCACCCCAAAAAAGTCTTAAGTTCAGTATTCAAAGTTGCAATTCCTTTTCTATGTCCTACAAATTACCTGTTCTTACAGTATGCCTCCCAATTATGGAATAGAAACAATTCCAAGTTTACAATCCTGGATCTCCGCTACTTACCAATTACATGAATTTTTTTTTTTTTGAGACAAGGTCTATGTAGCCTATACTAGCCTGAACTTGCAATCCTCCCGCCTCAGCACACCACCAGGCCTAGCTGCTATATGACCTTTCTTATCGCCATCATGTCTAAAAGCAGTTGGCTTAATCAGTGCACTTACTGCGCAAGCTCCTTGCCTTTCTCCGCACTACCCAACACTTCCATGCCGCGTGCTGGGCTAACGCGTCACATACACATCCTCACTGACCATCACTACTCGTACTTCTGTTTATAACTGAAAAAAGCCGTGCTTTGAGAAGTTAAGCCCAAAGTGGTGGCGTGTATGTTGCCAACCAGACGTCCACTCGGGTCCTCCTGGCCCCATTCTCTGGAAATCAGCAAGTTAGTGCTATTGTGAGGTGTATAAACCCCCTTCAGGAATAGATATGGCTTGGTCACTGCTGCTAGTGGACTATTTCCAGCATCAAAGGATGGATGACTTCTGGTTCGCCTTCACGTTGGCCAGCGGGGCTGCTGAATTTTAATAATTCTGAAAGAGTCCCTGATTATCCCTATTTATCTTTCAAGCCCCCAGCTATTGCAAAGCATGATTCTTCATTTACCATTACTGAGTTCTTGCTGAGCACAAATCCAGCATGGAAGGAGACACAAAGTGTGACTTCAGGGAATGAAAGCCACCACACAATCAAGATAGTTTCCCGTTTATCACAAGTGGCATGAAACGCGCCCTACGTGTTCTAACTCGGAAGATTTTCAAAATCCTAGTCCGTGGCACCTAGTACTCCCACCCGCGGGCTAAAGAGCTTGGCGGTCGGCCTGTTCTGTTAGAGATGGAATTCGGACACAGCTACACCGCTGTGCCAGCAGTGCCCGACATCTACTCTGACCGTCAGGAGCCCGGCCCCGGAAGCTGGCGCGGGCAGGAGCGCCCTTCCTTCGCGGACCCCCCACTGCGGTGAAGGCGCCCCG
>NW_022900924.1:57397599-57397982 GCF_012274545.1 Fukomys damarensis
CCCCGCCAACTTCAAAACACCTGAGGAGAACCTGGCTACGTAGCTCTCACGTCCCGCACGATCCGAACGTGGGAGCCCCGACGCAGAGCCCCGCCCACCAGCGGTGCCCAGCCAATCCGAGACCCGTTCCGGACCGCCCCACCCAACAGCACTCGCATGGGCTAGGCGTCCGCCCACATGCCGGCTGCTGACTTCTGATTGGCTACCATAGGGCTGTGGGCGGGACGTCGAGAAGCCGGTTGGCCACTGCGTGCGGGCTGAGGCCAGAAGCCGGTGGAGTGTGAGAGGGTCCGTGGTTTTCGGTGAGTGAGGCGCGAGGGGCATTGTGATCCGGGCGCGGCCGCGGCGGGGAGTAGCCGGGATCGGAGGGTCCTGAGCAGGGA
>NW_022900924.1:57398249-57417202 GCF_012274545.1 Fukomys damarensis
CCGTCCGGGGGGCGCCGGGTCCCTCTGCCGCCCCAGACCCCGGCCGCTTCCGGAAGTCCCCGGGCGCTCTCCAGCGGGATCGGCTTCTGGGCGAGTCCTGCAGAGCTAGTGGATCCTTGGTCCGGATGAGACGCACATTCTGCGTCCTGTATACCGGGGTCCTCTGGCTGCACTGTGCCCCACATTCACTGAAGGGGCTCCTTGCATGGGTTCCTGGTCCTGCCCTAGATTTGGATTTCCGGGTCTGGGCGGTACAGCCGTCTTCAGCAAGCGGACAGGTGACTGGTGCAAAATCAGTTTGAAACCACGTTTTACAATAGGCAGCAGCTCCTGCGGCCAAAAGTCAGGCCGAGAAGATCCTTCAGAGTATGACATCACTGAATGCTGGGTAGATCGTTTTCCTTTTTACCTCTTCTAGGTTCCCTTCTATTTGGGAAGGTCTTCAGTGGTGTTTTTGTTTGTTTGTTTGTTTGTTTGTGACAGGGGTCTCACTGTGTAGTTCAGGCTGGCCTTGAACACTATATTGCCCAGGTTGACCTCGAACTCGTGCTGATCCTCCTGTCACAGCCTCAGTGCTGGGATGATAGGTGTGTGCCACCACACCCAGCTTCGGTGATATTTTAATTAAGGATAATTCATGTTCTACAGACTGCCTTGGACTGGTTATCCGTGCCCTGTTTTGCATCTGATTGGCTTTCCGACAGATCTAGAGGATGGATGAAATAATAAAGCAAAATATAATGAAAAGACCAGATGATCTAAATTTTTAAATCAGCTAAATCAGTAGGAGAAGATTCTATTTCACTTTAGGCATGACTTATACATTCGTTACAAATCAAAGACAGCATTCATGGGCTGTTGTTCAGGAATGGACCTTTATATTTTCAGATTAAATTTGTACCAGCATCATCAGATTGATCATTTGCTAATTGTCAATCAAAAGAACCCTGGACTGTGTATCAGGAGAGCTGGATTCTAATCCTACTCTACCAGAGATATGTTCCTGGTGCTTAGCAATTCATATAACCCTTTAAAACCTTTTCCCTACCTGTAAAATAAGGGTATCAATAATCATGCTGTTCATTCGTTACCCTCAAATTATGTCATTTGAGATTTTTGACCTGGAACCTTTAAAAGAATAACAGTTTTGAGTTTAAATGGCTGTAAATCAGGAATACCTAGAGGCTTCTAGGTGGTAATTGAGACAATTATCAAGATTTTATATTTGAATTGTATTTCATATATATGCTACATTAGAATTGTGTAATTATAGGATGATATAAAGCTATAGTTTGAACTTAGGATTTCTAACAACTGTAGTATGTGTTGGACTTTTTAATATTCATCTTTACTAATTTTATACAGAAATGTACACGTGATGTGTACTGCGTCCTTTAAAGCAAATACTGATCACAAATTCCCCATACCCTGATTCTTAGCTGCAGAAAACCAGGTCAAATGTCCTATCTCTAAAGCTTCAGTGCCTGTGTCACAGGTAAGGAGTGAGCAACAGTTTCTTCTGTTCTTCTATGTAGAGTTAAGAGAGTCATCTCCCATCCTCCTGAGAGGAAAAAGCTTTTGCTCGGTGGACCTGCTGGACATTCGTGCACATTTGAAATAATTAGGAAAAATTAACAAGTTTCTTGCTTTTTTTTGGTACCTGGGATCAAACTCAGGACTTTGCACTTGCAGGGCAGGCGTGGTGCCACTGAGCTAAATCCCTGGCCCTCCAAGACAATTCTCAAGTAATTCTTTTTTGAGGTTAGGAATAATTAACTTTTTCCACTATTTCTAAATAAATAATGAGAATAATCTTAACTGTTGAGAAACATAACTTTACATGTATTCAGCAAACTGTATTTTGTGGTACTTGTTGCATACAAAGCACTGCAACAGGTCATGGAAATAGATACAAACACAGCAAGTATAGGTCCTGACTTCCAGGATTCCCACAAAAGAAACAATTAAACTAGTAGCTGTAAGGCCTGCTAACGGCTTCTATAGGATTACATAACCAAAATACTTACCATAAACTTAGGGAATCAAAGAAGACTAAGAAGCAAACCTAAAGAAGTAGGAGTTCTCTAGGAAAGTTCCTAAAGAGGAAAGTGGGGAAACAAAAAGTCACTAGAAGAGCAGTCAGCTTGTGCAGAGGTGCAGAAGCATAGAATCTCAAAGAAGTTTAATGTAGACTGGGGGTGGAAAGGAGATGAAAGGGTTTGTAATGAACAGCTATACCTAAGGCGTTTCTGTGCGTGGAAGGCATCTAGTAAATACATCTGCCTAAGATACTGTGTCTAACCCTTCACCTAGTCCATTTATGCTGTTTCTTCAACTCAAATCTCAAGTGTTTATGAAACTTCTCAAACCTTTAGCTGGAGACATCCTGTCTAAAGTCAGTTCTCACTGTCTCTGTTACATTATTGGTAATGACACTGTCATCTCTTTTTAAAAAGTATCTCTTTTTTGAATCGTTTTTGTATTTGTTTTAGTTTTTCAAATATAATGAGCATCCTGAACCTTGAGCTTATTGATCCTTGTACATAATAAAAGTTGAGTAAGGCTTTAATCAGTTAGGAAGTAATGGAATATGAAAAAGAGATTGGGCCGGAGATTTAGCTCAGTGGTTCCAGCGCCTGCCTTGCAAGTACAAGGACCCAAGTTCAATCCCCGGTACTGGAGAAAAAGAAAAGAAAAAGAAGAGATCTAGTTCTACTCTGAATTTTCTCTTGTCTTCCTTCTTCTCTGCTGGATGCCAAGACTCTTTTCAGTGGTGGTGAAGCTTGGGGGGATGCATTTTACACCGAGCATGCTACCACCAGCCCCCTCCAGAGCTGCATTTTTTTAAGGGTGTTCACTTCCACTTACCCTGCTGGAAGAGCGGGCTGGTGAAGGAGGGCCTCCCCTGCTGAAGGACCTGGGAGGTACACGGAAAATCCAGAATTGAAGGGATTGGCGTTTGGCTTTGAGTTTATTGTAATAGAATCTGATAAGAGACCTACCTATGCCTGTGTTCTGTGCTTGACTCCTTTATTTTACCTATGAGTAAAGTGCACTGGTAGTTCCAAACTGTGAACACACGGTTATTGTGACAGAGGTGAATTGAATTTGTTACTGCCCTGTTGTGATGAATGCCTGCACCCTCCTGAGGAGAAAAGATGCCTGAAAGGGACAGAGCAGTCTTTGCTGCTTCTGACAATGAAGATGAAGTTTTTTACCTGCTCCCTTATTCATATGACTGTCAGACAAGTATCTTGCTTTGGGGGGTACTATTTAAAGAACTAATACTATAAAAAGAAGGTAGTGAATTTTAAGGAGGAACCCTGGAGAATGTGAGGAAGATTTGTCAAAGAAGGCAACTCTGAAGTTGTTCAGTAAAAAGACCCTGAGACAGTTCTATTTTGTGCTGTAGTGATGTTTGCTAATGCAGAGAAACCCAAAGGCTATGTGGTTTATTCACTTAAACATATTTAAAAGGAGCCATGTCTAGCAATATTATTTAAAATAAATCTTTGTCTCTAAAAGGAATAAATAATAAGGTAAACATTTTGGCTATTCAGAATGACTGTACTCTTATTCCAAAATGCGAGCATCATCAGTACTAGAGATTAGTGTCATAGGTTGCAAACTATTCAGAGATGAATTGAACACAGGTAATGTTTCACAGTTGCTAATCAGCAGTTGAGGGCAGTGGGTCTGCACTTAGCTACACTTGAGAGCGGTTGGTAGGGTCCCCAGCATGATCTTGGAGAGGCGGTAGGAGCGACTGCTGTGGGCGAGTAACTAGAAATTGTCAAGTTGAAGTTGAGTAGAGAAGATAGCCAGAAAACTTACAGCTGGCCCTGTCATTGATGAAATTTTAATTTTTAAAAAAATTTACTGTTTTTAACAATATGTTAAAAGGAATTGGTATAAATAACTCTAAAGGTGGCTATAGATTAATAGTTAATTTCATGGATAACATGGGTTTTTCATGGAAACTAGGAGTATTTTGAGTTTATTCAGGTATTAAGTAATGCTTTAGATGGCTATAATTACAGAACCTCATAGAAATTCTCTTTCAGGAATATTCTTCAAGCAGTCACTATGTCAAGCAACACGGATGTTTCTCTTTCTTCATACGATGAAGATCAAGGATCTAAACTTATCCGAAAAGCTAAAGAGGCGCCATTTGTCCCTATTGGTATGTTTGACCTTGATGTTGTAATGATTGTGCTATAAGTTTGCAACAACAAAAGCAAGGTAAACTTGTTCCGTGAACATAACCTGAAAAAATTTATTTTCACATTTTATTTTTGAAATATGCTGTGATTGGCATGATATAAATCTCATCACAAAATTATTTGTATATTCAAATATTTTGTTCTTTTGTTTTCAGTAAATAAAGTTTTGGGGGATTCCAGGACCACCCTCAGATTCAGTGATTTGCCAGGACTCTGACTCATGTTATAGTTGTGTTTATGGTTTATTGGAGCAAAGGGTACAAGTTAGAGTTAACAGTGCATAAAATGAAGTCCAAGAGAAACAAAGTGGAGTCAAAAAGAGTCTGGCAAAAGCACTGCCATCTGGGAGCATCCACCAAGCCCATGTTCGGGTTTTATTGAGGGCAGTCACTTAAGTATGCAGCCCCTTGTGACACATACAAAAAATAAAACGGCGTGATCATCTCTGGAGATTTAAAAATCAGCACAGAATAGAGTTTACTCTAGAAACCAAAAGCAAATACCAATTACACTTAGTGTTGAAACACTAGAACCATTCCTTTAAAGTCAGGATTGAGCCAGGGATACATGTGAACATTGCTGTTGTTTGGAAGTCCTTAAGACATAAGACATGAAGAAACTAGAAAAACAACCAGAACCAATCAAGAGAAAAAGTTACTGCCATGAATACATCAGAAAACATCTAGGAATATCTAAAACCCAGAGAAGTTAGAACTATAAAGTTACACTGAAGGACACGAGATGTGCGGGAAACAGATGTACCACATTCCGAGAGTTCCAGTCTTCTGCAGTTCTGTTTCTCATTCCTAACGGTTTATACTGTATTTATTTTCTCTTTCTTTAACCTGACTTCTTAGAGCTTTGCAGTTGTTTATTATAAGAACCACTGCTATTGTTCTTTGGGTTGCTAGTATAATTGTCTGGGTTTCCTAATTGCACAGGTGTTACTTTAACCTCAGAACCCAAATAGAAGCATGTAATTCTCAGAGGTTAGCAGTATATATGTATGGCTGTTTTATATTTTGAATGGTTGGTTTTGTTTTGTGGATGCAGTCTTTTTGGAACTCGAATATGTGTCTTAATATTTGATTGTGTTTTGTCGGTATTTGAAAAAAGGTGTGATCTCTGTTTTAAATTAAAATATTAAATGTATTTATTTAAAAACATTAAGTTTATTTAATGGCATCAATTCAAAATGGTGTCATTCTAAAAAAAAGACATGTTACTTTTCCTATTTTATCTTCTGTTATAATATGCATGTGTTGCTAACCATTTTTGCTTCATGTATGCTATTGCTATATTGATTACATTATTTAAAAGTTTATTATTATTATTATTGTTTTGGGGGGTACCAGGGATCGAACTCAGGTCCTTCTGCTTGCGAGGAAAGCAGCAGCAGAACCACTGAGCTAAATCCAGCCCAAAAGTTTATTTTTACAGTTTAACTCTTTAATGTCATACCTCTATCTCCTATACAAAGTATATGTCCAGGTTTTGTTTTTCATAACCCAGTAAAGGAAGGAAACCTACATTAATACTTACCCTATTAAGTTCTCTTGGTTTTATTTCTACTAATTTGTTTTCTGTTTGTTATACTTTGCTTCCTTTGTTTTTTTTTTTTTATTTTTCTTGTAATGATTTGGAAGTTCTCTTCCAATACTTCTGATGATTATTTTTACATTATTAATTGGGATATAATTTTTTTCATTTATTTCTAGTATTAAGATGAATATAAATTTATTTCCTAACTCTTATCACTAATTTTTCTATATTACACTCATTTTGAAAGAACCAGTATAGATTTTACTAGCTTTATTATGTTTCACACATTATACATTTATTTATTTTATTTTCCTTTCTTTTCTTTTCACTTTTTTTTCTTTCTTCCTTCCTTCCTTTCTTTTTTTTTTTTAGACAAAGTTCCAAGGCCAAGCTCAAACTTCTGATCCTCCTGCCTCAGCCTCCCAAATGCTGGAATTACAGGCTTGTGCCACTATGCCTAGCTAGTACATTTATTTCTTGCGCTGCTTTGATCACTCTTTCCATTTGGCTGGGTTCTCTCCTCGAGGTGTTTGTATGAGGACATGAAGAGTGCACTTTGCAAACACGCACGGTCATGTTATGAATGTTTCTGCCATCAGAATGAATAGAGCTTGGCTCCACGGAGCTCATACCCTGTATCAGAGCTGTAACCTGCAGGACTGTCTTCTGTACTTATGGTTACCTTCAGGAAGGGAGGCAGAATGGAGAACAAGAGTTACAAACTCAGTCATAACTGAAGGTGCTCAGCACACTCATTTTGTTGTAATGATCATTTATTAGCTTAATTCCCTGGTGCTCTTAAAGGAATCTTCTGTATCTACTGGCTTCACACATACACACACTGGTTTTTGTTTTTGTTTTTTTGTTTTGTTTTTCTGGGAGATGGGGGATCTGGCTAAGTCACTGGAGTCACCCAGGCTGGGCTGGATCTTGCCATCCTCCTGCCTCAGCCTCCCAGAATGCAGGGTTTGCTACTTTTGCTGTGAGTTGCAGATTTTATTTCTAGGGGGAAAAAAATCAAAAGCTCTGTAAATCAGCTGATTAATGGTCCCGCTTATAAAAATACTAGAAGGTAGATTGATGGCATGACCCCCTTAGTCTCCTCCCCAGCACACTAACACCCTGTGGCTGCTTGTTACAGGAATGGCAGGCTTCGCAGCAATTGTTGCATATGGATTGTACAGACTGAAGAGCAGGGGAAGCACTAAGATGTCCGTTCACCTGATCCACATGCGTGTAGCGGCCCAAGGCTTTGTTGTGGGAGCAATGACCCTTGGTAGGTTCCTAGGGTGATTTTCAGATTTGTGGTTGGTTCGCTTCTTTATAGACAGAACAACATAGATGCTTTTAGTTGACATTGAAGCCGTTTAAGAATATCACTTATTTTCATGCAAAAATAAATAAAAATTACAGTAGTTTTACTATGATATATATATCAAGATTTTATAACTTCATTGAGAGTGAATACATGCAGACAGGGTTGGTGGTAAAATGTTTTGTGCCAAAGATGTGAGATTGATATTTTACTGAGTTTGTGAAGATGGAAGAGTTTTTTATTTTTTAATTGTGGATATTAACGTGCTTTTGTTGGCATTATTTAGCTGGTATTATATAACAAGATTGACTCCTTTTAAAGATGCCAGGTATTGATTGTTCTTTAAAATAAATATTTCAACATTGTGAATGAGTCATACTAGCCTTGAGTAACTGTAGAAATTATATATAAAAAGAGTTTCAGACATTTAAGTTATTTAAGAACACAAAAATGTAATCCCCCTTGAGTCTTGTTCTCCCACTAATAGCGCAGGTGAATTTTAGGTGATGCTATTAGCTATTCCGTCAACTGTTTCATTTCTTCTTAATGCTGAAGGAAATATTGCAATACTTAACCAGAATTCTTTTTCTTTAGGTATGGGCTATTCCATGTACAAGGAGTTCTGGGCAAAACCTAAGCCTTAGAAGAAGAGATGCTGTCTTGGTCTTTTTGGAAGCCCTTGCTTTAGTTAGACGTCTCATGTTGAGGTTATATATTTGTGTCAAAAATAAACCATTGCAGTTTGTTCAGACTATATTACAGTATTTTGAATAATGGGTTTTTTTCCTCGCAGATTCATTGACCAAGTGAGTAGTCACTAGTTCACTAACTGGGTCATTCAGGGAATCAACATGAAAGAAACATGTCACCCAAGCTGAGGATTTAGCTCAGTGGTGCTGCTGTCTGCCTCACAAGTGCAAAGTCCTGAGTTCGATCCCCAGTACTCCCCCCCAAAAAAGAAAAAGAAACATGTCACCTAAATGCATTTGATAGTACTCAAATGTCCACCTTTCTTAAACCCTCATGACAAAATTAGTTCCACAGAAGACAGCAGGCCAACCCTGATATACTCCCTGTGTGCCGCCAAATATCACACGCCTTGCATGTCATGTAGGAACGCTGTTGCCCTCAGTTCAGCTTTTGTCTGTCCCCTGTGGACTGGTGTGAGGACTTCAGTTCTTAGGACTGGCTGGCTCTTGAAGAACTCTCAAAACGTACATGAGATATAATTTGCAAACCCTCCCACAACTGAATGTGTGTGTGTGTGTGTGTGTGTGTGTGTGTGTTCAAACCTAGAAAACGTACATCAGAACTGCATAGAAGTATTTATTTCAGAATCACACTTGTAAACATGAGACTAGCTTAATTATGGATTCTGATTTAGCTCTTTTATAATTATAGAATTATATTTTTGCTGCAGTTGTATTAGAGTAATTTTAAATGTCATCTTGAAATGGAAGTATTTAAGTGCTAATACACAGGTAAATGGACATTTTAAAAATATGTGCAGTATGTTTCTTTTGTCTGTAATAATTGTAAATCTTAAACACTTTACCCAAAATGGAAATGACTAATGGTTTATAAGCAAGCTGGTTTGGTTAGACATTACACACAAACTTTGATATACTACAGAATGCGTGTAAATACTTGTAAATTTCTCTTGTCTAACCTGAACTTACATTCCATAGTGATAACATGGTATATGTGTCGAGTTATTAAAGTAGGTGAACACATATAATGTCTTGTATTTATTTCAGTTGGGAAAAATCATTTCTCAGAGGAGCACAAAAATTGGGTCACAAGAAATAAAATCTTGGGATCTGTGTGTGGTGGCACATGCCTGTAGTCCCAGCATTCAGGAGGTTAAGGCAGGAAGATGTGAGGTGTGAGTGTGAGGCCAGCCTGAATTACATAGCCAGACCCCGTCTCAGAAAAGGAAAAGAGATAAATGTTTCCCTTTAGTAGAAACCAAAATTAAAGATATCTACCAAGTAAAAGTAGTGGTTGACAATTTACTGAGCATTTGCTGTGTGCCTCACACTGATCTAAGAACTTTTGTGGTACAGTGTCAGTAAAGTCTCCTAACAACCCTAAGAGGTAGAAACTGATTCTCATTTCACAGCGAGAAACTGAGGCACGAACTGAGGCAAGTTCCTGTCAGTCGCTTAGCCAGAGAGGTGGAAAGCTGGGCCTGGACCCTGGCAGTCTGGTTTGATAGCCTGTTTGTGTGGCCTCCTGAGACAATCAACTGGCTGTCCTTTTTCTCCCCCACCTCGCTCCCATGTAGGTCTGATGAAATTGTCCTTGAAGAAGGTTCTGAAGCACTTTTTACCTTTTTTTTAGAAAATCCCAGGAATGTTAAGTAATGTAGACACCAACCAGTGTTAGGGGTTTAAGTGCTGGCCTGTATGAACTCATTGCTGGAGTGGCAGTAGTTATCATAATGGATAAATCACCCAAGGCTTTGCAGCACGGTCTCAACCCTGATGACTGTGTCACCTGGGCCAAACCAGGGAAGGCTTGGGCTAGGTAACTTCCGTGGTCTTGTCTGAGTGCTTCAAAAGTGTAAGATACTGTTAAGACCTGTTTTCTTAGCTGTGACTAAGCATGCAAGGTGCTCGTAGACACCCTAAGCCTTGTCTTACGAAAGAGAAGCCTTAGAGGAACAAGGTTCAGAAATTTGCCCCCTTTGTATCTCCTCTAATTATCCTCAGCTCTCGCTAGATTCCCAGCCGTAATCTCTCAGGTGGCAGAATTCAATGATTTAATGGTTTCCTCAAGAAAGACTTAGAAAACATGAAATAAAAGACATGTGGAACAAGTCCTCTACAGTTTTGCATGTTCCGATGTGTCTCTAGCCGTTGCACAGTAAAAACAACTTGGATATAAAATCCTTAGTACATGATTTCATTGCTAATGTTGCTAATGTTGCAATGAAAAGCCTAAATCGTGTGACATTGTCTCTAAATCACTGACTGGGTTTTTGTTTTTGCTTGGGTGCTCAAGAAATGAAAAGTCCAATCACTTCCATAGTATCAGTCTTGATGACCTTTCTGGGTTGATGTTCTCTACATGTTCAGAAAATTGTTCTAACCAGTGAGTAGGCTGCTGATTTTGTTTAGATTAATGCTAATTTCAGAATCGTCCCTCTAGCAGGTAATGAGAGGGGAGGAGAGTGAAGTGTTGGGGTGGCAGTGAGTGTTCTCAGTCAAGAGGAAGGGAGTAGGGCCACCAGCTGGTAGAAGAGTGGTAGGTTAGGTTGGGTGCACAGGCGGCATCGGGTGGGTTACAGAAGTTCTTTGGCTTCGCTCAGGGGGATGTGGTGCTGTGTTTTCTCAGATGACACCTGGTTCGAGGTTCTGCCTCTCCTAGCCAAGTAGCTGTTTTCTCTTCTGTAAGGCGGGGATACCACCAGTGGCTTAGGGCTGTGGATTAAATGCAGTGGCAGGTTTAAGGGGCTGGCATGTCATGCAGTGAGTGTTCGTAACGCAGGAGGTGGTTGCTGGAGCCAGTGTGCCGAGTACAGGAACCCGGCAGCCCTCAGGATGTAAGTGTGGGAGGAAGGCCAGCACTGAATAGTGACCACACAAAGTATGTGACTGCTGGTACAGGGTGCAGCAGGACACCAGCCAGGGCTGAGGTGGGAAGAGGTCTCCCAGGGAAGCATGATCCATGGTGAGGAGCAGGCATGTTGATTATTTTCTTGGCCCGGCGTTAGGTGGTGTTGGAACATGGTATGTGATAGCCCTGGGCCTCCTGCCCCAGCTGTGTCCAAAGGCATGTGGTGGTCTTCATCTTACATTAGTGCCTGGCTTATGTAAGTGTTCGGTGTCTGCTGAGTGAGAATAGGCTTTATGTTTCTACACTCAGGAGCCCACTGTCCCTAGAAGAGAGCACAGCTGTTCCTTATCTCCAGGTCTGTCAGCCACACATCAAAAGCATTTTTTAATTGCCTTAACATAACATAAACAGGTTTTCTTACCACAGTCCCTAAACATAACAATTACTTACATAGCATTTACATGGTGATCTGCAGAGAGCATATGCAACAGCCACATGCGAACACTATGCCGCCTGCTGTAAGGGACTCCAGAATCTGGATTTGTCTCCTGGAAGCAATCGCACTGCTGTTATCCAGGGCTGACTTCCTCTTTCTGGTTCCTGTGCCACACTGACCTCTGGTGGTGAGAGTTGGAATGTGACCCCACTTTCCTAACCTCCCAAAGCAGACTGTTTCAGTCCATCTTGGAGAAGGACAGGCCTCTTCTCTCACAGGTAAACTGCTGCTCAAATAATTTCATGGACTTGAATTTTAGGCTGTGTCCCCATGCAGACCTACAGCCTGTAACATCATGCGTACTAGGCCAGAATAAGGCCGAATGAGCATAAATTGTCCAAGGGCACAGCTGCCAGTAATTCTGTGTATACACATCCTGTGTGGAAGCTTCTCAGATCCGAGAGGACGCAAACATGCCAGCCTGGACCACAGTGTCACTTCCCAGTAAGTGTTTTCCCTGGTCTCGTTCATGAAAGACCCAGCACCACTTACACAGCCCAGTTCCATTCCTGGATGAAAGTCCCGCTTTCCCCTTAGCTGCCAAGGTGAGGCCAGTGTCCCTGACCTGAGGAATGATCAGTGGGTGTGGAATCGAAGCCAGCATCCACTTGGTCCCCTCAGAGCAGGAGCCCAGGAAAAAGGCCTTTCTGGTATTGTGTGCTTCTTAACGACACGCGTTCGGTCCTTTTTCTGTCCCCTGTGTAACTGAAGGGGTAGTGATTAAAATTTCCCATCGCCCCTTTCAGTTTCAATCACATTTGCTGTCTTCCTGCTGGTGGCCCTTCTGAAGCCCTCGTTTCTGTCAGCAGTATGTGCACCTTCCCTGTCAACCCCTGCTCAGCTCTTACGGTAGCGTCCCTTCCTCTTTTTGTCACTATTAAGCTGGTCCCCAAGTTCTATCACTTTCCATAACAGTCTCATTGTTCACTTGGGCCTTTTCCTCTCAATGTTGCCACCACCTGAAACCAAGGCCCCTCGCCTCTGTTTCTGCTACCTGGTGCTGGCTAATATTTGTTTCACTCTTTATGAGAAAGAAACCGAGATCAGAGTTTCCTGTGGCGGTGGTACATGAAATACTAGTAAGTGCATACGGCATTAAGACCTGGTCAGCCGGGGAGAAACGGATCAGTAAGGAGACTGGGTGATGTCCCACCAAGGGTTTTGAAAGACTGACATGAACCAAGAGTGGAACTGAGAAATTTGGAAGGAAAACAAACATACATCACCAGGCCTCGTGCTGACGACTTGGTGGACAGCCAAGGTGATGTCGTCCATCAGGTCCCTTGGAACCAGGGTGCAGGCTCTTGGCAGGATCTGAGTTTTCTGATAGACCTGATGGGTTTGATCGAGCTCACCATCCACACAAGACACTTCTTAGGCAGACAGTCCCATGGATTAACAAGACTTGATTCTCCAAGATGACACTAGGCTAAAACAAAATGTGCAGGGGAACCTGGGGGGCTGGTGGCCACCAGAACCCACAGCCATCACAAGCCGAAGAGCCAGAACTTCCACCAAGCAAGAAGTTGAACCTGGAGAAAACAAAGTTTTTACCTATGTGGGGCTCCAAAGTGCAAAGTGGAGTAATTTAGTAAGGCTTAATCCTAGGCCAAAATAAGGCAGTTTGCCTCTGCTCTGAATCCACACTTGCAGTACTTCTGTGACAACTTTTGGCTTCGAGGGGGTCTGATTCTTGGAAGGGAGAAGCTGTGGTTGTGGGTAACAATACTCCGTGTACTGTACATTCGTGGCCCAACGACCCTGGTTTCCATGTCATCACTTAATGCTGTGACTCACATAAGTGTACCCAAGAGCTACATGTGTATGGTGACCAGACTGTATTTGGGGCCTACAAAGCCTAGACTCAGGACAGAGCCCGAATCAGGAGCCCACAGGGCCTAGGTTTTAAGCTGCAGCAAAACTACTTCCATTATGAGGCTAAGTCTACAGTGACACAGATAATGCATACCCTGCTAAAATAACAGTATAGATGCCAGAGCACTTCATAGTATTGCTAGTTTATGAAGAAAGTCAATGTCTGTGACTTAACTAATGGCAAATCGCAACCCAGGTATTCTCTCTTCTGAATTTGGTTTTGCTGCTCAGAGCAAGTAGAATCTGTTGCAGAAGGAACTGGCAAGTGACACGCACGTAGAGACGAGCTGAATGGAAGTAAAATAAAAAGTTTATTTTACCAGCGAAGGTTGATCAATCACACTCAAAAAGGCAATGCCAGTGATCGACCTCCTATTGGGTTGCAGCTTCTTTTATAGGTTTCACAGCTATGATCTCATTCAGGTGCTTACATTTCATTTCCTCAGTTCACATTGCCCTGTACAAATTACAGTAACCAGACAGTTCACTCTAACCCAGGCGTAACAATTCCTTGTGGTTGGGGAGTTTACCTTAAGATTCCTCTAGCTCTCTGTTCTAGTGCAGAGGAAGGGGGTGTTCAGGGTTAGGGATGAGGCCAGATGTCCCACTTCATGGTCAACGCCTCCAGTGTCTGTTAATTGTGGACTAAACAAAGCAGATTGCTGTTAGAGGCAGCAGAAGTCATTTTACATTTTCCTAACATTTTGTAGGCTTTCAGATTATTTACAAAAGTTTTCTGTATCAGAATCCATGCTTATGTTACTTTATCTGTAGGAGAGAGACTATAATTTGAACGAGAATAATGTGTTTGGTGACCTTAATAACTTTAAGAAGATAAATAAGCAGGGGTAAAGGTCCCTCTTTAAAGGAGGAACTATGAAACTGCAGGAAGGATGTATTTTAGGAACTAGAAAAAACTGTACCCCACATATATGCTCAACTGTTAACAGATTTTTATCAGAAATATATTTAACGTGAAATGTACCGTTTTAGCCATTTGCAGCACACAGCTCGCTGGAACTGAGTGTGCTTGTACCGCCATGCAGTGAGCACCTCACCCAGGCCTGGAGCCTTTTCACTATGCCAGTCAGAACTCCATGTGCTTCACAGCAGCTGCAACCCTTTCCCTGCAACTACCCTTCTACTTGTTTTTGTTTGTTTTGTTTTGGGGGGTTTTGTTTGTTTTTTTGGTACCAGGGATTGAACTCAGGTCCTTGCACTTGAAAGGCAGCAAGGCAGGCAGTGGAGCCACTAAGCTAAATCCCAGGCCCTGCTCTTCTACTTGGTGTCTCTGTGAATTTGTCCATTCCAGATACCTAATTAATACAGATGGACTTTACAGTGTTTGTCCTTTTGAGTCTGGCTTATTTCACTCAGCATAAGTAAAATTCATTCACTTTTTGAAAAATTGAGAAATCTTAAGATCTAGAATTAGACAAAGTGTTGCTAGACTCGACACCAAAAGTGTAATCCCTAAAAGAAAGAAATTGGTAAATTGGGCCTCATAAAAACCAAACCTAGCTGGGCGTGGTGGCACACGCCTGTAATCCCAGCACTTGGGAGGCTGAGGCAGGAGGATCGCTGTGAGTTCGACACCAGCCTGGGCTACATAGTGAGTTCCAGGTCAGTCTCAACTACATAGTGAGACCCTGTCTCAAAAAACAACAAAACAAACAAAAACCAAACCTGCTTTTCTGTGAAAGCCCATGTGAAGAGGACTAAAACACAAGCTACAGCTTGGAAGAAAATACCTGCAAACCATATAGGTAACAAAGGACTAGTATATAGAATATATAAAGAATTATTGCACCACACATGGTAATGCATGCTTTTAACCCCAAGATGTGGGAGGTGGAGGCAGGTGGGTTGCTGTGAGTTCAAGGCCAGTCTGAACACATGGAAACACCCTATCTGAAAAAACAAAAACAAAGAAACCCTCAAAA
Organism: Fukomys damarensis; assembly: GCF_012274545.1. Taxonomy (NCBI): domain Eukaryota; kingdom Metazoa; phylum Chordata; class Mammalia; order Rodentia; family Bathyergidae; genus Fukomys; species Fukomys damarensis. The sequence continues at coordinate 57,413,205 of NW_022900924.1, forward strand.
TTCAACAGCTAGAAATTGGGCAAAAGACATGAGTAACACTTCCCCAAAGAAAATACAGTTCCACACCACATAATGATGTTTTGGCCAGCAACAGGCATGACAGAGGTATTTCTGCAAAGAACAAACTAGTATTTCTGAAAAGTGCACCTCTTCAAGAAGAGCCCCAGACAGGAATTCAGGAGGGTTCCGGAAGAAGACATCTTCTCTGGGTGACAGCTGTGTGTGTCACGGACCTGGAGACCTGCAGTGGGAAAGATGTGGACTGCAGGTCCACTTGCTGACCCTACGTCGTCCAGGCTCATGTGTGTGCCAGTGTCTTTGGTGTTTTAAGATAAAAGCTCTTGCAATTAGAAAATTAAATAGATAAAACGCTTATAAGAACAAGGAAATAAAGAAAATACTGTGTAATCCCAGCACTCAGAGGCTGGGGTGTGGCCTACTGAGTGCTTTAGTAAGACTGTGTCAAGTAGAGTAAGTAGGGGTAGGGGATGTAGTGCAGTATAAAGACCCGGAGTTCAAGGCCCAGCACTGTCAAAAAGTTTTTTCTTCTATGTTTGTTTTAAGCTAAATGTTATTACAAAAGAGTCAAAAAGTTTTTAAAAATTAAGTTTATGAAGGAAAAATGTTATGGTAAAGTAAAGTTAATTTTTTATTGAAAACAAAAAATATTTTTCTATGGGCCGGGGATTTAGCTCGGTGCTGCTGCCTGCCTCACAAGCTCAAGGTCCTGAGTTTGATCCCCGGTACCAAAAATATTTTTTTTCTATAGCCGTAGTGTAGCCTAAGTGTCCAGTGCATGTGACGTCCTCCGCAGTGGACAGTGTGTCCACCTTCACCTACCACTGCCTCACCGACTCCTGCCCAAAGCAGCTCCCAGCCTGTACAGGTGCAGTGCTTTTTGTCTCGTGTATTTTACTGTACCTTTTCTATGTTTACTGACATTGAAATAAGCACCAGTGTGTGACAGGTGACTACAGTGTTCTGTACAAGAGTGTGGTATGCGGGTTTGCAGCCCACAGGAGCAACAGGCTACGCCGCCTGGCCACGGTGTGTAGTCAGGTGCCCCGTGTGGGTTGCATGCTTTCACTCTGATGTTCCCACCATGCCGTGGTCACCTAGCAACGCTTTCCTCAATGCATCCCCATCATTAAATGAAATGCGGTCAATAAGCACATGAAAAGTGTTCAACGTCATCATCGTGCACCCACAGTGAGATACCACTGCACACCCAATGACAGGGCCAAAATGAAAACACAAAACGCTGACAAGGGTGTTGAGAAATGAGTCACGTATACTTCTGGTAGGAATGTAAAATGGTACAGTCACTCTAGAAGACTGGTGATTTCTTACAAAACTAGATAAAAGAATTGCCTTTCAGCTAGCGTCTGCATCCTCGGGCATTTATTCCACAGAAATGAAAACTTATGTTCACATATACAGCAACCTGCGTACGAATGTTTACAGCCACTGAATCATAACTTTCCCAAACTGAAAACCGCCCGGATGTCCCTCAGTGGTTGTGTGGTTAACAAGTAGTGGTATATCCAGTCCACAGACTACTCAGTGATAAAGAGGAATGGATTTTTAATACAACGTGGATGAGTCTCCAGAGAATTATTCTGTTAAAAATATTCTAAAAGATTACATGCTATATTGTTCCATGAGGGGTGAGGGCTCGGAGCGGGGGACACAAGGGAAGTGGACGTGGTCACACCAGTGCAGTGGAGGGACCCTTGTGATCTTGCTTGGCATACTGACTGGTGGCTACACAACCTGTACATAATAAAATCATATACAATTAAATACACATGAGGAGTGAATGCAGTAAAACTGGGCAAATCTTAAGATCAGTGGATTTTTGTTAATGTTGGTATCCTGGTTGTGATATTGTCCTATAGTTTTTCAAAATGTCACAACGGGCTGGGATATAGCTCAGTGATTCCGCCACCTGCTTCGCAAATGCAAAGTCCCAAGTTCAATCTGGTACCAAAAAAAAAAAAAAAAAAGTCATCACTGGGTGAAACGTGTAAGGTATATGGGGATTTCTGTATTGTTTCTAACAACTGTCTGTGTAATCTGTGATAATCCCAATAAAATTTTCAGATTAGAGCAACAAGTAGTTCTGATTAGAGAAACAGAAAGTCAGCTGGGATTAATATCTGCAGAGTTTACAGGAAGTTCGTGGTGACTCAGATTTTCTTGGCTCCCTGGATGGTAAAATGTCAAGTTATAAACTAAAGAAAGTTCTTGAGAAACTAATGGCAGGAGAGTTCAGTGGTAGTAGTGGAAAAGTAATAAGTCGAGAGAAAAATGTCCCCAGTGTTGTAAGAATAGGCCACTGGAACGTCCGTCAGAAGCCGTCCTTCGGTTGCGGGAGCAGAGCGCCCACCCTCACCCCGCACGCAGCCTTCCGGCCTCCCCGATACACAGTGGGGACGCCTGTTCTGCGTCCTTGGCGCGGCCACAGCATGTTCTCATCTTGGTGGAAACCTGGGGCGCAGCGCTCTCCAGGAGCCCTCAGCCGACCTCCGTTAGCCCACAGTCCCCTGCGGTCCGCTGGTGCCTGACTGCTTCCCCACCACCTTGTCCCTCTGCCCTCGCAGATTTCGGGGTCACGCAGGCGCAGCTCCACAGGCAGGCAAGGGGAGACCAACCAGAAAGACCCGGCCTTCTCTAAACAGAATGCCTCAGATAGTAAGTCTGGGGAGCTGAGCCTGGCGTAAGTGTGGGCGTTCACTTAGGACAAAAAGTAACCTCAAGATACCTCAACGTTGGGGCGTGGCACGCTGGCTGGGGAGGGGGGCCGGACCTGCTAATTACAAGCTCCCAGGACACAGGTGCAGCAGAGTCCCCAAAGCCCTGCCTGTGAAACCCATCGGCGTGCAGTCTTCACTTCTAGCGAGAATTCCAGCAGGTTTTGATACGAGGGCAGGTACGAAAGGGCCGCCTTGGCTCCCTTGGCCTTCTCTCTCCTCCACAGTGGTCTGCCTTCAGGACGTGAAGTGTGCTTCCTTTCCTACTTTTTACTTGGCCCAAGCTTGCTCTGCAGAGTACGTTTCTTTTCCTGTCTTTAATAAACAAAACCTCTACCTTTTGTGCTTGTTTCGCCCAATTCTTTGCGATCATGGTATCATCCCTGCCAGGTAAGTACGTTTTGTACAATTCTTTGTTCTAGACCAGAAGAACTTGGAAACCACCTCTGGAAGGAGTCCCTAGTCCCTGGTAACATGAAGATTCTCAATTTGTAAAAACCCAAATCTCCCTGAATCATTTCTCCTAAAACTTTGCCTCCCAGCCCTCTATGGCCCTGAAATACAGTAGTGCATTAAATTAGGGAGCATGTTTCCCTTTAGGAAAAGAAATCACATTCGTTATTTTTCAAATCCTCTAAGGTGCAATTCCATCCCTCAAATATGAACCTTTTACTTTTTATTGCAGTCTTGTTCTGAGGCCAAGTTTGAAGAAACACAACTTGGTTCACTTAGCGTTTCTATTCTCTCGTCCTTTTTTTATCTTTGTTCCCCTTTTCACTATCGGAAACTTCCCCACCTTGTTTCACGTTTTTCAAAGATACTCTGAATAGTTACGTTAAATTTTATGGTGAAATCGTCCACTTTCCAACTACCTTGCAGGACAGCAGAATGTGCTGAGGCGAAAGCTCTGATCCATAACACTTTTTAAAAATACACTTCACAAACTTCTCAAGGGCACGATGACCTTTGTCCAGCTCACCACGCCACCTCAAGCTGGCCATCCGCGCCGGTCACTTTCAAAACTTTCTGGACTCCGTCGCGTTCCGTAGAGGCGTGATGACGTCTTGCACACTACGTTGCTGGTTTCCCTGGTGACGGTTGCCGAGGCAGCGGATGCAGGCGTCCTGAAGAGGAGACCCGGCCCTGCGCTCCTAGGTCCTAGGAAGGAAAAGCAGCGAGACCCCTGTAAGTGCGAGGAGGGCGGCAGGGCCGGGCCCGGCCGGGCAGGACCAGGCCGGAGGCGGA
>NW_022900924.1:57417272-57426601 GCF_012274545.1 Fukomys damarensis
GCGGTGCCGGGGCAGGTGGGGCGCAGAGGCCTTGCCAGCAGGTCCAGCAGGGTGTCGGCTGGGCTAGGGACCTCGAGGCTGCCGCCGCGCTGCGACTTCGGGCTATTTCTAGAAATCCGAAAGAGCCAAGCGGGAGAGGAAGGGTGAGGGGCACGGAAAGTGCATGCGCTTGAGGCGACGACCCCTGTGCACTCCACGATTTTCCAAGGGGTCCCCTGAGGGGGAGCCACCACCCCACCGCATGGCTCTGAGTCCTGCCTGAGCACACTTCCCATCGAACTTTAAAAAAATAGTTAACTGACTTTATTTATTAAGTCAGTTTGAGATTTACAAAAACCAGAAAACTGTATATATAGCTTATATTGATAACGTTGTAATGAAAGCCCACAGTTTACAACAGGGTTTAGAGTATTGGTTTTGGTAAATGCACAATGCCATGTATCCACTTCAGATATCATACAGAGTATTTTTACCGCTCTAAAAAATCCCGTTCTCCATTATTTATTCCTCTCGTCCCCCTGCCCCAACCCCTGGCAATCACAAATCTTTTATTTCTCTATAGTTTTGCCTCTTCTAAAGTGTCATACAATTGCTAAGTTGTGATCATGCAGAATAACCTTTTGAGACTCGCTTTCCCACTTAGAAATATGCATTTATGTTTCCTTCGTGTCTTTTCATGACTCGACAGCTCATTTCTTTTCATCACTGAATAAAAGTTCCTCTGTGTGATTGCACCAGTTTATCTGTTCACCTATTGAAGTGCTTCTTGGTAGTTTCTGATTTGGAGCAACTATGAATAAAGATGCTACAACATTTCCTGTGCAGGTGTCTGTGTGGACATAGGGTTCATTTCATTTGGGTGAGATTATTTTAGCTTTGAAAATGACTATCATATTCCAAAGTGACCCCACCATTTTGAATTCCCACCAGCAATGAGTTGCTTCCTATCCTTGCCACCAAATATTGATATTTGGTGGTGTCCGTGTTCTCAATTTTGGCCATTTTAAAGACCATATGATGGTATCTCGTTTTAATTTGCATTTCCTAATGAATTATGTTGTGAAGCATCTTTCCATATACTTATTTGCCATCAAAACATCTTGTGGTGTCTGTCCAGATCTTTTGCCCACCTCTTAAAACGTTTTTTTTTCTTATTAAGTTTTAAGAGGGGTTTTTGCATGTTTTGGATACAGTTGTTTATCACGTATATTGTGCACTTCAATTTGTTTTCATAGATTATACTTCTGGTATTATAGCTGCAGTATCAAACTAAAGTCACCTAGATTTTCTTCTATATCTTCTTCCAGGTGTTTTGTAGTTTTTCATTTTATATTTAGCCATATAATCATTTGGGGTTAATTTTTTGTGACAGGTGTAAGTTCTGTACAGATTAATTTTTGGCATATGGATGTCCATTTGTTCCTTACCGTTTGTTGAAAAGACCATCCTTTCTCTACTGGATTGCCTTCCTTTGTCGAAGACCAATTGACTATATTTTATGTGAGTCTGCTTCTGGGCTATTAGTTCCTCAGATTTATTTGTCTTTTCTTTCACCAGTACCACACTGTCTTGATTAATGTAGCTGTAGAGTAATCCTTGAAATTAGGAAGTGTTCTTCTATATTATGTTGGGTATTCTGGGTCTTGTTCCTCTTCATATAAACTCTAGAATCAATTTGTTAATATCCACAAAGTAACTGCCGGGGGTTTTGATTGTGATTGCATAGAACTGATATCTTTGATAGTATCGAATGTCCCTATTCATCTATTTGTTTAGTTCTTTGATTCATTTCATCCATTTCATAGTTTTCCTTATAGAAATCTTATACATATTCTCTTAGATTTATATCTATTTTAGTTTTTTTCGGTTAATGGTGTTATATGTTTGCATTTCAGTTTCCAACTGCTGATTGCTGGCCCTTGGGAAACCATTAGACTCTCGTGTATTAGCCTCATACCTTGCAACCTTACTAAAATCACTGAATCTCATGAGTTTATTCACTCTTTGGGATTTTCTACACAGACAATCATGTCATTTGCAGACAAGGCAGTTTTATTTCTTTTCTCCCAATTTATGTCTTTTATTTCCTTTTCTTGTTCTATTTCATTAGAACTTCCGGTGTGATTTGAGTAAGAGTAAAGAAGGGTTGCTTTTGCCCTGGTCTTAGGTGGATGCATCATTCAGCATGATGTTAGCTATGGGGTTTTTGCAGAGTTCTTTACTAAGTTGAAGAAGTTCCTCTTTTTCCTAGTTTCTTAGAGTTTTCCGTTTTTAATTATAAATGGGTGTTGGAACTTGTTAGATGCTTTTTCTGCATTAATATGATCATGTGAATCTTTTCGTCGTAGCCTATTGATATGCCAGGTACATGAATCAGTTTCCTAATGTTGAACCAGCCTAGCATTGTAATCTTAAGGAGAGTACAGTCACAGCTGCTTAATTTATAGGTTGAGATTCACAAATAGCAAAGGCCTTAAGCATCAAGATAAAAGCAATAAAACAAATTTAATGCACTGTTGATTGACACATGCATGATTACAAAGAAGAAAGAGAATGTACAGAAAGGCAGCTGCATCCCCAGATCAGAAGAGCTTCGGCACCTGAAACTTCAGTTACGAGCCAGGGTGTCTTATTAGGGTTCTGACTGGGAAGGGTCAGGGCAGAATGTCCTCTCCACGGGGGAGACTCCAAAGTCCCCCTGCCAGTCAGGCCCCTTAAATAGCAGCTTAGACAAAAGGAGCCATGTCCCAGCTGCCTATGGGCCCAGAGACAGGGAATCTGTGGAACCTGAGAACTGGCCAACTGCCCGGGGAAACAAGCATCTGTATCTTCTGGACCAGAAGGAGATGTCCCTGCGGGCAGGCCAGGCTTTCCTTCAGTCATGGCCCACCTTTCACTTCTAATTAGTAATTTGTGTTTTCTCTCTTTTTTGTTTGGGTGACATGGCAAGGGGTTTATCAATTATATTGATCTTCCCCAAAAAACAACTTTTGAAAAAAAAAATCTTTTGGTTTTGTTGGCTGTATGGTTTTCAATTTCATTGATTTATGCTCTGATTTTTATTTTTTCTCTTCCTCTGCTTACTTGGCCTTGATTTGGTTCTGTTTTTCTAGTTTCCAGTAGTGGGATCTTAGGTTGTTGATTTAGACCTTTCATTGTTTCTAGTATGTGCATTCAGTGCTGTAACTTCCTTTCTCATCACTATTTCATGGCATTCTGCAAATCTCGATTGGGCATTATTTTAATTTACTTCAAAATACTTTAAAAATCTCCCGAGGCTCATGTGTTGTGTAAAAGTAGATTGTCTAGCCTCCAAATACTTGGGGTTTTCCAGCCAGTTTTCTGTTATTAACTTCTAATTAAATTCCATTCCAGTCCCTGAGCATACTGTGTATGATAGCTTTTATTTTAATTTGTTAATATCTGTTTTATGTCACAGAATTTGGTCTCTCCTAATGAATATTCCACGGGCCTGAGGAGAATGTGTGTCCTGGTGTTATTGGATGAAGTATTTTTAAAATGTCAGTTGGTCCCAGTTGTTTGACTAAGCTGTTCATTTCAGCCCCTATCTTTCCCGACCTCCTGTGGATACACATTTTGATGCTGTTCTGCAGTTCTTGGATAGTCTTTTCTGGCTATTTTGTTCTTCTCTTCATTCTTTCTCCTGTTGCATTTCAATTCAAGAAGTTTCTCTCGACCCATCTTTCAGCTCTCTGAGTCTGCTCACTGTGCCCATCTGCTGATGTGCCTATCAACTGCTGTCTTCATTTCTCTTGAAGGGTATTTGATGTCTAGCGTTTCACTTTCTTTTATTTTGCATTTTTCTCTTTATGATACCCATGTGGTTTTCCATGTTGTCAACCTTTAGCATATTAATCAGTTATTTTAAATTCCCAGACCAATAACTCCAAAATCCCTTTCATATCCGGTTCTGATACTTGATTTTTCTCTTTGCAGTGTTTATTTGATTTGCTGTTTAGCATGCATGTAAATTTTTTGCTGAAATCCAGATGTGATACATGAAATAAAAGGAACTGAGGTAGACAAGCCTTTAGTGTGAGGACTTACATTGCTTATGGTCTCTCCACGTTGCCCAGCCTGGCCTCGAACTTAAGATCATCCTTCCTCAGCTACCTAAGTAGCTGGGATTGCAGGCGTGTGGTATTGCACAGGGCTGAAGACTCCTTCAATGCAGACCACAGCTTGTGTTCTTAACTTCAGTTCCCTCCTGTGCAGGAAGCCCACTGGAGGGTGGTCAGGTGTGGGAGGCAGGGAGGCGTCTTGGTCCTGAATGGATGGATCTCTGTCTGTGAGTGAACTGAGGTGGGCACTGCTCCAGGCGCCAGGCTCTGTGACCTGGGTTCCTTCGAAGGCAGCCCTTGCGGAGGAGAAGAGCTCTGAGTATTTCAGAACGATGACTGTTCCCTTCCCGCTGCGAGAGCCTGGCGGGCTCATGGAGGTGACACCCATGAAGGTGTGAAGGCCCCTGGAACTAAGCACTGAGAGCCTCTGGAAACTCACCTGTCACAGCCCGAGCTCTGGCCCTGAGACGCACTGGCGGCAGCTCTGCCCCGGTGGGCTGTGAGTCTCTGTCCTTACTGTCTCTGTAGGCCCCAGGCAGCAGCTGGCCTGCCCGATTCCCTGCTGTCTGTAATAAAACTGATTTTCAGTGACTTTCCGCACGTGAGGAGAAGGTGACAACTTCTAAGCCCACTGCCCCTTGGGCGCACCACCAGGAAGTTCTGGTCAGCCTTAACTTTTGAGCCTGTGTGTACCTCACCTTCTACTGAAGTCCAGAGTGAGCGACGAGACCTGGCCGTGCTCCTGAGCGCAGAAACTCTGAGGGCTCTCTGAGGGACGTGCTTCTCAGGGCCTCTGTGACAGTGACTGTGGGCAGCCTGTCTACAGGTCCAGGGACTGGTTACGAGGGGCAGTTGTTTGAAGGAGGCCAGATTCCTCTTCACTGTTCTGGAATATCTACTGACTGCCTGTTGTGTGCTGTGGCACAACCATGAGCGAAACGGAAGAATGTGTGTCCTTCATGGCTTCCACGCAGTGGAGAAGACACCGTCAGCGGCAAAGTGTGCTGCAAGTCAGGTGGTGACACAGGCGGTAAGGAGAAATCAACCTGCGTAGGGGAGAGAGGGCAGGGGCTGGAGGGAGGAGGAGGAGAAGGCCCCTCGGAGAAGGCCAAGGTCGACCTGGACAAAAGTGCGGAGGGAGCAGCCATGCATTCTTTTGTTGTTGTTTGTTGGGACAAAGTCTTGCTATTTGGTTTAGGCTGGCCTTGAACTCACTGTGTAAGCCAGGTTAGCCCCAAACTCGTGATCCTCCTGCCTCAGCCTCCTGAGTGCCAGGATTACAGGTGTGCGCCCCCACGCATTCTTATCGATAAAGTAGAGTTGGAGGGTGTTTCAGTCAGTGCTCACTGCCACACAGATCTAGTATAAAATATATACATACAGAAGGACTTACAGTGTCGGTTACCGGGGCTGCTCACAGAGCCACGTGTGAAGAGTGCAAAAAGGCCATCTGTGCTCCGGAAATGAGAAGGATCCAGTCAAAGGGCAAAGGCCTGGAGCTCCCTTCAGAGTCCCATGGGTGTCCTGGTCAGGAGGCCGAAGGGTCTGCTCCAAAAGCCAGGAGACAGTGTCCAAGGCGAGAAGTCCGGAGCTTCTCCAGAGACCACGCTGTGCCTTCCTTCCTGTTTCACAGGCCACAAGCCCACTGGTGCTGTCACTCACACCCAGGATGTCTTCTGTCTTCGGTAAACCCCCTCGGCCACGCCCAGAACCGTGCCAGCCGGGTAGCCAGCGCCTCTTCCTCCAGCGGACACACAGTTAACACACGGAGGGGTACCATCCCGCCTGGGTGCTAGCAGGGCTCCCTGGCTGTGTGTTGGGCGGAGCCTGGGCTGGGGTGGGGCGGGCGCAGACAGCCACAGACTGAGTCTGCTCAGGCTCTTCGTCCCAGTGGCTGGGGGGGGTGAGGCGTGCTCAGAGGGCAAGTGTCCCTCAGGTGTGGCGAGGTTTGCTGAAGGACCACGTGTGCACACAGTGTGGGCGTGGACAGACACTGCCGCCCTGTTCAGGCCGCAGGACTTCCCACGTGCTGCGTCTGCCCCTGAGTGTTCTGGCTGGTGGCTCCTGCTTGTGCCCCAGTTGCAGCTCATGTCCTGGGGGTGCAGCCTGGCCTCAGCACCACGCCTTTCCCTGGAGCCCACAGTCGGTGCTTGGTGCTGACTTGTGTGGTCTCCCTGGGCAGCTTCTGTCTCCCTGCCCAACTGTGAGCTCCATGTGTGTTTGGAGCCTGTAAAGCCTGCCCCGCAACTCCTGACTCCTGATCTGCATGAGTGAGTACACCCCGGAGCCACCTCCGCTGCCTGCTTTCTTTATTCACCCTCGCAGGAGCAGGAGCATTAAGTCCACACCCCGGGTGCGCTACCTGGACTCATTCCTCAGAGGCTCCAGTTGGACACACTGCACCTGCTCCCGGGAGGTGGAGAGGCAGGCCCTCCGCTCACTCTTCCGCTTCCTCGAGACACCAGTGGCAGGTGTGTCCTGGGCCTGTGCCTGATGCACACCATGGCGGCACTGGAGAGCCAGGAGTCAGCGGCACGGCTGGGCAGATTGAGCTCCAGTGTACGATGTGTTTTACAAGCCAGCGCTTTCCTTTCTGCTTCCCGGGCACCAGCAGTCCCCACAGAGCTGGCTGTCTTTGTCACAGGTGTGCTCCTCTTGCAGTTGGGCTGTAGAAGAATGCAGGAAAGCCTGCATGTAGGGACCCCTCAGAAGGGTCCAGGCCTCCACCTCCCCTGCCCCTCGGCCTCTGTCCAGTCCCTCGGTCCTGCTCCCGCATTCCTCCTTGAAGATGTCTTCTTGTCTCCGTCCTCCGCCTTCCCCTCCCTTCTGTCCCACAGGCCCTCCTTGCACGGCTTTGTCCCCACTCCACCCCAGGGCCCTGTAGACCTCTTGGTCCCCAGTGAGTGTCACTGACCCAAGCATCTACAGGGCTGGCGGGAGTGGAGGTGCTGGACCCAGGGGTTTTTCTGCAGTGGTGGTGGGGAGCTGCAGCGTGGGGAGTGGGAAGGACAGGCCCCACCTGGGGCCCCTGTGCCCAGCAGCTGCTGTCCAGGTGGACCGTGAGCCCTGCACCGCCAAATCCGTGAGGGTTTGCAGCAGAAGCAGCAAGCATGGATTTAATTGAAATCTGCAGAACTGTGAATGTTGGTGACAGATTTAAATCCTATTGGTATTTCTTTGCGTCACAGTGAGGTGGGTGAGGTGGTGTGCTTTGGGAGCCAGCGCCAGCAGGACCTCACAAAGAGAAGGCCACTGAGATCGGGTTATACAAGGACAAGGTCGCAGAGCAAGGTGCAATAAAGGTGTGACCAGGGCCGGGGTAGGGGCAGGTGGTGGAGATGGGAGCGCAGGAGAACAGCAGTCCCAGACAGGAGACAGGTACGGGGAGGGGACCTGTGCTGTGAGACTGTCCCAAGGGGCCCAAGGGTGCTGTGCAGGTCGGTCACTGTGAGAGCAGTCAGGATACAGGGCAGGAAAGAAGAGGAGAGAGAAGCAGCAGCGTCTGCAGCGGCCCATAGCTGACCCAGCGCCTGCACACTGCCCTCTACTTTGCCCCTCACCGTGTCTCTGGCCTCCATACATCATCCCCCTCAGTGAGGCCCAGAACCCCTCAACTCAACCAGCACCTCGACAACCCGCCTTGAGCGCCAGCTGCCAAGTCTGCCCAGGCCAGCGGCTGCTGTGGATCAGCAGCACCCAAGTCCCAGGCTGCACCTGACTGTGGCCAAGCACGGTGCCTTCAGGTGCCCAGGGTCCCCATCCAGCGGGCGTGGGGCCCTGCTCTGCACCCTCCGCTCAGCCTGCATGGTGTCTGTGTCCTCCTCAGGGCTCTTCCTTTCCCAGGCCCAGGTGGCCCGTCCTGGAAAGAAGAACATGGTCATCCCTTCCAGTAATACTTAAGGAGGGATCACGACAGGATAATTTCAAGAAACCTTTCGGGTGAGATTACTGTGTGCCAGGTCGCAAACTAAGGGCCATAGCCCAGCAGTGTCTCGCTGCCTGTCCTGGAGTGATGATCATCAGAGCACAGCCTGGACCACGTGCTGCACACCACCTCAGCTGCTCCGTGCCACTGCAGCAGAGCGCAGCAGCTGGGACACAGATCATGTGGCTTGCACAGCCGAAAACACTCTCGGCCTTCACAGCAGAGCTTGCTGATCCACCTCAACTTAAAACTTAGAATCTGATCTCCTGCCACATGATGCCTGCACTGCATCGAGCAGAGAGTGCTGGGGGAGGCTGAGGCAGAAGGGAGAGCCTGGCGATGTCGGGGGCGGACACTGGGGAGCACAGCTGAGGTGCCGTTGGCACGGTGATGACTGTGGTGTGGGGAGGGAACTCAGGGCCAGGCTGAAGGTCGTTTATGGACAAGTAAGAAGGTTCTCAGCTGTGGGAGACGTGTGTATGTTAGTCCGGTTTCTGTTGCGCATAACACAAGACCACAGACTGGGCGTCACGAAGAACAGAAGCCCAGGATCAGGACCGTTGGTACGTTGGGTGGTGCCCTTGAGGGCAGGGTCATCGTGGTGCAGGGCATCACGGGGCAGGAGTCGGGAGCCTGTGTGCGCCTGTCATCGTTCTGGCCTCTCTCTCTCTCTCTCTAAACGCTGTGGTCACATTATGCTACTACTCTTTCAGGAACCCATAGTAAAGACTGCACTTCAGGCTGGGTGTTGTGATGCAGGCCGGTGGTCCCAGAACTCGGGGAGGCTGAGGCATTTCTATTTCAGTCCAGCCTGAGCAACTCAGCAACTTAGCAAGCCCCTGTCTCAAAATAAAAAGTGAAGAAAGGGCTGACCGTATGGCTCAGTCAGTGAGAAGGCCCTGGGTTCAGTGTTCATTACTAAAACAGAGACCAAAGCCAGACACAAACAAAAGACTGGACTGTGTGGCTCGAGGTTGGCTCTGGGTGGGGATGCCAATGCTGGCTGCATGGCAGAGCCACCCAGCAGTTCTCAGAAGATCACAGATGTGTGCTCTGTGACTCCAAGTATGTGACGTTCAGACAGAGGAGACATCAAGAGTGTGTGAGGAGCCCTGACCACACGGTGATAAAGTGACTTCAAAATCACCAAAAAAGTAAACTCACAAGTAAAAGGAGGCTCAACAAAACTGGTCAACAGGGCGACAGAAATTAAAATCTTATTGAAGCTGGGGATGTTGCTCAGTGGTTCTACTGCCTGCCTCACAAGTACAAGGACCTGAGTTGGATCCTCTTTACCAAAAAAAAAAAAAAAAAAAAAAAAG
>NW_022900924.1:57426928-57464061 GCF_012274545.1 Fukomys damarensis
AAAAAAAAAAAAAAAAAAAAAAGCTTATCGAGACCCCATTGCTTACCAATTAGAAAGAAAAAATCCAGGCTGGCCACATAAGTGCTGACATGGATATGAGTAGCTAATATGGGGACCCAAGAAGACGCAGCCTCTCTGGAAGGCAGGTTCACAGTGTGTTAGCTACTTCCTCTTTTCTGGGACACAACACCCAACAGCCACAAGTTAAAGGAGGAGAGGTTTATTTAGCTCACAGTATATAGAGGTTCAGTCTATAGTTGGCTGGTTCCAAGGCAGGGCAGCATGGCAGAGGGGCATCTGAGAGGAGAAACAGTCCATGGAGGGCAGACAGGAAGCAGGAGGAATCAAGGGTGGAGGAGGGAGAGAGTCCCTTCTGGGCCACACTCCCAGGACCCGCCACTCAGCATCACATTCAGATTTAAGCTCATCAGTGGACCAGTCCACACTCACGAGTATCATGACCCTGTGGTCCAGTCACCTCCCAGAAGCCCCGTCTACGAACACTTGAGGCTTTGAGAGTGGACGTGTAGAAATAAACCCTAACATGCTACTTCTTAAATTTAAACATAAAATCCCCACATTTATGGGAATGTTCTTTCAGGGTGGTGGTAGTGGTTCACACAGGCATATATACTTGTCAAAACTCATTTGTACACAAAAAAATGGCAAATTTTATTGTGTACAAATTATAAATCAGTAAACTGATTGAAAAGAAAGCAGAATTCACCTTCAGAGGCAGGGGTGGGACTCACGATCCCACAGCAGATGGATGACGACCACAGGAGGGACTAGGTGGTTTAGACCTTAAGTCACTCACCTCGCACAGACACGGGGACATCACAGGGAGGCCCAGACATCACCCCGGTTCGGGGTGGTCCTAGGGAAGATGTTCTAGGGAAGCAGAATTCACCTTGTAGGCTGTTCTCTTTGGAATCACAATGAGCCTGATTCAGACAACATCGTGAAACAGTCCCCAGTGAAATAGAGATCTCAGGGAGAGTGGAGCGGAGGGCAGTTGTGTGGCCCCTGCAGGTGGATGGGTCTGAACCTGAGTCTCCTGTGTCGGTGAAAGCTCTTTCCTCTCCCTCTTGGGGAGAAAGAGGTCCAGGGCATGGACTGGGTCAAGACCTGGATTCTAAATTTCTCCAGCTCAGCAGGTCAAAATAACACACTCTGTGGGTATCATTTTCTAAGCCCAGCTGTGGGTCACCACAGAAGGGTGTATCTGATTGATGCATTGAGCTGTACACTCAGGAGTTCGCATTTCTGTAAATTGCACCTCAGCTTTTTGGTGAGGGGTCTCACTATGTAGATTAGGCTGGCTGCAAGCTTGTGGTGATCCTCCTGCCTCAGCCTCCCAAGTGCTGGGATCGAAGACATTCACCACTGTCTCCAGTTTACACCTCAATTTTCAGCAAAACAAGTGTTGATGCCTTTTGGGACATGGTGGTGCAGATCTATAATCCCAGCACTATGGGAGACTGAGGCAGGAGGATTACAAGTTTGAGCTCAGCCTGGGTGACTTAGAGACTTGGCAAGATCCTGTCTCCAAATAAAAAAATAAAATAAGGCTAGGAATGTAGCTCACTGGAAAGGCCCTGGGTTCAGTCCCTGGTATCCCCACCCACTCCAGCCGCACACAAAACAGAAGTAAGGATGCCTGAGCTTCATTCCTAGAAACTGGGATTTAGCTGGTCTGGGATGGGTGCAGGCACTGTTCTATTTTAGGGGCTCGCAGGGACCCTGATGTTCCCCAGAATAGACAGCAGTGACTTCAGGCCCGACTCTGTGTCTGAGTGGTGGGGAAGGTGCTGATCCCTCGTGCAGGTGTGGCCCGTCCTGGGGCGGGTGGAGGCTCGACTCTGACTGCTGGAAGGGCACTGCAGTGGGTGGAGGTGTGCAGAGTCACCGCTGTGTGCTTCAGCCCCTTCCAGACCCCAGGAGGATCGAGATGGACGCAGAGGAAGCCTCACAGGACACCGTGCGGCTGCAGTTCAAGGCGATGCAGGAGCTGCAGCACCGCAGGCTACAGAAGCAGATGGAGGCGAAGAGGGAAAAGAGCCTGCAGCTCCAGAGCCACGCTGGTGGCCAGGAAGGGCCCTCGGGGGTCTCTGACGGCCTCGGCCTCCTTCTCTCAGGGGAGCAGGACTTGAAGAGTGTCTTCCAGCAGAGGTAACGGAGGCCTGACCTCCCACGGGGCCTCAGGCAGGCGGAGGCAGGGCAGGGCGGCGCAGAGTAAGATGTGGGCTCCTCCATGAAAGTGGCTTCCACACGGGGTTGGTTCTTCAAAACTCCTGGATCTGCTAGAGCCATGCTCTGAGGCAAAAATTTAATATGAAACACACCAGAAAATCATCTAAAGTGAACCTGAACATTGAAAACCTCCTCCGGGTATAGTTTATCACCTGGTTTTACTCTATGTGACTGAGTGATTGGTTGATTGACTGCAGTACTGGGGGTTGAACCCAGGGCCTTCGCACTGAGCTGTGTCCCCATTCATTCATTCATTTATATTTTGACACAGCATCTGGCTAAGGTGCTAAATTGCCCAGGCTGAGTTCGAACTTGTGAGCCTCCTGCCTCAGCCTCCCACAGTGCTGGGATTAAGGAGTGCACTGCCACACCTATTTTATCAACAGATTTTTTCCCCCATCTCTCTTTCATGAGAATTCTGTGTCTCTGAGGAGTTGGTTGGCTGCTGCTGGTTCCAGGTGCTCGTTGTTCCAAATCCCTGGCTGGCTTCTCACCCGGCTTCCTCTCCTGTCCTGGAGACACAAAACGCCCCTTCCCAAAGATGCACCTGCTGATCCTTTCCCCTCCACGGAAGGTGGATAGTTGGACGCATCGAGAGCCTGCTCGGTGTGCTCTGACCCTGGCAGTCTCCGGAGGCATCCGGCCCACACCGCTCAGAGGCAGCAGGGACTTCAGTCCTCTGCCCGTTGCTGCACCAGACGGGCTCCACGCTGTTGAGCCAACTCCTTACTTCTGCTTTTCATCTGGAATATTTCTTCCATCTTCAAATTCAATTTTTTTTAAATCACCTTCAAATTCTGCTTTTTTATAGTTTCTGTTTTCAAACTGACCTACTTTAAAATGCCAATTGGAAGAAATATTTCTAATAATTGAAAAAATGTTTTAAATGATACAGCTCCTGAGTTTCAGCTCTCAGTCAACCCCAGACCTGTTTCCAAATGACCTATCCCCAAACCAAGGAACTGGGTTGGCGGAGACCTGAGCCCCTGTTTAGTAACAGCAGCAGCAGCCGCTGCCCAAAAATTCCCTGCCTCCGGCAGCTCCTTGTGCACTGCGCCTGACACAGCAGCCAGTGCCCATCGTTCGGGGTTTCCTGGCTCCGTGAAGACGGCGGTGACACACCCTCTCCCAGTGTTCGGCAAAGTGTACCCCAACCCTGGAGGCTGAGCCTCAGTTTGAAGCTCACAGAAATCGCCATTTGGTCTGCCCGTGTGTGTGCACGTGCGTGTGCCCACGTGGGCATGGAGGACTGCAGCAGCTCCGTCGGAACTTGGGAAGTGCGGCTGTGACGAAGGCTGTGAACCCCTCGAGTCTGACCGTGCTTCTGCGGCCCAGCCTCTAAGTGCTTGCTCGTGTTCATTCTGACTTCTTCTTTACCAACAGATAATTTGGTACCTTGCTTTTCAAGGTCCAAATCTATGATGACCTTTGGGTTTGGTTTTTAATTTTCTTTTACTTTTTAATTTATTTTTGTTTGTATATTTTGAGACAGGGTCTCCTTACACAGTCCAGGCTGGTCTTGAACTCATTGTGTACCCCAGGCTGGCCTCAACCCCCACCCTCCTGCCTCAGCCTCCTGAATGCTGGTAATACAGGCGTGTGCCACTGCGCCCCGTTCATTTTTTGCTATTTTGTCAACTGCCATCTTTATTTGAGAATGTGCCGAGACTAGCTTTGTAGCTGCCCATTCGTGGTCATGCGTATCCCGTGGGAGTGTGAGCATACTTCCCCGACACGGGTTGTGCAGTAGACCTGGAAGCCAGCTCATAAGCCATGCTGTTCGGACCTTCTTTTCTCCTGCTTATGTGGTGCACACACGCGTGACCACTCAATCCCGGGAGCAGTGTGTTGAATCTGCTGACCTCTCCCTAACCCTGTTCCTTTCTGGGTAGCCCAGTCCTGCTCCCCAGTGCTAGGCGCTCATGCTGCCTTTGCTTTGCAGAGTGCTCGAAGACGAGGTCCAGCAGCTGCGGGACGAGCTCAGGGAGACCGTGGACGAGAATGGGCGCTTGTACAAGCTGCTGAAGGAGAGGGACTTTGAAATCAAACACCTCAAGAAGAAAATTGAAGAGGACAGACTGGCCTTCACAGGTAGTCCAGGGGTCATCCGACTGCCACGCCGGCCCCAGAGGGTGGGCGCCGAGAGGCAGTGCCAAGGGTCTGCTGGGGTCACATGTGTCTAGCTGCATCCAGAGGTGAGGGGAGGTGGAGGACAAGAGCAGGAAACTTGGGACAGAGTGAGCAGGGACAGGCAACCCAGCTGGCTGGGAACCCGGCTCCCTGCTGCGCTCACGGGAGGAAGGGTCCGTCTCTCCTTGGCTCAGATGCTGTGTCCCAGACATCACGGGCTGGGTGGGGTCAGGTGCTTGCCCTGAGGCTCCTGCCTGCCCTCCAGGGGCTGCTGGTGAGGGCCTGGGCTGCCCTGGACTCCGTGGTTATGAATCTGACCTTGGCCCTGACTGTGCTTCACCCCTGCACCACCACGGAGCATTTCCCAGGGCCGATCCACCAGCAGGCACCTGTCACCACCCTCATGCCCACGTCTGCCAGCGTGACTCTCTGCCCAGCCCAGAGGACGGCCGGGTCAGAGCCACGGGGAAGAGCGCAAGGAGCTTGGTGTCCTGGGCCCTGGCAGCCCTGTGCCCCTTCTGCTCTTTCCTGCTTTGAGGATCAGCCGTGCTCCCCCTCACCCGGAGTTCAAGGGCAGCTGCAGTTGGCCAGGCTGCATAGAAGCAGGGATCCAGGGGGAGTGGGGGACCCAGTGCCATGGTGCGGCAACCCAGGAGGCAGCACGGCCGCACCTGCTCCCCACCGCTGTCCCTGCACTGGCACTCTGCCAATGCGCGGAGTTGGCTGTGTCCTCCTGAGGACCACTTAAATCTAGTCGGTGTCAGGTGTTTGTTTTGGCGTTTTGAGTGTGTGTGTGTGTGTGTGTGTGTGTGTGTGTGTGTGTGCACACGTTACTGGAGATTGAACCCAGGACCTTCACACTGAGCTACATCTCCAACCTGTTTGTTGACTCATTATTCATATCTTGAGACAGGATCTCACTAATTCACTAAGTTTCCCAGGCTGTCCTCAAAGTTGTGATCGTCCTGCCTCAGCCCCCCAGAGTGCTGGGATTACAGGTGTGCACCATGCTGGCCAACATCACATTTCAGAGGTGAAGTCCGACTGACCCCATTCAGTTTTTTAAACCAGGCCACAAATGTTGGCTATGGACAGCTGATGGGCTGTTTTCCGTTGGCTGGAGTTTCACTGTGTGCTTTGGTGATTTCAGGGTGCTGAACTTGTACAGTCTGTTAGAATTAGTATCTCAGCATGTCAAGTGGAAGGCAGAAACTTGGCCACGGTAGAAGTCCTTCACCCTCCCCACAGGCATCACAGCTTTTATGTGCATTATACCAGGTTTACTGAGAATCTTAAAGACGTGATAGGTTTTGCTGGCAACCATTATACACATTTTAAAGAGCTTAAAGAGACAAAATCCCTGTGCTTTCCCACAGCTTTGCCATTTGTCAAGGAGGTCACAGCTTTAGGCCTGGCTGGGCTGCGGTTGGACAGGGAGACAGGAGGAGAGGAGAGAGCAGCGGTCTCTGGGCTCCCTGTTGTCTGGACAAAAGGGGGCCTCACCTGCCTGCTGCTGAGGGCTGTCCAGGACTCGCACTGCTTCCGAGTCTAGGAGGAAAACCCAACCTGGGAAACTCACCCCTGGGTCATTTGTTCATCGGGGTTTGGTTTCCTCCCCAATGTGCTTGGTATGGCTTAGCTTCCAGTCACTGGGGCACGATACCAAATACCCACAATTGCAAGGAGGAAAGGTTTGATCTGGCTCCTGGTTCAGGGAATTCAGCTCCATGGCAGGAACATCATGGCGGAAGGGCACGGTGGAGGGCTGCTCCCCTCATGGTGACCAGGAAGTAGGGAGAGAACAGAGGAGGGAGCTGGATCCCCAAAGGCCCCCATGGTGACTCTCCATGAACCCATCGGTAGATCCATCCACCTGAGAGGGCGGTGCCCCGATTAGTCACCTCCCACACACACACCTTGAGGGACATCCTAGGTCTGACCCCGACACTCACTTGCTTCCAGAATCCTCACCTTGCTTCTTCGTGCATTCTGTCCCGGGGCTTGGGTTCCTTGTTGGGAGCAATAGGGCGGCACATGCTTCCTCCACCCCAGCAGAGCCAGAGCTTCAGTCACTAGTGTGATGGTGTCCCCTCCCCGTCCCTGGGAGCCAGCATGTCCTCCTGTCCACCCCAGACCTTGAGGGCCCCAGCCTGCTCTGAGCCCTCGCCCTTGGTGTGTCCTTGTCCTCCTCAGCATGCGGGAGGTCTGAGGGCAGCTGCTCCCTACTGCCCACCTGTGGCACAGCCCTCCCAGGGCAGCAGCCCCCGGAGGCTCAGAATCTCCCGAGTGCTGCCACGTGCTCTCCACACTGTCCCCTCTGCACGTGGGCCCGGCCTCGCTGGAACGTAAGACAGGATGGTGTCTGTGCCAGGCTCCAGGGACTGGAGTGTCAGAAGCATGTGGGAAACTTGCCAGCGCTGCCACCTTTCCAAGAGCCAGGTCCCCGTCCTCGGAGCGTAGCCCGGAGCCTGCTCCTCAAGGACAGCCCACTTCTCCCCAGCCATATCCACCCCTTGTGTGTCTAGCTGTGGGTCTGACTGTGGACGAACTCCCTCCTCCGAGAGCTGCCAGGCCACCTCTGGGCCCCACCTCACAGCCCAGTGCTCCCCACGGTCCACGCATGCTGACCGTTTGGTTCTCATTGTCTGTCTCCCTGCTAGAATGCAAACTCTGGGAGTCCCTTTTACTCACCACCAAATCCCTGACACTGAGAGGGCCCAGCACTTGGCAGAAACTCAATAAACACTTGCTCAGTGAACGTGTGCGCCTGGAGTACTTAGGTGCCGCCACAGAACTCCGTCAAAGAAGCGGCCACTTCATCCCAGCAGCTTCCGGCCATGAGCATTCACTCGGCTCAGACGTCGGGGATCAGTGGGGTTGGCTGGGATTGGCCTGGCATGGCTGGGGTGGCTGCTTGTCCCCTGTCCCTCTTCTGGGGACTGACAAGCCAGCCCAGACCTGCTCGCGTGCAGATGGTGTGAGTGCTCCTCCAGCGCCTTCCTGCCCTGGCCCCCACCTCCCGCTGGCCAAGCTCAGAGCCCAGCGGGCAGAGGTTGGGGGCTACACCCCCTCATCAGAGGACTCAGGGGAAGAATGGGAGCATAAGCCCACCTCCCACAGAGCTGAACCTCTGCCTTCTGGTTTCACCGTCTCCCTGAGTGGCTTCATCTGTGTCCTCCTCAGCACCAGGCTCCTGGGTGTGCAGGACTCTCGGAGCCTCTGCCCCTTGATCTCCTTCCAGCTCCTTGCACCAAAAGCCCCAGCACTATTGCCATGTGGCATGAGAGTAGCATGCAGGACTCCTTTTTCTTGACCCTGCCATTCCTTCTGTTTTAGGCACAGCTGGCCCGGCAGGAGACCTGGTGGCCTCCAGAGTCGTGGAGCTGTCCAAAAGGAACCGAGTGCTGGCGGCTGAGTCAGAGGCTGCGCGAGCCAGGGTGAAACAGCTGAGCAGCTGCGTGCAGCAGCTGGAGCTGGAGGTGAGGGCACCACAGGAGGTGCTGCCAGCCTCTGAGGGCTCAAGGCTCAGCACTGGGCATGGTGGCCTCATGTACCCCTCATGTACTCAGTGAGTGTGAGCACACTGCCCTTGGTGCCGTGGGAGCATCTATTCTGTGGCACAGTGTTTTGAGATCTGTCTCCAATTCTGAGCCAGGCCCTCAGGAGGTGGGGAGGTTGGCATAGCCATGGCGGCTCCTGGAGACAGAGTACGTGGGCTTGTGGTATGGTTGTCACCCGAGGCGGAGGAGAGAGCAGCACCTGGACGGGGTGGTGGCCAGGACCAGCAGGGGAGCTGCCTGGGGTTACCGGTCAGGGCACACAGTGTATCCAGACTCTGAGGGCCTAGCTGGAACCAAAGCCTCAAGCAGGGATGAGGCCTGAAAGCAGCCAGCACAGTGCAGAGTGGCGTGGGAGGGGTCCCGCCCACCAGTCAGACAGGGCCAGGCCTCTGTGCGAAGTGTCAGGAGGGTGCTACAGGCTCAGAGTCCCAGACGCCCTGTGTCCCGGGTCCAAGTCCACAATTCTCCCACGCTGGGCCAGGGCTCAGCAGTATCCGCCAGGCTGCTGGTAGGTCCTGGCTGCTCTGCTGGTGTGAGGGGAGGGGCAGGAGTCTGTAAGGAGAAAGCACAGCTGCACCGCAGGTTGGGAACCCCACACCCAACACGCCAAGGCACTTTGCTGGGCCGTGCAGCACCCAGCAGAGTGAAATATTAAGGACAAGGTTTGCTTTTTCAGCTGCAGACGGCCCTGGCCAGGCTGCCAGCCAAGGGGGCCACAGACACAGGAGCCAAGCCACCGAGGTCCCGGATGGGAGACGGCACCCTGGTATGGAGTCTGCCTGTGGGGTCGCCGTGGGCCGGGTCCCCAGTCCTCTCCCTCCTTCCCTTACTCCCTCTCCCTGCCTCTTCTTCCTCGTCCTCCCCTGTGGACCTGCAGTTGCCTCTGCCTCGGTCCCCTGGCTCTGTGCTGAGCTGGCATGCGTAGTGCAGCTACCAGGAACAGTGCCTAGTCTGTGGCCCAAGGCTGGGGGCCCTTGCAGAGGCCAGGAGGGTCGGTTCCCAAGGAGGGGCCAAGGCCTCAGGGACCTTAGAGCAGCCACAGGCCTCCTGCTGGCACCTCCTGCAGGGCTCCTCCAGTGGGAGAACCAGCCCACCGCCTGACCCTGCCCAGGCCCTACCCCAGGGAGCGTCAGTGGGTGGCTCTCTGCGTCTACAGTGCACATCCCTGGGCCCCTTGTACCAACCTAGGGAGGGGACTCGCAGAGTAGGAGAGGGGCAGTGTCTGAGCCCAAGCTGGCTGTGGAGTCCAAGTGTCTGGCAGTCCTGGGAGACCAGGTCAGAGGGGCAGAGAGAGCCGGGGGCCTGGACCACCCCTCCCATCTCAGGATCAGGCTACCTGAGAGGCGAGGCCTGTCAGCAGAGGCAGCACACTGGCAACCAGAAGACCCTCCTGCCCTCCCTCTGGAGCCGGCCTTTCCCTTACACTGAGGAGTGCGGCTTTGCCTGCATGACCCAGCCAGGGCCAACCTCTGTGTCCCTCCAGGCCGGGCCCACCACAGAGGCACTGCCGCAACAGCACCCAGGCAGAGCCCTCAGGGGCCTGGGCGCAAAGCTCACATGGGAGGAGGCCTCCCCCCAACCCCAAGCCTCCAGTCTGACAGAGATGGGCACCTCACCGTGGGGTGAGGGGCAGTGGGCAGCCCACAGGCAAAAGGACACACAAATACTTTTTACAGGGTTTACTCGTATTTCCTAGAAGCTTCCAGCTTGCCAGCTTTGCTCACATGGGTTATTCCTTAGTTGGATGTGGTTCTGTGAGGAGGCAGTCGGGGGACCAAGTGTCCAGGGCCAGTTTCTTTGGCCATTGGTTTTCAGCAGGGCTGCCCAGAGCCTCGGGTTCGTGGAACACCACACGTGGTCTCCCTGGGCCACTGCCCACCCTGGCGTTCACAGGAAGGGGTGAGAGCCACAGCGGCCCCCACCTGCCTCCCAGAAGCACCGGCCCCTGGGCTCTGTGTCACCGTGGGGAGGAGCCAAGATCCCGGCAGCAGTGGCTGCCTCCACTGGGAAAGCCAGCCGGGGCAGAAAGACCAGGCCTCTGCCCCAGGGTGTCACCGGCACCCTGCTGCCCAGGGACAGGCACTGCCCCTCTGTTGGTGACACCCGCTTGCTCACTCAGGAGGAGCTCGGGTGGGCTGGCCTCGGAGGCTTGGGACGTGTGGCAAAGACAGGTGGTCGGCAAGTTTCAGAAGGACAGACATGGAGCCAAACGTGTCAACAAAACATCACATGTTGTTTAAAAAAAAATTAAAAACACACAAAGGTCCAGCAGGCCGACTTCATGGTTGCTCCAGTTCTTCAGGTCGCAGGGAGGGAGGGTTTGGGGACTGCACCTGGGTCCCATTCCTGCTCAGTGGGCCCAGTGCCGGTGGATTCCAGGAGAGGGAACCGGGTCAGGGAGGCCGCGGTCCTTGTGCAAGTGAACCAGCGCCTCCTCCAGTGAGACTGGCAGAGGTCTGCAGCCTCCCACAGCTGCCCTACCTGTGTGGGCAGTGCCCGGCCAGCATGTGGGCAGCACTCTGTGCAAGGCAAAGCCTCAGCCTGTAGTCAGGCTGCCAGGGTCCAGCCAGGGCCTTGCCTTCACCAGCATGTGCTCAGGCCAGGGGCTTCCCTCCCGGGACCCCAGGGGCTCATGAAGGTGGAACATGGCACCAAGGACGTGGGGCTATGGCTCTCATGACTCCAGGGAACAAGCGACCGGTCTCCCTGCCCTTCCAGCAGCCGGAGACCCCTGAGGTAAAGGCCCTGCAGGACCGTCTGGCGGCCACGAACCTGAAGATGAGCAACCTGCGTGACCAGGTCCAGGCTGTGAAACAGGAGCTCCGAGCAGCCCAGAAGGTCCTTCAGAGCTGGGCTGGACTCGTGGGGCTGGGGCGGCCAGGAAGATGCAGCCTCAGAAGCCATCATGCCTTGGTCCCGTCCAGCTGGTGGCCACATCAGCACTGTGTGGCGACCCCCTCACTGGGCTGAGGAGGACGGCTTTGTCCCCCCAGGAGGGTCCTCCATCCCACCCCACCCCCACCTAGCAGGCCCAGTGCTGGGCAGGATGCGCCTCCTGTCCTCTGCCCCCGTAGTGACCCCACACAGGCAGGCGGTATGTACCATGTGCATTCAGGGCCCCTTCAAAGGAAACTCAGGCTTGGGGCCCAGGCCCAAGCCCAGGGGTTCGTTATTTATTTCTATTTACACAGTGAATTCCCTGGAATTTTTCTTTCCCTGTGGAACCACTCAGCCTGGCCAAGATCTCCAAAACAATGCTGTATTGTGGAAACCAGAGACAGCCAGCCGGGCGGGGCTCTGTGGGGGCTTCAGAGGGGCTGGACGCAGGCTGGTGCCATGTCTAGGCCTTCATGTGGGGCCGAGCCCTGCATATCCCAGCCCCAGAGCTGGGCCCCTGAGGGAGTCTGGCCCTCGCCCTGCTGCTCATCCTAGCTCTGCTGAGGGCGAGGGTCTGGCGCAGAGGCCCTGAGAGCTCTCAGGAGGTGACAAGTGATGGGTTCCGGGTGGCGCAGGCCCACTCGCCAGGGAGTGTGCAGGGAGCTGGGCACCCCAGGAAGTGCTGAGGCCTACGGGTTCCCTGCCTCAGGGAGACCTGGCCTTCTGGCCTGGCTTGGCAGCTGTCCTCTAAGGCCCAGGAAGGGGTGTGGGTGGAGGCTCCTTGGGGAGCCCCGCTGGCCCCAGCCACAGCGGTGAGCCCCTGCCTGCCTGCAGGTCCTGGCCAGCGAGGTTGGGGAAGACGTGAGTGTGCAGCAGCTTCTGTCCTCGCCTGGGACCTGGAGGGGACGTGCCCAGCAGATCCTTGTGCTGCAGAGCAAGGTGAGTGGCCACTGCCACCTGCTCAGCCCAGCCCCCGTGAGACTCAGACACGGAACCCAGCAGGGCTGCTCTTCCCTCCTCCCTCACCAGCCTGACTCCAATGTGAGATTTAATGCACAAGCGCGTATTTAGCACTCACAACCCCAGGCCCTCGTGCTTAACAGATGCCAGTGCCTCTGGTGTGATTTCCTGTTCTGCAGCCACACTTCTTTTTTCCCTAGTTCATCTAAATCTGTGTGACTGTTGTGACTTAGGCTCTTTCCAGTCTTGTCCAGATGCATGCAGACTTTGGATGTTTTTATTACCCAATGAAAACTTAGCCCCACCTCGCTCTCTTTTCCTGAGCATGTTGGAGTGCGCCCAGCCCAACAAAGGGTGACACCCCCTTGCCACTTTCCGCGGGCCTGTGTGTGCCAGGCTCTGTGTGGAGCGCCTCACCTGGACTGTCTTGGGGTTTCTCAAAGTAACCCACTCCCAGAAGTCACCAGGCCCTTCCCTTGGCAGTCTGGAGTAGATTCCAGGATTTGTCACTGCAAGCAGAACCAATGGATTCATGTTTCCGGCGTGTTTGGGATGCTGACTCCTCATAATGACATTTTACAGTGTTTACCCAAGGCTCATTTCCTGGTAGAGGGAGCTGGGATTGAGGGAAGTGAAGTGACCCAGGCAGTCACACAGCCAGCGGGGCTCTGGGCTTCTCCTGCAGTGGCCCACCCTCTGCAGAGCCCCATCTTCGGCGGTCCACCCATAGAGTCCTTCCCTGTCCTGAAACCCAGGCCACACGTCTGCTTCTTGGCCTTGAGACGGGGGCTATCCTTGGCCCTGATGAGTCTGGTTTCTGAGCCTCTCTGTGCCCTGGGCCAGCACAGGCCCCTCCCCACACAGAGAACCCCCACGGCCCTGGGGCAGAGGCTCCAAGTCTTCAGTCCCAGTGGGGTCTGCTCTCTCCCCTAATGGTGGGGTCTGTGACACTCACTCGGGCTGGAACGAGGAGTTTTACTGCCCTCAGGTCCGGGAGCTTGAGAAGCAGTTGGGACAGTCCCGGAGCAGGTCTGCGGGGACAGCCAGTGACGAGCTGTCTGTCCACCCAGACCCCAGGAAGCTGTCGCCACAGGAGAGGAACCTGCAGAGGATCCACAGCCTGAAAAGGGAGAGGCAGGAAGGCTGGGAGGTGAGGATGGCACCGGGGAGCCTGGGGCCGGGAGGGCCCAGGAGGCCCTGGGGGGTGGGGGGCATGGGGCAGGCAGTCCCCTTGAGTGGGCCCAGCTGGAGCTGCCTAGAAGGGTCTTGATGGGCTGTTTGCAGGATGTTGTGCCTGAACCATCCTGGGAAGGGAGGGAAGGCAGGTTATGGGTTGTGGCTAGATGGGGCTGGGGTGGGCATCTCCAGGCTTATGAAAGGGTGGGGCTACAGTGTGAGACTTGATTCCACTGAGTTTGAGCGACAGACAGAACTTCTAGCCTGATACTGTTATGGAAGGAACTGGTAAATGATACGCAGAGATGCAAGAAGTGGGTGAAATAAAACATGTTTACTTTTGCTAGCAAAGGATCAGTCTGCACCGTGAGCTGTGCCAAATGACCAACCCTGGGCTGGGTGACAAATCTGCCTTTTATAGGAGTTTTACAATCATAACCTCATTTTAGGTGATAAAACTCTCTGGTTCCCACTCTTCCCATCACAAAACATGGTCACAAGCCAGTACAATGTTAACCCAAATGTAGCAGTTTCTTTCAAGATGTTTATCCCTAGCTGTTCCAGCCCACAGGAGTGGGGGCCAGAGGTAGGAAAGCAGGACTGGTAACATTCCTTTCATCTCATCGCTTTTATAGCCATGTGGTTTACAGAAAGTTTTATGGCTCAAGGGCTAGGTTGCAGCTAAGCACATCCAGCAATTGTTAATTTTAAACCGGGGCTATGAGCCTTTTAAGCTTCACTGCTGAAATCTCCAGTGTTTTGTAAACAAGCAATGCAAAACAAATTACAGAAGCAAAAGACAGCGGTTATTCTATATTTTCTTTAACATTTTGTAGGTTCCAGGCTATTTGCAGAAGTTCTCTATCAGTATGAACAGTCCCCCATGCTCTCACTCTGGGTGTGGCTGGACAGGGGACTTAGGGACTTTCTCAGGTCTGGGTTGGCCACACTGTGTGCCATGGGACCCATCGTCCACCCTAGCCTCACGGCGTGTCCAACCAAGCTCCAGAAATCAGTGTCTTTGGCAAGGCTGGGGTCACGAGCCCTCTTGAGCTGGTCCTGTTGTCCCAGGAAGCACCCAGCTCTCTTGGCCAAGCCATGGTGCCCATGCCCAGGTCAGGCCTGGCTGAGAGTAGGAGCCAGAACAGCTGGCGCAAAGTGGGAAGCAGCAGGAGGTGTGCTGGCCAGCCAAGTGGTGAGCCCCAGGCCTCCTGTGCCAGGGATGCAGTGACTGTCACCACACTGTACCTTACCGCGCGCTGGACCAGCGGGCACAGGCTGGGATGAGGCAGGTCTGCAGGCCTGAGCCCTGGCTTTCCCCCGAAGGCAGTGGAGAATCCCAGGGCCTCTGAGGCGATGGCATGTGGTCAGTGTGCAAGTTGGGAAGGCTGCGTGGCCAAGGGAGGGGAGGTGGAAGAGGCAGTGATGATCTGTTCAGGACGGGGTGAGGACTGCAGGGGCTGGGGGATGAAAGTAGGACCCAGGGTGGACCCCGAATGCCCTGTGGCTGACTGGAAGGGAGTCGCGCCAGGAGAGGGACAGAGGACTGGTTGGGTGTGGGGTGAGGAGGGGAAGGGGAGACAGGGCTCAGATTCACTGTCACAGGGCAGAACCGGTGTCCTGTAGGCCTGGCCCCCTCCGCCCACCCCTCGAGCAGGCAGAGCAGAGCCTCTTGCCTGTCTGCCATTCACCCCTCAGGGCTGACCCCCTCAGCAGTCGAGGGCTCTGTGCCATGGGGTCTCCTCCCGTTTCGGGCTTGCCTGGCCTCTGTGGCAACCACAGGCCTGAGCCCCGCTCTGTTCCTGTGCTCTCTGCTGCACTCCCTCCACCCGGTCCCCACTTGTCATCTGTGTTTGTACATTTGGGATGTCACCTGCACGTCCTGCTAGGAGGCTCTGGGGAAGTCAGAGGCCAGCACCTGCTGTCCTTCCGGGTCCGGCTCGGGGACCCTGCTCCAGGCCCAGTCCCACTCGGCCCCGCCGCTGCTGTTGAGTTTGTCTCATGCAGCGCTGGCCCAAGTTCCTGTGCCCACCCTAGGCCGCTGGCTGGGTGGGAGCCCAGGACTGAGCTGGCCCTGGCTTCCCCGTGCAGAAGCTCGCAGGTGAGCGAGACGCCCTCCAGGGAGAGCTGGAGGGGCTGAAGAGAAAGTTCGAGGGTGCACGCTCCCGCAACAAGGTCCTGTCCAATGAGGTGAAGACCCTCCGGGGCCAGATGGGGACGCTGGCAGAGAAGGGCAGGCACGACGATGAGCTCATCGACGCCCTCATGGTAGGAGGCCCTCCGGGGCTCACAGCCTCCACCCCAGATGAAGCAGCCATGCTGTGCAGGCACAGACCCCGGCCTGAGGACCCCACGGGAGGGAAGATAGTGGGGAGATGGGAAGGGCCCAGGTCCAGCTTCAGCAGGACATGGAGGGACCCTGGCTTCATACGTGTTTGTGTCCGTCCCTTCCCAAGGCCCTTGATGATATTGTGTCCCCAAGACAGCTCCCAGTGTCACAGGTTAGGGTCCCTTTCACAGCTGAGAGCCCAGCACACAGGCCCGGTACATAACTCAGTCCCAACAACACAGCCGAGCTCCATCCGGGAGCTCCAGACCTGGCTGCCCTGTAGCCTGAGTCGCCCCAGGTTTAGGACCTGAATTCCATATGGTCCCCACCTGCCCCAGGGAGATGCAGCTGGCTGGACTGCAGCACTTGGGACACAGTGTGGCCCCAGAACCCCAGAACGGAGGCTGCCTCGGTCCCCCCTGTGCTGGCTAACCCCAGCCCAGCCTCGGCCACTCGCTGGGCCTCAGCAGCCAGCTTTTGCCACCAGGTACAGGCTGGGTTTCCTCTGTATCCCTCAGCGGCTGCCAGGCCAGCCCTGCATCCAAGGCTCTCTGGCCTCTGCTTCCTCCTCCCCTTCCGAGTGGTTGCCATGGCTCTTGCTGTTGTCCTGCTGCAGGAAGCTGGGAGTGTCCTTGGAGCATTTCCAGGGCATGGGCATCAGGTGGGTGGGCTAGGGCACTGCCTCCCAGGGGTCCAGGCCTGGCTTTTACCCCCACGCCTGCCCTGCCACTGAGGAGCTGCCCGAGCTCTTCCTGCTCCCCTTGTGCCCTGCCCACCTGGTTTGAGTCCCAGTGAGCTGTGCTGTGCTATGGGGTCCTTGTGGCCCGGAGAGAAGACAGGGGTCACCCGAGCAGCCAGGACTGACCCGCTGTCTGGCCTGGCCCCCAGGAGCAGCTGAAGCAGCTGCAGGAGACCCTGAGCAGCCTCAGCCTGCAGGAGGAGAAGGCACGTGCATCCCAGCGCCACCAGGACCAGGAGGCCCACAGTGAAGCCCAGCGGAACAGCAGCCTGGTGGCCCAGCTTCAGGCCGTGGTGGCCGAGCGGGAGGCCAAGGTGCGGCAGCTGGAGCTGGAGGTCAGGCAGCTCAGCGGGCAGGTGAGGGCATGAGTGCCGGGAATCCCAGCCTCCTCTTCCTGCGCTGTCCTCGCTCTGGCACCAGAAAGGACAGGTCCCTCTGCAGTCCTCAGCGGACAGGCATCAGCTGCCATTTCCTCCAACCAGCTGGGGAGGGGCTCGTGCCAGGCTGCTGCGCACCTGTACCTGCCGTCCCTCCTTGATGGCGAGGGAACCCTACGGTCCCTTCCCAGTGGGCATCAGGCCCTGACCTGGCCAAGTCCACAGCTGGGCATCTCCCCTGGCCCGGAACTGGAGCAGCCCCTGGCTTCCTGAAGAGAGGCTTCAGCCAATGCCATCATCATGCGTGCAGCTCCTCCCCACGTAGGCCTCACTTCCCTCTGAAGAGAAGCCTCTTTCATGTCCCCAGGGCCCCAAAACCAAGCCCCCCCGCCACTGTACCAAAGCCCGACACGGAGCCCACATCTGTCCCCACAGTATCTCCGGGACAAAGGCCCTGGTGAGGGGTCCTGCAGGCCCAAGGTCAACCCCACTCACCCCAGGCTCTCAGACGACCAGGACGTGGCCCAGTCCCCAGGCTCCGCAGGTGACCACACCAGCCGACTGGGGTCCTCTCGGTGAGCGTGCGCTGGGGAGGGGAAGCCTCCGATGGGTCCCGGGTGGCCTGCGCCCCTGATGATCCTTCCCCACACCTGCAGGGCAGCCGTGAGGCCCAGGCCTCACTGTGACAGCCCTTGAGAGTCCTCAAGGCCCGTCTGTCCCTGCTCCTCATGCAGCCCCACTGGGCCCCAACATTGCTGGGTGGTTTCATTCCAGGAAGAGGCCGGGGATGCTGGGAGCCCATGTTGGGCCCCTCAGCTGCTGACGGCC
Source organism: Fukomys damarensis (assembly GCF_012274545.1). Taxonomy (NCBI): domain Eukaryota; kingdom Metazoa; phylum Chordata; class Mammalia; order Rodentia; family Bathyergidae; genus Fukomys; species Fukomys damarensis. The sequence continues at coordinate 57,444,158 of NW_022900924.1, forward strand.
CCTCTGACCCCGCACAGTGCCGTGAGCAGCCTGGGCCACACGCTGGTGGAGTCGGTGCTCACAAGGCCTTCCCTGCCCAGCCCCCACGGGACCACACCCAGGTACGAACCCCACAGTTCAGCCAGGGCCCAGTCCCCTGAAGAGGGGAGATGGAGACCAGGATGGCCCAGGTCCCCAGTTCACAGCCCAGGCAACAGTCAGTGGCCTGAGAGCTGGAGCCCCGCCCGGCCTGGCTCCCTGTGGCTGACAGGGCAGGCGTGACCCAGCACCATGCCTGTGCCTGTGACACAGGCTCCATTCTCCGGGGGAGCCCTGTCCATGGCTCCCATTCTGGGTCACCGACACCCTTGGTCTTGTGCCTCTCTTTGTTGGTAGAATCAGCCTGGGGCTTGAACAGGGCCTTTGTTCTGACTGCCAGCTCACAGACAAGGATGGCTTTGTCCTGCCTCAGCCTGCTGGAGCCCTGCTTCTGTGGCAACAGACCCCGGTCCCTTGGGCAGGTCACCTGGTCTGGCGGGGCCCTCTCCCGACTCCCTGTGTGGCTCCAGGAAAGTCTCTGGGCTGCTGTCCTGAGGCACCTGGGACACTTGCGACCTGCTGCTGGTGCCACGGCCAGCCTGGCTTCTCCTTGTCGCGGCACCAGGGCATGAGTGGCCGTCTCTGAGGGGACATCCCGCCCAGGCCCATGCAGCTATGACCGAACTTCCACGGGGCAGACACATGACACTGACAGAGGGAGCCTAGCCCTTGAGGGCCCTGCCCGCTGAGCTCCCTGTCCCTCCAGCGAGGGAGGGCCCCGCCCTGCATGACTGGTGGGTGCTGGATGGACAGAGCAGAGGGGCAGCCCCTCCTCTGCTCCTCTGCCCTCCCTGGAGTCATGGCACCCGTGGGCAGCACTCCAGGCTCCCAGGTCCAGGATGCAGATCCGCATTTCCCGCCAGCACCAAGCCACTGTCAACGGCCACTGACCCAGAGCCCCCTGAGTGCAAGGGAGCAGTGCTGGGACCAAAGTGAGGGGCTGAGGTCCCAGGGCCCCTCACCACCATGGTGCTTAGTGGGACCTTGGCCCATACGAGCAGCCCCAGAGCTGTGTCCTGCTGCCTCATAGCCCTCCCTGTGCACCACATTGCCGGAGGAGCTGGGGTCACATGTGGGCTCTGGGACTCTAGGGCGGGGGTCCCCTTCTGTCCTAGCCCTGGCCACCTGCAAGGAAGGGTATCTGGTTCAGGAAGGTGAAATGGGTTTGGAGTGAGTGAGGAGGGGAAGGCAGGCTTGGCACAGACATCAGGGCCACTGGCCGTTGGCAGGACAGTCAGGCCCCAGAAGCCACATCGGTGCTACGGGCAACCAGGGCCCGGGAGCCAGCATCCAGAGCAGGCAGGTGGCTCCAGGTCCCATGGGGATCATGTGGGCACTGATGGAACCACAGCAGCAGGGACTGCAGCAGGACTTTCTGACTGGCCCTGCAAGCCCAGGTGTCCTTCCTGTCCCTGCCACTGTTCCAGACGTGCGTGTGGTCTCCTGGCCTCAGTGACCTCTGCCCTCTGCCCTCCACCCTGGCTGCAGCTTCCCAGACTCCATGGAGCAGAAAGGCTGGCGGGCTCAGGTGACCGAGATCAAGGCACTGTGGCAGGCCACCGAGGTGGAGCGGGACCGGCTGAGCGAATTTGTCACCGTGCTGCAGAAAAGGTAACATGTGGGCTGTGCTCTGGGGCCCGTAATCTGGGGCCTCCCTCACTGAGCCCCTCCTGGTCCGTCCAGGGCAGCCCCAGCCCAGCCTCAGGCCCACCCATAGGCCCTGCAGCCTGTGTGCAGCCCTGTCCCACACCCCTGGAGTCTCTGGAGGGCACTGGAGCTGTGGTCTACCAGTCAGTGCAGCTGCAGTTAGAGCCGTAGTGGTGCTGTGGGCTGCTTGGTGGGAGAGGACACAGGCTGGCAGCTGTGGGGACAGAGACCCCTTGGGACACCCTGGCCCAGAGGCCCCCATGTCCTCCTGAGGCTGTTGACTGACTTCATGCAAACGAATCAGTGTGTACCTGAGTGGCCCTTGGCAGGACCGCGGGTGCCAGGTGACCCACAGCGGCACTGCTGCATCTGTCTCCCAACCACGTCCAGTGCCAGCCAGGCTCCCTGACGGTTCTGGCCAAGTGGCGTGGGGGGAAGATTTTCAGAAGGCGCTGGAAATCCCAAGGTGCAAAGGGGAGGGGAGCCCCAGAAGACATGGCGCTTGGAGGCACCTTGGTGCTCAGTGGCTTCCTGCATTTCTGCTGTGCTTTTTGGGCAGGGGCAGCTCCCAGGACCACTCACATGAGGTGGTCAGCTCTGATATTTCCATTTTTTCTGTTCATGGAGATTATATGAATTTCAGACATAGGTTCATGAGAAAAGAGACATTAATTTCCTCCTGTGGTTGAAGTTTGGTGGACAGGGCAGGTCTCTGTTCTATCAGATGGAGACACATACGCAGTTCCAGATTTCTCTCCTATTCCTAAATTACTCCTGCAACCAGGATATGACTCAGCTATCCACTGCTGTGTAGTAAATATCCCCAGCTTAGTGGCTTCAGACACACTGGTTCATCTTTCTCTCTGCCCTCTGGGTTACTGGTTGCTCTGCTCCACAGTGTCAGCTGGGGTCACCTGTGCAGTCTCACTGGGCCAGATGCTCCGTGAGCCCCTGGGTCCCCTCACAGGGTCTCGCTGTCTGGGGTGACACCCTGGACAGACAGGGTCTGAGGATGCGGTCCCTCTCGGGGCCACACTTTGGCCACCCCATCAGCCAGCAAAGGCCAAGAGTCCCTTCTGCTCCCCGTCAGGAGCTCTGCCAGACTACCTAGGCCCATCACCGAGACACAGGGCCCTTCCTACTCTGGATCTCACTGTCCCCCTGGCATCAACAAGAAAGGGGGCCTGGACAGGCTCTGCACTCTGACCCCCAAGCCAGTTCAATTCAGGACCTCCACCCAAGAGCCTGGCTGTCTGTGGGGCCTGGCCTCAGTCTCTCTGTGCCACTGCCCCCTTCCTCCCCTCTGTCCCACAGCCCCAGTTCTGAGGCACCTAGTGATGGGAGGAGAACTTGCCAGCCAGTGCCCGCTGTCCTGTTGGTCATTGTCTGAAAGCAAGTTATTTCTTAGCTTTGACCCCTTTCTCAAGTTCGTCATAGGAGGGCTGGCCTCAGCAGGCTACAGGCAGAAGTCACTAAATATGGGTGTTTTGTAAAAAAGCATGCAGTTGGCTTTGTTTTTAAGTTCAAAATGGGAATTTCTGTGTTTAAACCGTAGTGTTTAGGCCATCTTCACTTTGTCATATATGATCACCTTAATTAGTTTTTTCTATTTGCCACAATTTTTCCCTGCTGCTTTTTCTCCTTTCTTCTCCCTGATGCTGGATTGGTGAAGTTTTATTTTCCTTTCCTCCATGGGAGTTGGGAAGTTATACCTCTCTCTCTTTCTTCCGGTTACCCTGAACACTTAACAGAAAGCCCTGCTCCAGAAGTCTAGTCTGGGGTCTCTCCACTGTCTCTCTCTGCTTCCTCCACTGTCTGGCTCCGGTTACTGTTTTCTGATGTTTTTCTCTCCTATTCTTTCTTCAAACCACCTGAAAGTAAACACTCCAAGTTAGTCTTGGGTGTTAAAGTCAGTGTAATTTCCTTTTGCCAAGGGCTTTATCTTCCTCTCCTCATCCTCCTCCGTTTTTGGCACTGGGGATGGAACCCAGGACGTTCAAACTGAGCTGCATCTCCAGCTCCCCCACTCCCTTTCTGAAACAATGTCTCATTAAGTAGCTCCGTTGCCAAGACTGGGCTCAACCCGCAATCCTCCTGCCTCAGCCTCCCAATAGCATTGGGATTACAGGTGTGGCCTGTGATGCTGGGCTCATTTCCTTCTTGCCAGTGTGTGCCTGTGGGTCAGTGGCAGCAGTGTAAATCTGCTGTCTTTGTTTTTGACTATCTTTAATGAATGAAAAGAGAAATTTGGATGGAATTCTAAATGGGTCTTTTTTCTGAGCCTTTTGAGGCCATTATTTCATCTTTGAGCACCCACGTTGCTAAAAAGAAATCTGCTGTCAGTTTGCTTCTCCTTTGTAGAGGTGGCCTTTCTCTCTAGACGTTTTTTCTACGTTCTCTGTCTCTGATATTTCTCCTCTCCACTGCACTGTGTCCAGGTGCATGTGTGCGCTCTCACACACACATGCACACACACGTGCACACACCCACAATGTCCACATGCGTGTGCACACACTGTTTTCCCACTCAGGAATTTGTTTCCTTTCCCTCTGTATATTGCCTGGGACTCCTGTCCACATGTTGCCTCTCCCCAGTTCACCCTTTCCCCTGGAACTCCCGGTCACCGTGAGTTACACTTTGCTATTTGCCTCCATGACTTAACCCTCCAGGACATAGGGGTGAATTCTGAGCACTCTCTTCAGACCTGTCTCAGCCCACTAAGTCTCCAGCTGCACTGCTCCCACCACAGAGCCTGTCTTCACCACTGTAGTTGTGCTCCAGCCTCCCGAGTCCTGCCTGCAGGGCTCCTTGTTCACTGGGCCTCAGGGGCTCCTGGCCTGGGGCCCAGCTCCGGGGTGGAGCACTCGGAAGCTCCCACACCAAAGACAGGAGATCGCCTCCCTTCCTCTGTACAAGTCTGGAGCTTCCCTAGTCCTCCTGGGGCTGCCCTGGTGCCCCATCCCCTTAGGTACAGTGGTGTCAGCTGCTGGACTGTCCCCTCTGGTGCCGTTTGCTCTTCTGCTCGAGACGGGGTCTCGCCGTGTAGTCCAGGCTGGCCTTGAACTCACTATGTAGCCCAGGCTGGCCTCAAACTTGCTGTGATCCTCCTGTCTCAGCCTCCCTAGAACTGGGATTACAGGCATGTGCCACCACACCCGGTTTATTTCTGCATTTTTGCAAACTTGTCTTCAGCACGTTTTTTTCTCAGGCAGGCTTTGGTTAGAAAACTGCAGGTCTGGGTTTTCTGTGCAATGCCAGGCTTTCCCTAACACCCCACGCCCCACAAGACACTGCCTCCCTGCACCTCCCAGACGCCTAGCATCTCAATCCTCCTAGCATGGCAGGGTGGCCCTGAAGGATCTGAGTAACCCCAGGAGCTCAGCGACTCTGGCCTGTGGGCTGAGCAGCGCTGAAGGCTGGAAACCTCTATCCAAGTGAGGAAGGCACACTTCAGAGGAGAAACAGAGTTTGGTTGCTCCCAGATTTTGCGGGAACCGTCGATGTGCTTTACGTCCTGCGCAGCACGCGCTGGCCTTCCTTCCCCCGTGCGCACTGGGTGTGAAGTCGCGCAGCACGCAGGCCTGACCACGGGCCTCTGGAGCGGCCTTCGTCCATGCCCAGCCCCACCAGGGAATTACTCAGCCTTGTATTTGTTTCTAAATTTTTAATTTGTTTTGAATGTCTAAATGTGACCATCCATTATGCACAATCTACTTGTTTTACTCAGTAAGATATCACAGACGATCTTTTTATGGTCGCACACAAGTATTCAATGGTTCTGTCATTGCCTCCTCAGCGTCTACTGGGAGGGTCACAGGGTGTCCCCATGGCCCCTCTGGCCCGGCCTGGGCTTGGAGCAGTCAGCACGCGGTTCCTGAATGAATGAACGGATGAGGGAGGAGGTGAAGGGTGACGGACAAGGAAGTAGGCACAGCCTTTCCAGGGTTGGGCCCCCCGAGGCAGCGTCCGGCACACGAGGCTCTTGAAAGGTCGTTCAAGGTGACGGCAGAGTGTACTTGGAGCTGGAGCATCGTACACAAGACAAAAGGGCTCCACGTCTCTCCAGGACTTCGCTCGGGGAGCCCGACCTGGCCCGGGCCACAGCTCCCACGGGCCCCGGGGTTGGGCTTGTCCCTTCCTAAACTCCTGCCAGCATGGACGCAGGCCGCTGATTGGCACCTGAGCTCCTGCCAACATGGAAGCAGACCGCTGATTGGCGCGGCCGCCCATCCAGGCCTGGCCCCTTCGCTGAGATCAGGGGCTGCGCCTGCGCATTACTGACGCAGGGTGTGGGCTTGGACTCATGCTCCTCAGGAATCCTTTTACAAGAACGGTGTTTGGTTCGCAGCATCCTGTGGCCTGGCAGTGAACAAGGCTGCATGCGCTCCCCCACCCGGCCTGCTATGGGCCGTGCAGCCGCAGCCAGCCGCCTGGGCTTCTGAACCCTTGGCGGTGCCTGGTATGGCAAGGAGACTGAATTTCACGTTTATTTCATTTCTGTAACATAAAAGGTACTTGTGGACATGGCTGGTTGTCACTGCCCTGGGAGGCAGAGCAATGTCTACTCCGGAGTCAGCGTCCTTTGCACTCTTTGTCCTGTGCCTGTGGTGGCCCTGTAGGGCCTCTTCGGTTCTTGCTTTTGCAGTCTTGGAAACATGCGTACACATGCTGGGCCGAGTGCTGTGCCAGTCAGGGCTTTATGTCACGGCCACTGCATCAGGCCCGTGACCCTTCACCGCTCCCCAGCACTAACCTCCAAAGTTGCCCCAGCGGCACGGGGTGCCTGCGGGACCCACTGCTTGAGCCAGAGCTCAGGGAGACCTGGCCTGAGCCTGCAGGGCTACTGAGGGCCACACCCAGCCCCAAGGAGGACCTTGGCCCCGCGCTGTGAGGAGGCCAAGTCCGTGGTGTGAGAGAGCCACAGGAACAGGTCGTCGAGGCTGTCAGAAAACAAGACCTGAGTGTAAGGTTGTCCAACTCCAGCAGAAGCAAACACGCAGCTGGGCTGGATAATCCGTCCCCGTGGGCGCCCCGAGGCTATGGGACCTCAGTGCCCAGGCCTCTGCTCCCTTATGTCACACAGTGAAAGGCTCTTCGGGTAGAACCATCAAGAGGGTCCTAAAGCTGGAGGACTGTCCTGGACTATCGGGCGGCCCGTCCGACCGCCTGAGCCCCGAGGGAGAGCAGTTTTCCATCTAGGCTCCTCCAGCGGTGCTGCAGCAGCCCAGCTTCAGAGTTGGGGCAGCGGACTCTGGGGAAGCAGCTGGAGCAAGCAGGAGCAGTGGCCTCCAGCGGCCTGAGCTGGACTCTGCCAGTGCCCAGATGGGCGTGGAGCGGATCTCCCGGCCCCTCCAGACAGGAGCCGGGGCAGTGAGACCTTGGATGTGCCTGATGCCTGGGGAGCAGGGAGACAGCTGAGCCTGCTGGCTCCTACTCAGACCAGCGAGGCTGCACACGTGTGTCTTGTTTATACTTTGCAGGGCTGGGGATCGAACTCAGGGCTTTGCACATGTGAGACAACTGCTCTACCCAGGAGCTACAGCCTGGCCCTTTTTATCCTTATTTTTATTTATTCAGATAGAATCTCTCTGAATTGCTGGCTGGTCTGGGACTTGTAATCCTCCTACATCTGCCTCCCGAGGAGCTGAGATTTCAGGCGTGCATCACAGTGCCTAGCAAATGTGTGTTGTTTTAAACTGCGAATTTTGTGCTAATTTGTCACAACAGAAATAGAAAACCAATCCTCTGCTTGCTGCCAGTTCAGCCACAGTGTGGAAGGGTTTCTGGGTGGTGAGGGAAGAGAGGACTACATTCCCACTCTGCACCACAGGAGTATCTAAACCTAAACAGTAGAAATGTGGCCACAAATGTCCAGAGAGCCAGCTCAAGTGCTGGGAGCAGCTGCCCCGGGGAGCAGGAACTGGGCGCGGGTCTGCACTTCAGGGCTGGAGAGAAGTCCATGAGGCTCATGCCCCACCACGGGCTGACCTTGAAGTCCGGGTTGTCTCAGGGCTGGGGGGGGCAGGTGACCTGCCGAGGCTGCAGCATCTCTCTGTGCCCAGGGTGGAGGACAGCAGCACCAGGCTCCTGGAGGCCGAGAGGGAGCTGCGGGCAGTGCGTCAGCGCTCGGTGGTGCTGGAGCAGCGGCTGGAGAAAGCGCAGCTGGGGCCTGGCCGGACTGCGGCCAGAGGCCGATCCTGTGAGTAGGGAGCAGGAACCCCAGACCCCTGGCGGCCCTGGCCACCAACCTGGCACCAGCTCAGCCCTGGGCCCTGGGCCCTGCACACCTCAGGTCAGAGAGGCTGGTGCTGTGGCCTCTGCGGGTATGGGCTGTGGCTCCTCCTGCCTCGGTACAGGGCGGTGCCTGAGCTCCCAGCCCATGGCAGGAGAGGGCCCAGCGCTGTCCCAAGCACCTCCACCCACTGTGCCCACAGATGTGCACCCCCCCCCACAGGCTCCAGAGCAGCTCCCCAGGCCCCTGGCCACATGGGGACAGCAGAAGCAGTGGCCCGCCAGCCCCAAGTCCCCACAGCTGGACCACAGCTCCTGTGGCTTCTCTTTCTGCACTCAAGAAGTGTGAAGTACTAAGCAGAGAAGCCACCTAGGCAGGACAAGAGCAGAATCAGGGCCGTAGCAGAAGCCAAAGCCAGGCAGGACAGGAGAGGAATCAGGTGTCCCGGGGAGGCAGCCTCATCCTCACCTGGAGCAGGTTCAAGGAGCGTTTCACCAAGGGGGACACAGGGTATAGGCACGGGCAGTGGGCTCATTACACAGTGCTGCTGCTATCCTACAGGTCTGCCTGCATCCAGCACTAGGAACAACCTGACGGCAAGTGAGAAGAAGGCCCCATCCTCTGCCCAGCTGTCCAACGTGCCGGTGGAGTCCCGGGTGGAGGAGCTGACTGCCAGGTGCCCCCACCCCAGCTTCCTGACAGGGCGGTGTTCTGTCCGGGTGCAGGTGCTTCTGGGAGGCTAAGCCCACTTTCCCACTCAGCGGCCTCTTGTCCACACCTTGGGGCTCCTCCAGGGATCCCGGGTACCTGGCTGGGTTGTGGGTGCAGCCAAGCACTCAGCCCCATGTCCTGTGTCAGGCTGGCCGTGCAGACGGAGGAGAATGAGCTGCTGCGGGCAGCGCTGGGCAGCGCCCTGCGGGGCAAGGAGGAGGACTTCCACGTGTACCACGAGACCCTGGCCCAGGTGAAGGGTGTCTTCCTGCAGGCCCTGCGGCAGCAGAGGGCCAACGGGCACTAGCAGGGTGGCCTGGTGTCTGCAGCCTCCCAGAAGCCACCAGAGCCCCTGGATGACCAAACCCAGCCTTGGCCTGGCAGACAGAGGGGCCTCTGGGCCTTTGGGCACATCTGCCAACGCTTGGGGACATCAAGCCAGCTGCAGAGCAGACGAGTCCCCCGAGCTGGGTCCCTGGGCCTCTGGCCCCCCAGTGCCATCTCAGCTACCACCCCACCCAGACCCAGGGCCCTGGCTCCCCACTTTCTGTGGCTGGGACTCATAATAGTAATCATCACTGTCATAATCCTGGGTCAGTGAGTGTCTCCTGCCGGCCTCAGGGTTTCAGGGCCACCATCGCGTCTGAGGTGGGGCTGGGACTCGAGGATGCTGGGCGGCAGGACCCGGGCCAAGGTGCCAACCTCAGGTGTGCGCACAGGGTTTCACGGCAGTGGATTCTGGCTGGACCTGAACATTGACCTCTGTGACTTCGGTCATCTCAGCTGCCCGGGAGGGTCACCCCCACCACACAGAGCTGCAGGAGCACAAAGACCCCTGCAGAAGCCATGGCACAGGTGGGCAGCATGGTGTGGGCACAGCCTGGCCGGTGGTACCGGTGCCCTCTCGAGAGACACCTGGGCTCCCACACACCAGTTGTGTAGGTCCAGCCCTCTGCCCTGAGTAGCACCCTCAGGTGTATCTACCTCAGGGCAGGATAGAGGCCAGCAGGGCCAGGGCAACGCTGATGGGCCTCTGCCTTTGGCCGGAGGGGACTGTGTGACAGCCCTGTCTCTGTCTCACACGGCCCCTCTTCAAGCACTGGGCATGGGGGGTGCAGCCCCAGGAACAAGGGCCAGTGCAGGACCAGCCCCCGCGGTCCCCTGGGGAGTGGCAGGGGTGTGGCCAGTACCCACTGCCAGCTCTGTGGCCTCCAGCAAGTGACTTCCGCTCCCTGAGCCTCCCTGTATTCATCTGTGAAGTGAGGACAGTGGCAAAGCCTTCCAGGACACAGTCAGAGACCAGCAAGGAGCCGCTGGCTCGTCATGGCCTTGCTATTTACTTCTGCATGAGTAACAGTGTCCAGCTTAATGCCGCCTCCAGCAATATAAATAGCACTCATGTAAGGACAGGTGGGAGAGAGCTGCTGCCTGCTGGCACCGCAGGCCCCTCTGCCCATCCTTAGCAAACCGATTGGCGAGCACCTGCAGGGCTATGAGGCTTCCTGTCCTTACCTGGGCAGACTGTGGACAGAACTCTGCAGAGCCCTGTGGGGCCGGGGCCCAGCGCTATGCCCTCCGGCTGGGACCCCATGAGCTGATAGCTGCTGGCACACAGTAAGCACCCAGCAAATGCCCACATGGGGCACTGAGATGAGCCCTGGGGTCCCTGCAGGTCACCACCCATGGCTGGCCAGGCACCAGCAGCGATTGAGTTGGAGGCCAAGGAGCATGACCAGCTCTTCCTGCCCCAACTGTGGGTTAGGGGAGACTGGAGAGGGCTGGACCCTGGAGTTGAACCCAGAGTGGCCCGGTGGGAGCAGGGCGTCCTGCTGTATGGGTGCAGCCCGTGAGCCCCTGAGACCCTGAACAGGACCTCCCCTCCCTCAGGCCAGCAGCAGCAGGACAACACCGAACCCTGCCAAGGGTGCCCTGGAGGGTGGGGAGGGGAAAGTAAAAAGGCAGGCGGAAGCAGGCGTGGTGGGCACGCCTGTCATCCCAGCACTCTGGGAGGATGAGGCGGGAGAATTACAAATTCAGCCCAGCCCAGCCTGGGCAATTTAGCGAGACCCTCCTCTCTCAATACAATAAAAAGGGCTGGGGATGTGGCTCAGTGCAAGGGGCCTGGGTTCTGTCTCCAGCTCCACAGAAACAAAGATAGGTGAAGGTGTGAGGCCCCCACACCCCAGATGCCAGGCTGGTGCTCAGGCTCTGGGTCCCACAGGAGAGCCCTGGGACAATAACATGGTCTGGCCACTGTCCCCACGGCCCTGGGATACAGCCATGCCAGCCTAGGTTACAGCCTGGCTCCAGCTGAGACATATATATCCAGAGCCCCTGTGAGCCCGTGCAGCCTCCACATGTCTTGCACACGGCACACAGTGCCCAGGACACACAAATGGCGCAGTGTGTGTGCGACCAACACGAGACCAGGCCATGCACAGTGTGCTCGCCTGCACTTGTTTCTGTAGTTTTTTTTTTTTTGTACCAGGGATTGAACTCAGGTCCTTGTGCCTGCAAGGCAGGCAGTGGAACCACTGAGCCAAATCCCTGGCCCAAGCACACTTAACAGCATGAAGAAGGGGATTTGAGAGACCCACCTGTCCACCCTGTGTCCTGGGGAAGCCAGGCGCCCACTGGCCCCTGCCCAGTGGCCCTGCCCTGGTCCCCCATCCTCCCACCCGCACATGGCCCGCAACCAGTGCCGCCACTCAGGTCGGAGCCAGGGCTCCCTCAGCGCAGCCCCAGGGTGCCCGCCCAGCCACAGGGAGCATAGACCTGGAGTGATGGCACCACCTGGGGCAGCACCCAGGGCGAGCCGAGGGGCACCCTCACCCTCACCCTGCAGGCAGTCAGCCACCCCACTGCTTCCTCTTGTGCCAGCTGGGGACAGCAGTGGGGACATTGGCAGATGAGTCAGTGTCCATTCTGGCTGCTCCGATTTCCTGGTCCTCACCCCAAACAGAAGTCCGATCCTGCCTCTCAGGTCAAGACCTGGGGACAGGACCTTGGCCACTCTCTGCCGGACTCCCCTGCTGCTTCCTCTGGGCCACCTCATGCATGTGCCCAAGGGCCATCTCTGTCCCTTTCCCACATGGCCAGCAGGGCATCCTACCATCCTCTACAGAGCCACAGCTGGTTAGGCACAGTCCCTTCCTGCCGGCCACTGCCAGTGCCCACTCAGCCTTGCTGGTGACCCTGCAGGCACCCTGCCCAGAGACAGCTGCGGTGGGACAGTCAGGCCCATCCTCCCCCGGCACCGTGCCTGTGTGTCAGAAAGGAAGAGGGCAGCACCGTGTGGGCCCTGACAACCCAGGGGTCTCACAGGAAGGCGGAGCTGGAGCTCACGGGGCTGTGGGGCAGTGTGTGCATAGCCACCTGGGAGGCTTCCTGGAAGAGGGGGTCCTGACTTACAGCAAGAGGGTGGGGGCCCAGGCTGGGGGCCCCATGTCCCTGCCCAAGCCTCTCCTCTTCCCTCCCCCACCTCCTGAGGCTCCGCAGCCAGCAGCTCTGCAGTGTTCAGCTCAGTGCCACTCAGGAAGGGCACCTCCTCCCGCCCTGTCACCACTCAGCACACAGCCTCAGGGGGTGGGGACCCGAGACTGGACACTCCCCACTCTGCCCAGAGCTCAGCCAGCTGGGCAGACGCTTGGTCGGACGCAAGGCCCCGGAGCCCAAGGTGGGCAACGTGCCAGGGCCCCTCTCAGCCCCTTGAGGTCAGTGCCGGCCAGGACACAGCCATCCCAGGGGCTCCTGAGACCCGTGGGTCCCCAGGCCCCGAGGCAGCCCGGCCCCCACACACACCTGAGGGGAAGGGGCACCTGGGTCCCTTGGCCAGCCCAGCCGGGGGCCTGGTGGCAAGGCCGGGTGGGGGCCAGCTCCTGGTGGGGGCCTGACCAGGGACACTGCACAGGCCATGGGAGCTAAAATTGGAGCGCGGCAAATGGGAGACAGCTGACAAGGCTGTTCCACCGCTCTCGGTGCTCCGGTTTCAGGCTCCTGCTCCCGTTAACTCCATCCCAGGCCTCCCTGCCCCAGCCCCGCGAAGGCACAGAGGGTGAGCAGGTGCCCAGCCTGGCCATGGTGGGGAGCCAGGGGGCGGTGGGACTCGGGCAGGGGTGGCAGTGGTCTCCTGGGATCACAAAGGGACTCCCTGAGCCACCTCGTCATGGGGGAGGCAGCCAGACACTGGGCCCTGACCTGTCCCCTCTGCTCTGCGACCTGTGGCCTCCTGTGGAATGGGCATACTTGGTGGTGCCCAGGAGAGCTGGTAGGGGCCAGCCAAGGCCATCTGTCACTGGAGGCTCAGGGTGGGACACAGCCACACCAGCGTGGGGACGCTGGAAGGCTTGGTACCTGTGGAGTCGCAGATGGCTCAGCCAGACTGGGTCAGGGATGGAGGGCACAGGTGTGAACTGAGGCCCCTGGGATGGGCCAGCAAGATGCCTAGGGACCCTTGGCCCTGGCCAGAGGGAGTGCGGGGCCTGTCCTGGTGTGAGGCTGCCCAGCACCTTGGACAGCAGCCAGCATGCTCAGTGCCCGCCTGGCCCGACCTGCTTCCCGTCCCTGGCACCTCCTCAGGTGGCCCCCAGCCAAGGTTGGCCTGAGTGCCCGGGGCCCCGAGTGGGATAGTGTGGACGCCGGTAGGGCCAGGACAGGAGGTTCGTCAAGGGTCCCTCCCGGGAGGTTGTGGGGACTCGGGCAGGAGGGGCAGCTCAGAAAGGGAATGGGGGTGAGGTGTGGGGTCCAGGGCAGTGGGGCTCTGTCAGGAGCTGGGGGCTCCCTGGGGGTCAGGAGGCCCAGAAGTCCATGGGGGCCTTCTCAAGGGTGAGAGAGGGAGTGGCCTCCGGGGTTGGGCACAGTTCCTGGGGCGGAGCCTCCGCTCCAGCAGGGCTGTGGGGCACTGCGCTTCACCCCACTGTCTCCTCAGCCCCATCCAGACCATGGGCATCAAGACAGCACTGCCTGCTGCCGAGCTGGGCATCTACTCCCTGGTGCTGAGTGGGGGCCTGGCCTTTGCTGCCCGGGGCCTCCTGGAGGCGTCGCAAGGTGACAGCGGGGCCCTGGGGCGGAGGCCGGGACCCTGTCCCTGTGGGAGCTGGGGCTTGGGCAGTTTGAGCCCAGGCGTGGCCCAGAGGCTCAGAAGTGCAGAAGGGGACATGGCACGGAGGCCCAGGCCCGGCACCCTGGCTGGACACAGCCACGTGGGGCCCTGCCCTGAGGCCGTGCTATGTCCTCAGATGGGGCCCACAGGAAGGCCTTCCAGGAGTCCGTGCGCCCTGGCTGGGAGTATATCGGCCGGAAGATGGTAGGACCCAGACCCCGTCCCCACCCCAGTGCTCCAGTGTCTGAGTCCCAGAGCTGGGGTCTCCAGCTCCCCAGCCCTCCTGGGCCCTGCAGGTTGAGCACACAGGTCCCCTCGTCCTCCCAGGATCTCGGCAGAAAAGGCTGCTTACTGCGTGTGCTGAGTGGAGGCCAGGAGCACCCCTGCCCTGCCCCTGCCCTGCCTGGGGAGCCTGCAGGGAGGCTGGGAAGAGCCCTGTGCTGGGCGGGACCAACCCCTAACCAGCCCCTCCTCCCATGACCGGCCGCCCAGGATGTGGCTGACTTCGAGTGGGTGATGTGGTTCACCTCCTTCCGCAACGTCATCCTCTTTGCCCTCTGTGGACACGTGCTCTTTGCCAAACTGTGCACCATGGTTGCTCCCCAGGTGAGCTGAGCCCGAGCCCACCCTGGCCACGGGGCTGCAGGAAAGCCACCCACATCCCCAACGAAGCCTCCCCTGTCCGCAGCTGCGCTCCTGGGTGTATGCAGTGTACGGCATCCTGGCCGTGGGGGCCACTATGGGCCCCTGGTACCTGCTGCTGCTGCTCGGCCACTGCGTGGGCCTGTATGTCGTGTCCCTCCTGGGCCAGCCATGGCTCTGCCTCGGCCTTGGCCTGGCCAGCCTGGCCTCCTTCAAGATGGACCCGCTCATCTCCTGGCAGGTGTGCACTAGATGGGACTGGGGGACTCAGGAGGGGACCCAAACCTCTCGCTGCCTCCAAGCCCCACAAAAGAGGCAGCTGCTGGCCCCGGGTGTGTCCAGCCAGCGCCTGTTCTCTCTCTGCAGAGTGGGTTTGTAACGGGCACTTTTGATCTCCAAGAGGTGCTGTTCCAGGGGGGCAGCGGCTTCACCGTGCTTCGCTGCACCAGCTTCGCGCTGGAGAGCTGCGCGCACCCCGGCCGCCGCTACTCACTGGCTGACCTGCTCAGATACAACTTCTACCTGCCCTTCTTCTTCTTTGGGCCCATCATGACCTTCGACTGCTTCCACGAGCAGGTGAGGTGGGGCTCTGAGCACAGGCCGCAGACCTCCTGAGGGAGCCGCATCCCGCCCTGGCCAGGGCCCAGCAGGGACCACAGAGGGGACAGGGTTTCCTCCCAGGACCACGGCACCACGTCCCATCACACAGGGCCCCGAGTGGACGGGGTGCCTCCTCGGGGTGCCACAGCTGTGTCTGCAGCTGGGACATTGTTCCGCCCACATCCACCACAGCCAGCCTGTGTCCCCCAGGTGAGCCAGGCGGAGCCGGTGCGGCCCGAGGGTGAGCTGTGGCGGATCCGGGCACAGGCGGGGCTCAGCGTGGTCACCATCGTGGCCATGGACATCTTCTTCCACTTCTTCTACATCCTCACCATCCCCAGTGACCTCAAGTTTGCCAACCGCCTCCCAGACAGCGCCCTGGGTGGGTCCCGCACAGGGATGGGGCAGATGCCCTGCACCCTCTCGGGGTGCCACAGCACCCAAGGGTCCTTGTCACACGTGGGGCGTGACATTCTGTTCTGGGACCTGGGGCCGTGTGCCCAGGAGCCCACCACTGCCGGGGACTGTGAGGTGTTCATAGAAGATGGGGTGCCCACGGGTACACAGGGGAGCCCCCGAGAAGGGGCTGTGCGAAGGGCTCCACGGGCCACGGCGGTGACGGTGCCCGTCCCCAGCTGGCCTGGCCTACGCGAACCTGGTGTACGACTGGGTGAAGGCAGCCGTCCTCTTTGGCGTCGTCAACACCGTGGCGCGCCTGGACCACCTGGACCCACCGCGGGCTCCCAAGTGCATCACCGCGCTCTATGTCTTCGGGGAGACGTGAGTGCCCGGGGTGGGGGACCCAGGACCTCACCAGGCCCCTCCTGCTCAGCGGCCTCCCTCCCACAGGCACTTCGACCGGGGCATCAACGACTGGCTGTGCAAGTGAGTGGCCAGGCCATGCCGGGCAGAGGTGGGGCGGGGTGGGTGCGGAGCCCGGCGAAGCTGCGGACAGAGCAGAGCCCCAGGCAAACAGTGGGCAGCCTGGACCCCCAGTTCTGTCAGATGGCAGCTTCCAGACAGCCAGGAAAATGTCTGCTTGGAACCAGGGGCAGCCTTGGGCTGGAGAGGGGGCTAGAGGCTGGAGGACCCCAAAAGCAAGAAGACGAGGGCCAGCTGGGCCTGCGAGGACACTGGGCGGGGGAGGTGGCTGGAGTGGACATAGGAGCAGGAGAGGATCGAGGCCACGGGGCATCCACAAAGCCCAGGGAGACCTGGGCCGAGGTGTGGGGACCTGGAGGGCCAGCAAGGAGGGGTCTGCCTGACGCGGGGACAGGACCCCACTGAGATGCATGTGTGCAATGCAGCAGAGTTGGAGTGTGGTGGCCAACACAAGGCATGGGAGGCCCTGGCCCTCGGGCCAGGCAGGTGGAAGATATGGCTTTAGGGCCCTGTATGTGAGAGCTTTCCTATCAGAGCAAGCAACTGGTGCCCCCATGAGAAGGAAAAGTGGGGGACAGGGTTTTCAGCTCTCCAACAACACCATGGCCAGGCCCATTAAGGACAGCACTTAGGAGGCTGAGGCAGGAGGATCACTGCAGTAAGGATGGAACGCATGATGGGTGGGACTGAAGAACCAAGCCAGGAAACCACCAGGTCAGGACAGGCTGGGCAGTGGGATTTAGGAAAGGGGAGTTTGGGGCAAAGTTGGGGTGTGGCCAGGGCAGAGGCAGCAGGTGGACGGAAACAGCACTGGAGATAAGCAGGCCCCGGAACGCGAGGCAGGTTCGTCTCCTGCCAGTTTATTCAACACACACCCACCAAGCACCAGGCACTGGCACAGCCGTGAACACAGATGACCCTGGACTCGGTGGGGAGCAGCAGTCGCACACAAGTGGCCAAGCCCAGTAGGGTGACCCTGGGGACCCCAGGTGTTCAGAAGAGGAAGACCGTGCTGCAGGGAGCAGCTGGCACAGGGAAGAGCTTCTCAGATCCAAACTCGGACTGGAGTGACACGGAGATGTAGGAAATGAATCCCAAGGAAAAGAGCAGTGCATGGGAAACTGAGGCACCAAACCAGCTGGGAGGTCCCGGGGGCACAGTGGGTGGGGAGACTGATCCCCACTGTAAGGGAAGTGTAGCCGGCCAGTGGTGCATGGTGGTATTCCCAGCATTTGGGAGGCTGAGGCAGGATGATGGCTGCAGTTCCACACCAGCCTGGGCCACACGGTGTAACAGGAGACCATGGGGGTCACAGGAGTAGGGGTCTAGGCTGCTTTCGAAGAACCCTGGGTTGTGTGGGAGTGGGGGAGCAGGAAAGATACAGAGGCTCTGGCCATCAGGGGGCGCAACTGGGCCAGGGCAGAGACGGAGATGGGGAGCCATGGTTGGGACCGAGTGAGGGCTTGGCTGTGGACCCGATGGGCAGGGCTTGTACCGGAGCAGCTGAGAAAGCACTGCGCCATGGGCCAGCCCCTGGGCCGAGGAGTCGGCAGACCCCCAAGGGGAGCCAGCAGCAGGGGGCACGTGTCAGAGGCTGTGTCACCAGCAGACAAGTCACCAGCAGGCTCGAGGGTGGCACCCAAGGTTGGGAACAGCAGCTGCCCCCAGGCAGTGCCCGATGCTGGGCTCAGCTGCCCCCACCAATGCCCACACCCCACAGCCTGCCATCCCCTGCAGGTACGTGTACGACCACATCGGTGGGGCGCACTCGGCTGTGATCCCTGAGCTGGTGGCCTCGGTGGCCACCTTTGCTGTCACCACGCTGTGGCTTGGGCCCTGTGACATCGTCTACTTGTGGTCAGTCCTCAACTGCTTCGGCCTCAACTTTGAGCTCTGGGTCCAGAAGCTGGCAGAGCACAAGCCCCTGGCACAGATTGAGGTGAGCAGGGAGGGGATGGGAGGGGACAGATAGGGCCCAGGGAGGTGCAGGAGGCAGGTGAGTGCTGCCACCTGGCCTCGCCCACCACTCCCTGGCTCCTGCACAGTGCGTGCTCACCGTAGACCTGAGGGTCGGGCCCAGCACACCTGAGTCTGGCTGTGGGTCAGGCCTCTGTGTCTCCACATCTGACAATGAGGGGAGCCGGCCTGGGCTCCGGGGACCCTGACACAGCCCACATCCTCTTTCCCTCTGGCCTCCCACGACACCTGCCTGGCCCAGGCCTCCCTGTCAGAGCAGATGAGCCGCCGGGCACGGGCCGCCTTTGGTGCCGTGAACTTCTGGGCCATCATCATGTACAACCTCGTGAGCCTGAACAGCCTGGAGTTCACAGAGCTGGTGGCTCGGCGCCTGCTGCTCACAGGTGAGGGCCTGCGGCCTCCTGAGGTGCAGGGCGGGCTCAGGGCTGGTAGGAGAGGAGCGTCCCGGACCCACGCCCTCTCCCACAGGGTTCCCGTGGACCACGCTGGCTGTCCTGTTTGTCACCTACTGTGGCGTCCAGCTGGTGAAGGAGCGGGAGCGAGTGCTGGCCCTAGAGGAGGAGCCTGGGCTGGACAAGGAGAAGCCGGAGTAGCAAGGGCAGGGAGGTCCAACCAGGAATAAAGCCTTGTCTGCCACGCCTGGGCTCCTGTGCTCTTCCTTGCATTCCCCAGCTCTGTCCCTGCAGGGTGGGGACGCTAAGGCCTCAGAGGACAAGAGAGACACCAGGCCAGCGGAGACATTCAGATGACCTTCCTGCGGCTCTCCCATCGCAAGAGCAGATCCCAGAGCCTGAGCTGCCCAAAGTATCCTCAAAGACGCGCTGGCTGGGGACACCCCACCTGGCAGGCAGGGGGCCGTCACCAGCACGCAGGGCCAGGGCGGGGCACTGCCCGACTCCTCCCTGTGGCTCTGGGAGACCCGAGGGGCCTCAGCTGGCATGGCACCCGGCCCCACCACGGGCCAGCAGCTCCGCCTCTCCTGGCCTCCTCCCTGGCCACAGGGTGGCCATGGCTGTCACATCTTGGTCAGGCGCAGCACGTTGAGCCGCACAGGTAGGAAGGTGGCACCGGCCGCGTAGGACATCTCGCGCAGGACGCCCTCCCACTTCTGTTCATCCTCGTTGTATCTGGGGCGGGACCAGGAAGGCAAAGAGGAGGCAGCTGAGGCCAGGGCAGGGAGGGCTAACTGCCTGTGCTGTGCCGGGGCCAACCCTGCACACCTCAACTCCTAGGAAACTCCAAGAAAAATGCACCCCGAGGACTCGCACCCCCCAGGAAGGGCCCCTCTCAAGTCCCTGCATTTGGGAAACTCACCCCCCCAATACTCCCACCCTGTCCCTACCCACCAAAGCTCCCCTCAGAATTTCCACGCTTAGCATCCAGGAAGTGGCCCCTGCAGCGGTGGGGTTCACTGGGGTTCAGGAATAGCCTAGACACAGCTGCTCCCTGGGCTGACCTCAGTTTCCCTCCAGACCAAGTGTGGGGAAGGCAGGGCAGGGCAGGCCTGGTGGCCACCTGGGCCATTTCCAGGGGTCTGACCTGGATCAGGAGGCACCTGGGCTGAGCAACAGGGTGCTGTCCTCCCCGGACTCCCCGAAGAGCTCTCAGCCTCACCCCCAGCCCCAGGACCCCCAGGCGGGGCTCACCTCCAGATGTCGTTGAGCTCCGTGGGGACCAGCTCTCCAGACTCGGTCTCCAGTGTGGCAAAGCCCCCAATGGCATAGAGGGTGCCCGCCAGGCTGAGCAGGCTGAGGGAGCTGCGCTCCTGCGGGAAGGCCTCGAAAGGCGACCACCTAGGGATGGGGCACGAGTGGGGCCAGGTGCCTGCTGCAGCCAGGTCCCTCTGCTGCAGCACCCACAACCTCTGCTGCCCCCTTGGAAACCAGAATCCAGACCCCACCGTACGGGCCTCGGAGCACCCGGCCCTGTTCCACTCCCTCCTGGCCCCCACACTGCTCCAGCCCAGCTGCCCAGACGCAGCCTTGGCACTGCAGTGGCCCTGGCACAACAGCCTGACCCCCCCCCCCCCCCCCA
>NW_022900924.1:57464352-57465397 GCF_012274545.1 Fukomys damarensis
TGGGCATCTCACTGCTGCTGCTGCCCCCACGCACACCTGACCTGCCCTCCACCTGGATCCTCACTTCTGCTATCCAGCCCCAGCGGCCCCTCAACAACAGGCCTCCCCTTCACTCCAAGATCAGACCCATCTCTAGGTCCCTGCTTCTCAAGGGGAAGCCCTGGGCCCCAGCGGCTGTCAGCTGTACAGACCCATTTTACCCTGATGCAGGCAGCGGCCCCGCCCCTGTGCTTGCGTCCAGGCCTCCCACTCTCTTGACTCCTGAAGACCCCTGCTCTGCGTCCGCACAGCTGCTGTGAGATCGCAGTGAGACCGGGGGACCAAGACACTGCCTGTGACGCTGCCCCTCCTCCCGCTGCCCCTCCTCCCACCGCCCCCCGCCCCGGCTGCCCGGCTGGCACAGGAGGGAGACCTCCACTGAAATCCACAGCACAGACTCAGATGGGGCCGGGGGTCGTGCTCACCGGTCGTCTGCGATGCTGTACACCTCGGCGCTGCTGGTCAGCCCACTGTCCGTGACCCCTGCTGCCACGAAGATGCGGCCGTCGTGCACAGTGGCCCCGAAGAGAGCGCGTGCCGTCTGCATGGGTGCCAGATCCTTCCATTCGAACTTCTTGGGGTCGTAGACACAGGTCCTGCTGAGGCACTTCCTGTGGGGCACGGCTGTGAGCGGGCTGAAGCAGGGCCATCTCCCGGCGCCCAGGCCAAGCCTCACCTGTCGCTGCCCTTGCCCCCGATGACATAGACGAGGTCCAGGTGGGACAGCACCGCGTGGCCATAGGCGGTGTAGGGCAGCGGGTCCGACTCCCCCCATTTGAAGGACCTGGAGAGGTGGGAGGAGGTGCCGGCTCAGTGCCCACCCCCAGTCCAGCCCCCGCCTGGCAGAGCCCAGGTGCACCCCGCTCCTCCTGGCCCCAGCCCTGCTCACAGCCGGTCATAGCACAGCACCGAGTCCAGGCTGCGCTCCCCATCCTTGAGCTCGCGGCCGCCGACCACGTAGATGGCGCTGAGTGCTTCTCCCAGGCCGAAGAGGCAGCGCGGCGAG
>NW_022900924.1:57465504-57466073 GCF_012274545.1 Fukomys damarensis
CCTCCACTCCTCCGAGGTCTGCGTGGCTGGTGGGGCTCAGATCTGCGCGCTCCACCCCCCCGGAAGTCCCCCTCAGAGGCCCCGCACCCGCCCGCCTGGGCCTTCCTGAGCCCCAGCTTCTCTCAGAGGACTGGGGACACTCAGGCTCCGAGGACAGAGGCCACTGCCAACCTAACCCTGCACCCTCTGATCTGCGTCCCTGGGGCTGGCCCGTACCTGCAGGAAGTACGCACTCATGGGGTCCTCCTTGTTGTCCTCGTTGTAGAAGAGGCCCCCGGCCACGAAGACCTGGTTCTCCTTGGTGACCAGGCTCACGTGGTTCTTGGGGACCTGCGTGGAAAGGGAGACGCAGTAGCACTCATTGGCGGCAGGGTCGTAGGCCACGGCACCCTGCTCGCTGATCATGAAGATGAGGTCCTGCAGGAACATGCCGAAGCGCAGCGTGTCGTTCAGGATGCCTGGCAGCACGCGCTCCGCCCCCTCCTCTGCCTCCTCCGCGTCCGGGGCCGCTTCCGGGGCGGGACTCTGTTCCTGCCCCGCCCCCTTGTCCTTGTCCCGCCTCTTCCGGC
>NW_022900924.1:57466466-57483803 GCF_012274545.1 Fukomys damarensis
GCAGATGAAGTCGCGCGCGGCCACGGCCAGGCGCGCACAGTCGAGCAGGAGGCCGAGGCGGAACACGGCCAGGCAGTTGGAGAGGCACAGGCGCTTCTGCAGGAAGGACACGCAGATGGTGAAGATGGACGGGATCTGGAAGCGGTGCGCCGCAGCGAACAGGTCCTGCACGCTCGTCTCGTCCAGCGCGATCTCCGACGTGTACAGGTAGTGCAGCACCTGGGCCACCACGTCGGGCGACACCTCCTCCAGGCGCACCTCACCCGCGCTCTCGGGCTCGGCCAGGAAGCGCGCACGGAAGTAGGGGCTGCAGGCGGCCAGCACCAGGCGGTGGCACGGGAACTCGCGCTCGCCCGCACGCACCACGCAGTCCAGAAACTTGCCGTGGTCCAGCATGTCCTTGAGCCCGTCCTGCAGCAGCGTTTGCTGGTAGAGCCGCTGCTCCTCCGCCTGCTCCAAGCCCAGCGCCATGGTTGGTGCCCCAGAAGGCAGTGACGGTGCAGCGGGTGCCCTAGGGTGCCGCGATGGTGCCCCTGCTTCCCTGCCGGCCCGCTGTGCTCGGTTGCGCAGCTGTCCCTCAGCGCTATATATAGAGGACTCCTGTAAGATGAGTCGCCAGGCCCCCTGCACATGACAGGCTGGGAACAGCTGAGCAGGGGCCCCTCCCAGAGCAGCCTTGACTCAGCCTGTAGGTGGGGGGCCTTTACTGCCCCTCCAGTGGAAGCACGAGGCCTTGAGCCTGGGTTCCTTGGTGGGGGCCACCCCAGGTTCTGCCAGAGTCTCCCTCCCTTTTCCTCTGGGCCTGTCTGGCTCTGGTACGGAGTCTCGGTTTCCTGCTCATTGAGCGGCACGGTGGCCATAACTCTTGAGCCCTCTCTTGCCAACCTTAGAACCAAAAGCCCTTTTCCTCTCTGCCCCTGTTCTGAGACTCTTTGCAGGGAAGCCCGTGGGTAAACAAGGCCACCACTACCTGAGGGGCCCGGAGCTGGGGTGGGCTCTCTGCAAAGCCTCAGTTTCTCCTCCCACACCAGGGGGAGGTGAAAGAGATGGACTCCAAGGGCCCCAGCCAGGCTCTACCAAGATTCGAGGACACTGAGGTATTGTGTCCCCAGGAGCACACAGGGCTGTGACATCCTGACATGCCAGCCCTGCTAGAAAATTGCTTTGCTAGGATTTTCATGTTCTAGGTGTTTAGCCCTCCAGGTTTTCTCATCCCAGGGCAGTGACATTCTGAATCCCAGTGTACAAAACTTGACACTGCGGTCCCGGGACTTTGGCTCTGCTCACGGTCCCTGGTCCACACTGGTGTTGGTGTGGCCTGCTTGGCCTCTTTGATCTAGGGAGTCAGAGTGGAGACCCGGGACAGTGGGTCCCCATCCCCACCCTGCTCCGGACTCTTGCCCCAAAGCATGCACACTCACACTCCAAGATTATCTTGTTCCCAAAGTGCCAGCAGCCACAGCTGTGGGTTAAATTTAGCCCCAGAACTCTGGTATGAACTATTATGGGGCTCTCTCCCATCCGTCCTCTGAGTCACTTGTTTGTAGCCCCGGTGTGTGGGGACAGGAGAGAGGACCTCAGTCGGGCTGGGCCAGGACGGTGTCACCTCCCTTTGTGGCTCCAGCAGTGTCACTCCTCTGGAGCGGTGTCCCTTACTGTCACCCATGCACCTCCCCAGCAGGTCCTGGGGCCTCACCCTGGGCAGGCCCTGCACAGGTCCTGGCCACCTTGCCCTGAGAGGCAAGTGGAAGCTCCCAGCCTCACCCCACACTGCAGGGTGTTTCTAGCAAGTGTGAAACCGCTCTGAGGGGCTCCACAGTTTAGGCACATCCGTGGCTGCCAGCTGGCCCAGCTGGAGGGAAAGCTGGTCTCCTGACCTTGCTCCTTCCTAAGAATGATCACCCAGTGATTGCAGTCTCCTTTTCCCCAGACAAGGAGAGGAACTGATGTTTCAATTCATTTATGTCTGCCGGATGACCTCATGGGTATTTTTAGGTGACGTTTGATCCCATAAGGCTCACTACCTACACCATCCCCTGAGAATGTGCACACGTGGCTCCTTCACCTGCCGAGAACCCACTCTCTGAAGCTCTGAAATGCCGAGTCCTGGGCATGAACGGTTCTGGCAGGAATGTCTGCCTTGAGGGACCTCATGTGGAGGTGGCAGCAGATGAGTGATTCTACAAACATCAGATGGCAGTGACTGCTTTGGGCAAGAGGGAAGCAGGACAGGGCTTGTGGGAAATGATGGCCGGAGCCTTACAGGTTTTCCGTGGCATAGTCAGGATGGGTTCACTGAGAGGGCTACCCTTGGGCAGGATCCAGCCACAGAGGGTTCCAGGCAGGGAGCAGCTTGAGCAAAGGCCCTGAGGCGTAAGAGCACTGGCATGTACCAGAGATGTGGAGCTGGAAAGCAAACAGCAGTGAGTAGGAGATAAGCAGAGGGGGCCATGTGGACTCCTGTACAAGCTTACTCATGGGTGCCACTGTTTATTTTTTAATAATAATTATGGAAAAAGTAAAAAATATAGTATAAGAATGTTCTGACCACTTGTGCCCATCACTCCACTGCAATAACTCTTGGGTCACTGCTGTGAGTTAGATGTCGTCCCCCTAACGGCTCCGCTGTGGTGGTGAAGATGGTGGCCAAGTGGCAGGTCCTTAGGTCACTGTCTGGGAACAGATTGAGTGGTTTCTCCGGGACCTCCTGGTGGATCTCGGGAGAGGGCTGGCCTGTGTGCCTGAGCCAGCCTGGCCGTGTCTCTGGCTTCCTGTGCTGAGGTGTGATTTCCCGACTCCTCACTTGAGCTTGCTGTGGCCCCCCCACCATGAGCGGACTCAGTTGGGGGCCTCACCAGAGCTGGGTACCGAGGGCACACCTGTGACCCTTGGGATAGGACCTAAATAACCCTCTTCCTGAGTGGCCTGCCTCAGATGATTCAGTGGGGCAAGTAAATGCTGCTGAGCAGCCATGCCGTCATCTGCAGCAGACACTGGTCACACTGGGTGGCCCTTTGTGTCCTACACGGTCTTGCTGTGTTTCAGACAGTTCCCACCTCGGTGGTCCTTCCCTAACCCGACCTTGTTTTTCCAGCCTCCTTGAGAACACAGACTCCTGCTGAGCTCCATTCCCCACATGACCCAAATTTCCCAGACTTCCATTCAGAAGAGGAAGTGGGAAGGGGCAAAGTCCTTGCTGTGGCAAAGACATCTGAGGGACAGCACGGTTGAAACTGCTGTCACCACTTTCCCAGGTCCACGGGACCAGCCGTGGGATCTGTCCTTCGGCCTGAGGCCTGGCCATTGCCAGGCTGTGTGGCCTAAGATCCTGACTCCGGGTCACCCCTAAAGGTTCTGTCTAAGCCATAGCAGCCAGCAGGAACTGCACGCAGTTTGTGGCTAAGAAGGCTGCACATAGAGAAACTCATGTCAGGCAAACATGGAGCATGAGCTGGGGCAGCCAAGCCCTCCTGGTGCTCTGCCTTCTCGCTGACTTCTGGACAAAAGGTGACAGTACTGTGAGAGGTCTGGATGCCCGAGATGCTTTCATGTAACTCAGAGAGAGGATTGCAAAGATTGAGGGAAGCAGGCATGTCAGAGGCTCTACCATGCATGTCACTTGCATTCATTGGCACCCATTTGCTGAGTGGGCTCAGAGGACACATTTGCCTGGCACAGAGGAATCAAGGGGTGTTGGCAACTTTGGCACATGCTGTGATGGCCAAGGATGGGTGGGAGCCTCTGCCTTTCAGGTGCTGCCTGATTTCAGGGAGCATAAAGAGCTCTTACAGGGGCAGAGGCCAAGCAGTGGCTTGTAAGTGCCAGAGGCAAGATGGGCAGTGTTACTGCAACAGGCTGCAGACTGGCATGGGTGGAAACCAAGCCTGACTTTGGGGGCCATTAGTGGATCATGCGTCTCTTAGGAGTGGGAACAGATGGGTGCCCTACCAGAGTCCCTTGGATTCACCTGCTGGATCTGGATTTGCGTTCTGCCTGCCACATTTCTGCTAATCCCGCCATCCATGAATTTAATACCTTACTTCATTTCATGGACTCTCACTTGGCTGCTTTTTTGATCTAGTGTCTTATCTGACAGCAAAGCAAGGTAAGCCTTCCAGATGATAATAGCAGATTAAACATACATATTTCTGTTGCTTCCTTCTGAAGCTTTAATGCAATGAAGATACAGGAATTTTTATTTAAAAAAATCTATATAACTAACGAGACCGAGCACATAACATACTCTACGTGGATAGAAAAGTTAACACTATGGGTTCGGGAAAGGAGCTGGTGTGTGTCTAGCAGCTTGGCATGCTTGAGAACGCTAAACCCTACACCAGTAATGGGAAGCCCTGTGGTGCAACCATTATACACATTAGAATCTGCATCTTACTTTATCATCACTGGGACCAAGTACCTGACACAACTTTAAAGGACATTTATTTTGGCTCATGGTTTCAGAGCCAGTAGGTTCAAACACAGAAATGGTATGGTGGAAGGGCCTGATGCTAAGGAAACCAAACCAGGTGGCTTCTGACCCCCAATCTAGCAACAGAGAGTAGCCCATAGAAGTTTATTTCTCTTACAATTTGGGCACTCCTCTGACACTTCCAAGCAAGTACCATGAGCAAGGGGCACCAATCAGGAGCCCCACTAACAGTCAGTAGCCAGGGCAAATGCTGTCCTTCCACACTGGGCTTGAAACTCACTTTGTTATCACGAGACCCTGGGAAGGCTGACTTGGTAAACTTTTCTGCCGCCAGCAGCACCAGATAAGCCAGGCGGAGGAAAATAAATCTGCAGAGGTTCTGACAATTGTCATTTGAACTTTAGCCAGAATAGGCCAGGACTTGCATGCTGAACTTAACAAGGTAACTTCCTATTGCAACAAAAACAAGACCCAGAATCTCCTAACATGACAGTCAAAATGTCTGGGATACAATAAAAAAAAAAATCACCCATCATATCAACAACTAGGAATATCACAACTTAAATGTGGAAAGAATCAGTTGATGCCCATACCAATTGAGTCAGATGTTGGAATTATCTGGAAAGGGTTCTAAGGCAGTTATCATAAAATGACAAGTTCAAAATTCTCTTCAAACAATTTAAAATTATAAAAAAGCACACAAA
Organism: Fukomys damarensis; assembly: GCF_012274545.1. Lineage (NCBI taxonomy): Eukaryota > Metazoa > Chordata > Mammalia > Rodentia > Bathyergidae > Fukomys > Fukomys damarensis. The sequence goes on from NW_022900924.1 coordinate 57,471,600, forward strand.
AAAACCCCAAATTATTCAGAAAAGCCAAATGAAAATGATGGAACTGACAAAATACAACAGAAATGAAAACTTCCTGGATAGCATTGATAGGAGAGAGGAGATGGCAGAGGATAAGATCTGTGCATTGGAGGAGAGAGCAATGGAATTTCCCCATCTGCGCAACAGAAAAATAATATAGTAAAAACACATAGATAGGAGTAGAGTTTCAAGGGCCCATGGGTCACTGACAAAGCGCCAATGTTGGTATCGTATATATCAGAAAGGGAGGCAAGAGTGGACCTAAAAGAATAACTGAAGTAAGAATGATGGAAAACTTCCAAAACTTGGTTAAGACAAAAATCTGAAGAAACTGAGCAAACTGCAAACAGGATAAAATCAAAGAAATCTATGCCAAGCATATCAAACTTCTAAAAAGTGAAGATACAATTTTAAAACTCTTGAAAGCAAGTAGAGAAACTACACATCACCTATGGGGTGGGGGTGGGGGCTGCCAGTTCCAGTCACAGCAGATTTCTCATCCAAACTATGGAAGGCAGAAGGAAGTGGCACCCACATTTTTCAAAGGCTGAAAGAACTGTCAGCTATGGATTCTATACCCATTGAAACTATCTTTCAGGAGCAAAGATGAAGTAATCCCAGAAGTTTTTTAAAAAGTCCCAGAAACTAGCTGGGCATGGTGGTGCACGTCTGTAATCCCAGCATATAGGAGGCTGAGGCAGGAGGATTGCCGTGAGTTCGAGACCAGCCTGGGCTACACAGTGAGCTCCAGAGCAGTCTGAACTACATAGTGAGGCCCTGTCTCAAAAAGAAGGAAAACAAAAAGTCCCAGAAACGAATAAATGAGTTCAAAGTCAGTGCACCTAAGTACGTAAGCTTATAAGATTAATATACAAATATTTCCATTTGCTAACTTTCTATCTTCTAATAAATTATATTAAGTTTACTTAATATATACTTATTAATGTTAAGTAAACTACAATATTAATATGAATATTTTAAATAGTATTAACATGAAGTAGGCTGGGCATGATGGTACACGTCCCAGCACTTGGGAGACTGAGGCAGGAGGATCGCCATGAGTTTGAGGCCAGTCTGGGCTACATAATGAGCTCAAAGCCATCCTGAATTACATAGACCCTGTTTAAAAAGAAATTAACACGAAGTAAAACAATATCATTTACAATCACTTCAAAGAAAATACTAAAAAACTTACACATTTGTCACGACACAAGATCCATAAATTATAATTTATGCTGAAAATTATAAAGTGCTGATAAATCATAAATCTAAATAAAAATGGAGAGGAATCCAATGTTCTTTGACTAGAAGAGTCAACATAGTACAGATGTGAATTCCCCCAAATTGAAGTATAGAGTGAATTCAATGCCCATAAAAATTCCAGCAGAATTTTAACTACTTGACAGTATCCTGGGCATCACTCGGGCATAGCATTTATTTATGTACTGAATAGCCCAGGCATTACTTGAGCAGTTGTCATTTTAACCGGTCAATTCTCTACTGAATAAATTTGACAAAATTGTTTTTATATTTCGTTTTATATTGTCTTATAAAAACTAATGAAAATATGCAATTTTTGGTCATCCTGTATTTAAATAATTGGACTGGTAAGTGGTTAACAAACATAAGAGTATACAAGCATATTATGCAGCTTTCATGAAAAGGCACAGGCCTTAGAATAGCTAAAGTGATCTTGACAAGTGGGAAGAATCACTTTACCTAATATTAAGTCTTCCTGTATGTCTACTGTATGGTATTGCCCTAAGTTAGACACACAAATCAGGGGGACCACAAGTAGATCCAAATAGCCTCGACTCATTTCTCACAAAGATGCAAAAATAATTCAATGGAGGAAGGACTCCCTTTCCAAAAGTATGGTGCTCAACAACTTACATCCATAGGCAAAAGAAACAAAGAAACCTCAATACTGGATCTCAAGCTTGTTACAAGAACTAACTAAAACTGAATTATGAACTTTAAATGTTAAAATATCCTCAAAATAATTGTGCAAAAAGAGAACAAACTTGGAGGTCTTATAGTTCCTGATTTCAAAACTTTAGACTACAAATCTACAGTCATCAAAACATGGTGCCAAGATAAAGATAGACATTTAGACAGAATAGAGAGCCCAGAAATAAACCTTCAGCTATACAATCAAATGATTTTCAACAAGGATGCCAAGACCATCCAAATAGCCATCAGTGAGTGGACAGATAAATAACATGTAGTACAGAGACACACAGTGAAGTACAGTTCAGCCTCCAACAGGGGTTCTGACACAACCCAGACGAACCTTGAGTACGTAAGTGAAGCAAGCCAATGATGAAAGGATTACACACTGTATGATTCGTCTGTATGAGGCAGCTGGAGCAGTCACTTCATAGAGACAGTAAAACTGCTGTTCGGGACCTGTATGGAGATCTTTGATACATTCTGATTTTACGTTAGTACCTAGTTTCAATCTTTGGCATGTAGAAAGCCAGTTTTTCCAGCACACCATTTATTAGAGAGGCTGTCTTTCTTCCATTGAAGGTGTTTGGCTCTTTTGTCAAAGATAAGGTGGTTGAATGTGTTTGGAGTTGTTTCTGTATCCTCTAGTCTGTTCCATTGATCTTCAGGTCTCTTCTCTTGCCAGTGCCATGCTGTTTTTATCACCATAGCTTTATAATATAATTTCAAGTCGGATGTTGTGATAACCCCTGCTTTGCCTGTGTTGCCAGAATTGTCTTTGCTCTTCTAGGTCTGTTCTGGATTGATTTTTATAATCCTGTGAGATATCCTGTTGGGATTTTGATTGGGAGTGCATTAAATCTGTATAACAATTTTTGGGGGGGGGTTCTGGGGATCGAACGTGGGTCTTTGCACTTACAAGGCAGGCAGCGGAACCACTGAGCTAAATCCCCAGCCCAATACTTTTTTTAAGTATGGCCATTTTCACTATATTGGTTTTTCCTGTCCAAGAAGAAGGGATATCTTTCCATTTTCTGGTATCCTGTTCACTCTCCTTTTTCAAGGTACTGTAGTTTTCAATGTAGAGGCCTTTTATTTCCTTTGTTACATTATTCCTAGGTATTTCATTTTTTGGTTGCTATTATGAAAAAGATTATTTCTCTAATTTCTGTCTCCATGAGTCTGTTATTTGAGAACAGGAAGGCTGTTGTTTCTTGAGTGTTGACTTTGTGTTCAGCTATGCCACTCAATTTAGTTATCAAATCTAGAAGTCTTTTGGTGGACTTTTTATGCTCTTCTATGTAGAGTATCATGTTATGTGCAAATAATGGTAATTTAACTTCTTCCTTTCCTCTCCTTATTCCTTTTCTTTGTGTCTCCAGAACTGCATTGAACAAGAGTGGTGACAGTGGACATCCTTATCTTGTTCCTGATTTTAGAACAAAAGCTTTCAGTTTTTGTCCATTTTGTATGATGTTGGCTGTTTGTTGTAGATGGATTTTATCAGATAAAGACCTTCTATACCAATTTTCTGTAGGTTTTTTATCATGAGTGAATACTGGACCTTATGAAATGCTTTTTCTGCATGTATTGAGATGATTATATAGTTTTTGTACTTGGCTTTGTTAATATAGTGTGTTACATTTATTGATTTGCAGATGTTAAACCATCCCTGTATCTCTGGGACAAATCCAACTTGGTCATGGTGTATAACCTTCTTGATGATTTGCTGCATTCTGTTTGCCAATATCTTATTGAGAATTTTTGCATCTATGTTCATGGGGAAAATTGGCCTATAATTCTCCTCTTCTGCTAGATCTTCTCTGGCTTTGGAATCAGAGTAATGCTTGCTTCTAGGAATGAATCTGGGAGAATTACTTCCCTTTCAATTTTATTAAACAGTTGGAGCAGCAGCATTATATCTTCTCTAAATTTCTTGTAGAATTCAGCTGTGAATCCATCAGAGCCTGGGTTTTTGTTGGTTGGTTGGATCATAACTACATCTTCAATTTCATTTGCTGAAATTGGTTTATTTGGAATTTCTATATCTTCTTTCTATATCATCAGTTTTGGTAATTCATATGCATCTAGGAATCTGTCCATTTCTTCTGTATTTTCCATCTTGTTAGAATACAAGTTCTCGAAGTAGGTATTGGTAATCTTTTGGATCTCTGCAGGATCTGTTGTGATTTCACCCTCTTTATTCCTAATTGCATTGAGTCTTTTCTTCTTTTGATAAGGTCTGCTAAAGGTGTGTTGATTTTATTTAATCTTTCAAAGAACCAACTCTTTGATTCAGTGATTCTTTGTATTTTTTTTAGTCTCCATTGCACTAATTTCTGCTCTGATTTTTATAATCTCATGTGAGCTTTGGGCTTGACTTGCTTTTCTTTTTCTAGAAGGTTGAGGTTTGACATTGGGTTATTTGAGCCTGCTCTATTTTTCTGATATGGGAATTCACTGCTGTAAATTTCCTTCGTAGGACTGCTTTCACTGCATCCCATAAGTTCCGATATGTTGTACTGCCATTATTGTTTAATTGTAGACATTGTCTAATTTCTTCTTTAATTTCATCTACGACCCACTGGTTGTTCAGGAGGGTGTTATTTAATTTCCATTTTTTATGATGTTCTTGTGTTTTCTTTTGCTATTGATTTCCAGTTTCAGTGCAGTATGGTCTGATAATATGCATGAGATTATTTCATTTTCTTTTTTGCATTTACTTAAGCATATTCTACGAGCTACTCTGTGGTCTGTTTTAGAGACTATTCCATGTGCACCTAAGAATGTGTATTCTGATGTTGCGGGTGGGACACTCTACTAAGCCCATTTGTTCAAAAGTTTGGTTTAATTCTAGTATTTCATTGTTGATTTTTTTGTCTAGTTGATCTATTTGTGACAGTGGGGTATTGAGGTTTCCCATTACAGCTGTGTTAGTGCTTATGAGGCTTTTCAGGTCTGTTAATATTTTTTAAATGGTTAATGTTATAGAATGTGTATTCAATAAGAAAAATTGCAAAACAGTGAAAGGTAAGTTGGCAGCTAGGACAACCCTATGCAGGAGGATTCAGGGCTCCTGTTCTTCAAGCCAGGGGAGTTCCTGTGACAGTGACGTTTGGACCTAGAGGGTGCCCCTGGCACTGTCTCAGCCCCACAGCTGGGTCAGATGCATCGTCCTGCCTTCTCTTCCCTGCTGGGTGTGGTGGTGTTTGCTAGAGAAACAGCACATGTAGGGTATAAATCCAGAGGGGGTTTTGTTAGGAAATGGTTTCTGCGATGATGGAAGCTGAGAATCCCTGCATCCTGCCATCTGCAAGCCAGGCACCAGGGGAAGCCACTGGGGTGTTCTGGCCTAGTCCAGAGCCTGAGTCCCAGAGGAACTGGGGCTCTGACGGTGGAGAACCATGAAGTCTGACGTCCACCAGCAGGAGGAAGATGGCGAATCCACACCTCCTCTGCCTTTTGGTCCTCTCTGAGACCTCAGTGGATTGCATGATGCCTAAGGCCACTTCAGTGGAATCATCTTTACCCAGTCCGCCAGCACAAACGCTAGTCTCCTGGAAACGCCGTCACAGACACCCAGAGACTGCCGTCCCCACTGTGTGGCCTTCCTGAAGCAGGCGGGTTGACATCCAGAATGAACCATCGCACCGGCTGCAATGTGTACATGCGTTTTATTAGTTTCCATTCCTTCTGCCATTCTCGTCTCATAAAGCGTCTGGGGCGGGGGGTGTCACGCTTAGGGTCAGCACATCATTCCAAACAGTGACACAGGGTGGACAATGCTTTGGGGGAGGACCAGTGCGTCCTCACTTCTGGGAGGAATGTCGTTCTCCAGAGCACGGTGCTGTCTGGGCCTGGATGGTGGCCGGTGTCCAGGACAGTCTGTGGCACCCAGCAGCCCAGGATGGGCAGTAGTGAGTTCTGCCAGTCACAGCGGACAGTTGTAACGTGGGGCCAGATCTGTCAGTCAGGTGTACCACACAAGAGGAGCACAGGGAAGCTGCCACCACTCAGACTCCAGTGCTCTGTGGGGGTGCAGAGGGTGTTAGTTTGGGGTACAGCAGAGGGAGCTTCCTGGGTTCAGGCTTTGCACCCTTAGTTCTCAGCTAGCTACCTGGCAGCTACACCACTGGGCCAGGCCCTGCAGGGTCGTTTAGGTTGATCCTGGCTGCAGAGCCTGGATCTTGAGTCTCTGGGGTTTGCCTGAAGTTTTATCAGCGCCTTCTCATTAAGTTGCTTTCCCCTTGGGTTAGCTGTAGTGGCTCTGTGTTTGCAACTGAATAGGCCTGTTTCTGAATGTCACAGTGTGCCCAGCTGTGAGCTGTGTGAAGGAGGGGTGTGGCATTGCGCAGTGATTAGGGAGCATGGCCTTGGGATCTGCAGACCCGGGTTCCAGTCCTGGCTTGACTCCTGTCCCCCACATGCACTGGCTTTCCTTCTCGGGGTGTCAGAAGCTGGTGGGGTGCAGAGTGGCTGTCAGGGTCCCACGTGGAGGTGACAGTGGCCTGGGGACAGCTCTGAGTGCAGGGCTCTCTGGAGCCCTCTCTCTAGCTGCACTGAGAGGGCAAGGAGCTAAGACAGCCAGGGGTGGGGGCCCACCCTCTCCCACCCTCTCCCACCCTCCTGGGCCTAGGCTGTGGAGGCCAAGTAGGCTCCTCCCAGCCAGCACAAAGCCTGGAGACACCACGCTTGCTCCTCATGGCTGCCCTGTGGGACTTCTGCAGGCAGCGCCCAGCCTGCATGTGGGCAGCCAGGTCCCTGTGGACTCAGGGCCGGGCACTGGCCAGCGGGCTAGCACCCACCAGGACTCTCGGGACTGTGAGCCACAGTCGGGTGCATTTCCACACCCTCCTGAGGTGGGGCCTGCTGTGGAGCTTGGTGGGCAAACTCCAGGCAGAGCATCACGTCACGCGGCCCACCTCCAGCAGCGGAGCCCCAGAGCCACCAGCAAAGCCACTGGGACCAAGCCTCAGCCGAGCCCAGTGCCAGCCCAACCCACCTCACACCAACCACAGCTCTGGAAAGCCCAGTGCTGAGCACGTGGGAACCCCCACGCAGGAGCCCCGATCTCCTGTGGGCACTGCCACCGGGGCTGAGTCTGGCAGCCCAAGAGGTCTCTTTCTGGCTCCCTGAAGCCCCCTCCGCTCATGGGAGGGGCTGATGCCCGTGGGTCCTTGTGAGGTCTGCACGCCTCCAGCCCCAGCCACTGGGTTTCTCGCTGCCCGTGTTCAGGGCAGCAGGAGGCAGTGAAGAGGCGAAGGGACGGGACTGCTGCGGCATTTACTCCCTCCCTCTTCTCATTCACACTGTGCTGTCCCGAACCTGGGGCAGCGGGCACCCGCACTGGCCAGACACCAAGGGTCGCCTCACCTGGGCCCGGCCTCTGCTCTTCTCGGTGTTGTGCAGGGCCCCGTGGAAGCCGGACTGGCCATACTCCGGAGGCCCCATCACCAGCCAGGGCAGCTGGCCCAGACTCCAGGCCAGGGCTGGCACACGTGACTGGACAGGACGACCACACCCCTCGCCCCAGCTCTGGAAAGCAGGTGTGATGCCTGTGTCCCTCACTCCAGTAATGTGCCCACTAATTTCTTTAAAGGAATTGTGAGAGCGTCCAACAACCCCACCCACAGTGCAGTGAGTCTCCATTATTGCTTCCAGCAGGGCGGCCCAGCTGGGAAGGAGCCGGAGGTGAGATTCGCACCAGGGACAGAGCCTCCCAGGAGGGCGGCTGCCTACTCAGTGGCCGTCCCGACTGCCCAGTGGCCTGGACCCCTTTCGGGGTGTGCAGGGGAACGGGAGCCCAGCCCCCACACCCACCCTGGCCTCTGCTTGCTGAAGTGTGTCCTGACAGACCTGGGACCCCACACAGGCTGCCCAGCCCCCAGGGGAGACCCTGGTGCCGGGGATGGGCTGGGGAAGCCTCAGGGTTGCTGCCTGCAGCCCATGAAGGGAGGTCAGACTTTTGGGGGAAAGAGCTCTAAAGCCGCAGGCACTGAGGCCGAGGTTTGAAATAGCAGGAGGGGAGGGGACCCTGAGGACAGAAGCCTGGAGAAAAGGGGTGCGGAGAAGGCGGGAAGACCTGTCCTGGAGCCTGAGGATGCAGGAATCCCGGCTTTGGGATCAGGGGCCATGGGGCCACAGGGTCACCTTCCTCTCTCCAGGTACCTAGGGATGTGTCTGCAGCTTCAGAGCACCCAGGCCAGGAGGCTGCCGGCACCAGATCCCACCCCAACCCTGGAAAACCACCAGCACCGTGTAGCTTGGCACTTGTCTTCAAATCACTCAGGTACCTTGGGCCTGCCCATATCTGTAGAGAATAAAGTGCTTCATTTATTGATGATTAAAATGTCCCCAGCCCTCTGCCCCAGTGCTGCAGGCCTCCAGGGGTTCTGAGGGGTTCTGGGCCCCAGGCCCAGGCCTCTTCCCACACCAGCCATGCTTGGAAGGTGCGGGGGGCAGAGGCGGGGTGTAAGGTGCAGAGTATAACAAACAAAACTGCATGAACACGGTAGGAAGAGCTTAACTAGGAGACGTGTAGCTTATAGAACCTCCTCGCTCATTTTCAAGGCAGGAATGAAGACGTTAAATGACAACAGAAGAGGTTATCCTATTAGTGCTGGCCTCCAGGCGCAGCCCTGGACGCAGGCTGGACTCCACCGCCCCTGGGTCCCGGACATGCAGTTCCCTCACAGGCAGGCAGGGCCGCGGACACTGCCCCTCCCCGAGGAGGCCCAGGAGGGACGGGCGGATGGGGGCGCTGGAGAGCTGAGGCGCAGACACACAGACTGCACGTCTCCTGGCGTGGGGTACAGCCAGGGTGGCTGGTGAAGGCCAGGTGCTGTGAGCCGGCAGCCTGGCCCGCCCCACTGTAGCACCGAGGAACCCTAAAAGGCTGGCCTGAGCTTCCCCTGGGCCCTGCCCCTGAGGTGCACCTTCGCAGCCCGGCCGCACTGGGGGAGTCCCCCATCGGCTCTCCGCCAGCTGGCAGGAGTGTCAGGGAGCGGGCCAACCCCTGGGGGGCCAGCCCCTATTGCCCCACTCGCAGAGCTGGGTCTGCAGTCCTGGCCCCTGGCCACTCCTGGCCCCGCAGTCCCAGGGTCCAACGTGAGCTCTGCCTCAGTGCCCACACCCTCCAGCCGGCCCGCATCCCCTCCAGTGGGGCTACAACCAGGAAGTGGGTAAGTCTGCCCCGGGCCCGTCTCCCCCACCCTGCAGCCAACAGCACCCCTCACCTGGAGGGCTGCTGCCGACTCCTTCCTCTACCTTGGCTTGCAAAAATAAAAATTAAACAGAGGAGTCGCGGCTTCCGGGAGTGGGGCGGAGGTGCGGTCTCAGTGGTGCGTGCCAGGCCCTGCGGGGAAGGGCGGCGCGCCGAGCCCCCCGAGCCCCCCGGGCTGTGCGGAGGTGGGGGCGGGCAGGCTCACGCGGAAGCACTTCTCCTTGTGCGCCTTGAGCATGTTGGAGAAGCGGAAGCGCTGGCCGCACACGTCGCACGGGTAGGGCTTCTCGCCGGTGTGCGTGCGCCGGTGCCGCTTCATGTTGGGCCGGCTGGTGAAGCTCTTGCCGCAGATCTCGCAGATGTAGGGCTTCTCGCCTGCGGGCGGGGTGCGAGGCATGTGGGGCTCTTGCCTCGCGCCCCAGGGCTGCAGGGGGAGGCGGAGGGGTGGGCAGCCACAGCACTCACCCGTGTGCGTCTTCATGTGCTCGTCGAAGTACTGCTTCATGTTGAAGTCCTTGCCGCACCACTGGCACATGAACTGCTTGTGGCCGATGTGGATGCTCATGTGGGAGCGCAGCTGGTACTTGTACTGGAAGCGCTCACTGCAGTTCTGGGGTCGGGGGTTTGGGGTCGGGTCAGGACCGGAGTGAAGGCACAGGGATGGGGGTTAAGGCCACGGATGGTTAGGGTTGGGGGCTCCATCAAGTGAGCTGGAGGTCAGGGGGAGGGGATTAGGGGCCAGGGTTGGGGCCCAGGACAGGCCGCAGGCAGCAGAGGTCCCGGGGCAGAGGCTTTCTGCTCCTGGCCTCCTGTCCCCACCTCAGTCCCCCAAGCTCCTCGGCACCTGCCGGCAGGTGGGCGGGCTTACCTCGCAGCGGAAGGGCTTCTCCCCGGAGTGCTGCAGCGAGTGCACCTTGAGAGACATACTCCGCTTGAAGGACTTGCCGCAGGTCTCACAGGTGAACGGCATGTCCTTGGTGTGGGCTGCGGGTGGGCACCACAGCCATCAGAGCTGCTCGGCGCCCGCCCGCACACCCGGGGCCCAGACCCGATCGGGGAAGCCCAGGGACACAGCCTGCACTGGGTGCAGGCCTGCATTGGTGCAGCTCCTGGGCTGCTGTGGCAGACAGCCCTGAGGGCTCAGCTGTTCGGCAGCAGCTGCGCCCCCACCTATGGTTGGGAGGCTCCGCAGAGGCTGGGGAGGCCTGCAAGACAGGCAAGAGCCTGCCACCCTGGGGCAGGGGACCTGGCGTACCCAGCATGGTTCCGGTAGCAGCTCATACGGAAGGGGGAGGGGCGATGCTGTCCTCCCAGCAAGTGGGGGGCGGCCTGGCTACCCCTCTGTGGAGCCCTGGCCTGGGGAAGGGGAGGCATAGAACACCAGGCAACCAACCAGGCCACCAGTAGTGTGGGCATCTGCCCAGGGCCTCCTGTACCCTGGAGTGACCCTGCAGCCTTGAGGGCTGGAAGGGAGAACCAGAGGCACAGAGCAGGCCCACCTTCGCTCAGGCGTGTTGCCCTGGTCCCAGGGCCTGGCCAGTCCCCCACCTCCACCCCAGCCCAAAGGGACCTTGCTGCCCCGGACACAGCTTCCCATCTGTCTCCTGCATGCACCGCCCACAGCTGCCTGGCCCCGACTCACCCACCATGTGCTTGCGCACATGTGCCATGGTGTAGAACTTCTTCTCACAGATCTCACAGGAGAACTTCTTCTCCGCGTAGCCGTGCACGATCTTGTTGTGCTCGTGAAGGGACCACAGTTTCTTGAAGGCTTTCCCACATGTCACACACTGCAGGGCAAGATGACCACGTGACCCCAAAGAAACCACTGCCTCGCTCTGGCCTCAGTCTCCCTAAGGGTGCTGCGGAGGCCCCTGACTGCCACAGAGCTGGGGACGGTGACTCGGGTGGTTCTGGCTCTTTCCCTGGCCTCGCCTCGCTTCTCCACACAGGGTGCACAGAGCCCGCCCTAGACAAGTCCATGGGGCAGGCACTGTGGACAATGTAGACAGCCCCAGGACGGCTCCAGGGCGGCTGGCTGAGGACAGCAGGGTGGGGGGAGGGCGTGTAGGCTTCTGCAGTCCCCTCGTCCGGCCAGGCCCTGCAGGATACCCCAGGGAGCCAGAGCCAGGCCTGGCCTGCACAGACTGGGTCAGGGCACCAAGGCCGAAAGTATGGGGCTCTGCCCCTTCAGGTGTGTCGCAGGCAGAAACAGAGAGCAGCCTAGGGGAGACAGCAGGAAACAGGTGCAGTATGGGATAGGAGACTGGGCCCTCCCAGGGAACGTGGGGTGCGGTGGTGAGCAATTCGTTCAGGCAATTAGCACCCACCCACCTGCACCTTTCCCTCTGCTCCTGGGCCAGAGAAGGGTAAAGGCCCTGAGGGCCCCAGCTGGCCCTGTGCCACCGACACCCCAGGAACCAGGCTGGCACTGTGCTTCACTGGCCCAAAGCAGGGAGCCAAACCAGCTCCTCCACTCTTCCCAAGTCTCCTCCAGTCCCTTGCCTCCTGGCATCTCCGAGGAGCGGAATGCAGGTGGTTCTCCTGCTGGGCCGCCCCTGCTCTGCACAACGCTTGTGGGGAACGAGGTGACTCCCCCACTGGGTAGACCCTGCCCCTCCTTTGATGGACTTCGGTGTAGCACGTGGCCTGCGACGCTGCTGTACAAGGTGGCACTTCCAGCCATGCCCGGGCCTGCTTCCTGCATTCCCACCCCACCCTTCTGGCCAAGGGCACAAGGCCCGGGCCTCTGTGCGCGTCGGTTCTCTCCCCCAGGACCGAGCAGCGCCCACCTGGATGTTGCGCTCGCAGTCCGTCTGCCGGTGCAGCACCAGCTCACTCTCCAGCAGGAAGCGCTTGCCGCACTGGTCGCAGATCTGCATGCGGCTGTGAGTCACGTTCATGTGCTTCTCCAGGTACCAGCGGTTGTTGAAGACCCGGGGGCACTTCTGGCACGGGTGGTGCTGCTTCTCCTCCAGCTTCACCTTGGCGCCCAGCCCATCTGTGGCTGATGG
>NW_022900924.1:57484186-57484627 GCF_012274545.1 Fukomys damarensis
TCCTCGCCGCCCAGCACCATGGTGGCCGTGCCGCTGCCCGCCCCCGGCTTGGCCTCGGGCCCCGTGGACACGTGCAGGGTCTGGTTGTTGAGGTTGACTTCCACGATGATCTGCGACTGCTCCTGGCGGCTGTAGGTGCCCGCGGCCCCCAGGGCTCCCTCCAGCTCCTGGCCGCCTTCCAGCTTGCATACCCCACCGGCCTCCTCCCCGCTGGCCTCCTTCTCCTCCTTGAAGAACGGCTGGGCCGGCCCCATGGTAGCTGGCACCGTGTCCCCAGGGGCACCAGCCCCGTCCTCCACACGCACCGAGTAGGGGTCAGGACCCTCCCGGGCATAGATCTTGGGCAGGCCAGGGGCGTCAGCCTCCTGCTTGATGTCACAGTAGTAGGACGGCGTGGACGGCGGGGCCGGGGCCGCTGTGGTGCCGGGGCCCGGTGGGCCC
>NW_022900924.1:57484721-57487120 GCF_012274545.1 Fukomys damarensis
GTGCCGGGGCCCGGTGGGCCCAGGGAGCGGGCGTCCAGCAGCTCCTGGCAGGACGTGGCGATGTCGGCCATCTGCAGCAGCGAGGCGGCGCTGAGCACCTCGTGCACGTTGGTGGCGTTGACCAGCAGCCTGGACGTGTAGATGAAGTTGAGGATCTGCTGCAGGCCGCCAGGTGCCAGCGCCTCCAGGGACAGCTCCACCCGCTGCAGCTGCTTGTTCTGCGTGAAGAGCGAGTGGAAGAACTGGCTGTAGGCGGCCAGCACACCCTTGTGGGCCGGGAAGACGCTGCGCTGCGGCACCAGCACCAGGTCCACGTCGCACAGGTCGGGCTGGAAGAGGCGCTGCTCGTTCAGGCGGCCCATGAGGCAGGCGAAGTGCAGCGCCACGTCTTCCACCAGCGAGAACTCGGCCGCCGGGGAGTCGGTCGTCTTTTCAACCAGCAACTGTCGGGGGCAGCGGGGGTCAGGCTGGCAGGGGCCTGTGGACACCTCACACCCCACGCAGCTCCCGCTCCCAGTCCTCCCGGCAGGGTCCTCGAGGAGGTGGGAAGGCTAGGGAGGGCCGGGCAGTGGCCACCCATGCAGGAAGCACTCGGGCCGTCCTGGGAGCCAGGGTGAGGGCAGCAGAAGGACCCTGCCATCCCCCCTCCACCCATGCCCATAGGTCCTGGGCCTAAGCTCCCCACACCATCCTGCAGCCCCACAGCCCTCACCACCTGGCCAGAGCCTGGCCAGCCTCCCTGCCTGCCTGTGTGGTGACCTGTGGAGGCAGGCAGAACAGGTGTGGGGATGCCCAGGCCTGGCCCAAGCAGGGCAGCTTTCTACACAAAGGGGCCGAAGGCCGAAGGCCACGCTGGCTGTGTTGGTTGCTCGCGGGCAAGGGTCCTGATCGGTCACGGTCCAGGCCCAGCAGGCCGAGCACGGTTCCACCTGGGGAAGCCCAGCTCTAGGCCCCTGCGAATCTGTGGAACACACAGCCCTGGCTCCACACCACAGGCTCCCGGTGGGCAGCGGACACACAGCCTAAGCAGGCCGGGGACATGTCCTATGCACTTGCCGACCCCCTACCTGGAGGATGGCTCTGCACCACGGCCACCAGCCAGTGTGACCTGGACATCCAGGGACGAGCCCCGTCCTAATACCGCCCTCCATGCCGGTCCTTCCTCAGAGTGGGCAGCAGTGGGTGCTGAGTGTCTGAGCTAAAGTCCTAGGTTTCTTCCTGGGAACCTGCCTCAGGGTAGACTCAGAGCCACCTGCCTTCCACAGCCAGCAGCAAGGCCTCTGTCCTGTGTGCTGTCGCTGCAGGGTGGCCGGGCCTTGGCTGTGTATGCCATCTTCCTGGAGGCCGTCCACCTTCCCCGAAGCCACCGTCTGACCCCGCCCCAGAGCTGCTAGTCACCCAGGCCAGGCCAGTCTGACACATGTCTCCAAGCCCCTTCCCTCCCCCTTCCTCTGCCAGGCCCAACCCCCACTGCAAGATGGGGAAATCAAGGCTCAGAATCAGGGGTCCCCCTGTCTGCCTCCCAGCTCTGTTAGGGCTGCCCTGCCATGCTGGGCTGGACGTGGCTCCGCAGTTGGATTCTCCCAGCCAGGGACAGCTGTGGTGTCCCAGATCACCCCATCCCACCCACCAGCTGCTCCCTGAACCCCTGCACCTGCAGGTCACTGAGGGGACAGGATGTAACCTGGGTTCTCACAATGGCCCCTTGGGGCTCATGGCCAGACGGTAGAAGGGAAGGTGTCCCGGATAAGGGCTCCCCAGGCAAGGCCTGCTGGGTCAGCTGATCAGCCATGCCAGCACCACCTTGGACACAGCTGCTGCCCAGTCCCCAAGTAGCAGCCCCTTTGCCAGGCATAGTAGCACCCCCTGCAACCAATGTCCCAGTGCCTGAAGCTGGGGATGCCCCTCCCCATCTGGCCTTGCCCGCTGCAGCCACACACCCATCCAAGGCCCAGCCCCCCAGCCTGGCTAAGATGCTACGCAGAACCAGCTGGCACTCCTGTTGCCATGAGCACTCCAGCCAACTTCGGTGGGCACTTACTATACCTGAGCGCACCTGCCTGGCCCAGGAGGCCCCCTGAAGAACCCTGGCATCTAACCGCGCCCACCTCTCCCATGCCAGCCTCCGGCCTGGATGCGCAGCTGTACACGAAATCAGCCTGGCACAGGTGCCAGCTCCTGCCCTCAAGGCGTCTCTTTTCTGGGAAGGGCGGGTGCCAGCTCCTGTCCCGGCCTCTGCTCCCTCCCAGGGACAGACCAGAGAGGTCGGGGAGCCCAAGGTCACGCCGCAGCTCCCGCCGGACCCCACCCCAGATCCAGGGCCTGGCGTGCGTCGCCCACGTGGCTAGGCCACAGGAACCCGACCCCTCCCTGCCCCGGCCGTGTGAGCGTAGGACCGC
>NW_022900924.1:57488211-57517772 GCF_012274545.1 Fukomys damarensis
TGGCAGGCCCAAGGGATGGCTGGAAGCCACGGGCGGGGGGGCTCGTGGGCCCCTGGGGACTGTGTCATCACACGGGGACCTGTGAACCCTCACCCACATTGCTGCACGTCCCGTCAGTCACCCTGACATCTCTACCTCTCCTATGGGAGCGCCCTGTGTCATGCAGGTCCGCGGCAGGGTGCATGTCGGGGTTTGGGGAAGGGTGGAGCAGAGACAGGTCCTGAGCAGGACATGGAGGGGCTCCACAGTCTGTACTGTGACATCCCAGACGGGTGGAGGTGGCATGAACGGCGCGCCCAGAGCAGGAAGAGCACTGTGCACAGCCAGATAGGAGTGAGGACAGACACTAGTGGAAATCGGGGCACAGAGGGGTGCACCTGGGAGCTGGGCCATGGGCTCTGCACGATCTGTTGCTCAGCACCCCCAGGGCCGGCCTGAGCAGCCCCTATGCGTGGACCACCTTCCGTCTCTTCCAGTGCCCCGTCACCGGACTCAAGGTGCATCCTTGTACTGACCTGGGAGATGGCAAGACTGTGGACCCACTGGCTGGACAGACACCAAGGCCTAGAGTGACACAATTCAAACAGAGGCCTGGCATCAGGAGCTGGGGAGTGGAAGGGCCTAGCAGAGGGCCACGTGGGCTGTCCTAGGCCCACTCCAGCCAAAGCGTGGCAAAGCGTATGGCCAGCATGACCAGGGAATGGCCTTGCTACGTGTACGGGAAGAGGGGCTAAAGGATATTGAGGGAGGAATGGGGGGCCTAGGGTCCTCAAAGGCCCTGGCCACACCCTCTTTTGGCTCTCTGGCCCTCAGTTCTGGGAGCCTATGGGTGCCCGGTCACCCCACCTAGTCCGGAGAGGGACCTTGCACACCCTGCAGGTGAATTGGAGGTTTCCTGCAGTGTGGTGACCTGTGGAGGCAGGCAGAACAGCTGTGGAGGACATCTGAGCCTCTCCTAGAGGGCTGAGGTGGGACTGAGCTATCACTCGTACACCTGGCAAGGGCACGGTGCAGGGGTCCTTCTGACACCTGGGGCTGGAAGTTCTCACAGCTGCCCTCCCCACAGGGAGGAGACTCCTCCCATGCTTGCGCAAAGGGGAAGCAGCAGCCCGGCTGCACTGTGGTGGGGTGTGGAGACTGCAGTGCAGGGCTCAGCCGCCCTGGGGTAGGAGGTGCAGAGCAGGTAGGACCAACAAACAAGGACTCTTGCAGAGCCTGGTAGGGTGGCAGTGAAATACAACGCCCGGCCTCATAAACAGCAGATTGCCTGGTTTCTCTTGCAGCCTGAACACAGCAGCCCTGGCATTGAGACCACCCTGGCAGCTCCCGGGACCCTCTGCCATGCTGCCGGTCTGAGGATGCCATTCTTCTGGAGGCAAAGTGGGGGCCGCTTGGTTCTGAGCGTTTTTATCTCCCAGTTAGTTCTAGGAGGGCAATCCTCCCATCCCCAAATCCTGATCCAGATGAGCTGAGCTAGAGGTTAGCACAGGGTAGACGGCAGCAAGCTTGTCCTTATGGTCCGTACTCCAGAACAGTTGTTCACAGAGGTCCTGCGTTTTCTTCAAGACAAAACCCACCTAGGCCAGATGTAGCCAGATCACTGTGGGTTCTTGGATTTCTCTAAAGATCTGACCTGGTGACAGACTGTTGCTGGAGGCCCTGAAGGCCTGGGGCCTGGCCACAGCAGTGTAGTTATCTTTGCTGAGTTGGGCTGGGCTGAGCAGGGCTTCTGTCCTCAGCGTTAGCACTCAGGTCTGGCTGAACCCCCACCCCACCCTCAGGGCTCTGGGCAGGGGAAGGGTCAAGGACAGGGCTGGAGGTGCAGTTCGCAGGGGAGTCACACCTGTGGTCATCCTGAGTCATAGCACTCTGCCTGGCCTGTGCTCTCCCAGCAGGCTGCAGGGCCTGAGCTATGGAGCCGGATCATCATGGCTCCGGATGCGTCTGGGGTCTCCAAGAGGCAGAAGTGCTGATCCCTGGCTCCAAACCTGGCACGGCCACAGCAAGGGAGCACTACTAAACCCCGGACCGAACCCCAGGAAGGAAACTGGATTCAACAGCCCTTCCAGAGTCTGCAGTAGGCTCCCTGCCTTGCACCTAGTAGGGTGTGCCTGGGGCTAAGAACAAGTTCTCAAGGGGGCCCAGCTCCTCCACTATAATTTTAAAGCAAACTTCCACATTTGATGGTTGTCCAAACTTGGCAGCCCAATTTGTAAAATTCACTATCTGAAGTGAGAAGTACGTTTTCCTCTGTGCTCCGGGCAGGGCAGATCCCCTCTGCATGTGAATGCCACCGTGCACCATCTCCGGAGGTGACACATGCCACTCTGCACGGCAAGTGGTGCTCGGGAGGGCAGTGGAAGCTGAGCAGGCAGGCACGTCCCCAGGTAAGGGGACACACTCCTTCCACAGAGAGACCTGGACGCGGGGGACAGAAGCCTGACGGCACAGCACAAACACTTCAAGTGCGGCAGAGCAGCACCACCCGGCATCTCTGGTGCCACCCCGGCCCAAGACCCGCAGCTAAAGGAGAAAGCAGGAGCCAGAGAGAAGGCCTTGGTCAGGCAGGCAGACTTGGGTGTGTTCTGCTTTCCCACTTCAGAAAGACTCGCTGAGGTCTGGTTGAGTGAAGACAGACGAGACACGCACAACCGCAGACTTAGACCAAGTATACATTTGAGTTTCTACAAGGCCCCCATCACGTTTAGGGAAATACAGCTCAAGTGTATACAAATTACACTGATAGTATATACAAAAGTATTTGCTACATTTTTTGAACAATACCAGCTATTTAATTTGCAGTAAATAGAACGTTACAAAACCAGTCCAGTAATGCATTTTCTATTAAGCACATTATACAACATAATTCAATTTTATTAAACATTAACTTCAAAATAAGACCAGTCCTCTGTAGGAAGAAAAGCTACTTCTGTAATTCACTTAGTAAACACACAAGTCCAACACTGCAGCAGGGCCAGCCTTTTCTGAGGAAAAGCAGAGGCTTCAGGGGCCTCCCTTTTGGGATAAAATCCTACCCGCCCACAGCTGTGATGGGCAGAGGCGCTGCCCAGGTACATAGGATTCCAGAGCCCCCCCGCCATTGCCTGTGACAACCGTCCTCACAACTGCTGATGTAATCACACGGACCCTTAAGATCCAAGGGAGGCAGAGATGCGGAGTGCGCCAGCCAAGGGCTCAGGAGCCAGGTAGAAGGGAAGCAGAGCCTCCTGAGCCTTCCTTGAGGGCGAGGCCACTGAGCCCCGCCTTCAGCCTTGGAGAGCCTGAGCAGAGAACCCAGCCAGACCACGCAGCCCTGGGGCCGGCACAGAACACAAGTGTGCTCCTTAAGCTGCAAGACGTGGCTCATTTGTCACACCAGGCAACAAAGAGCTAACACACTGCCAGGAGTCACTTCCTTCATCTAACAGATCTGGCAGTTTGTGTTCAGGCTTGGAATGCATTTTTCCTCTCCAGCTGCTATATTAAAACAGTATCCTCCTTTGCAGGCAACTTTTGAAAAGCCTTAATATGAACCACACGTTGTTTTATGTTCATTCTCAAGTCAGTTCCGACATCTGACTCAGTTCTGTTTTCTCAGGAACTGCTATCTGCTACCAAGGTAAACAGCTGCCCACCAGCCTTGTTCACATAGTGCCTCCTGCAGGGACCGAGCCCAGGACCTCGCTCTACTTCAGAGCTCCACTGCTGCCCCTGGACAGCAGCTCTGACACATCTCCTGTCATCCCCCAGCTGGGGGGTCTCTGCTACTTCCCAGACATGCCAAGCAAAGGCTTGGGGCAGGAGAGCACAGACTTCAACACTGGGCACCTGAAGGACTTCCCCAGCATAACTGGACTAAATTGGCACCAAGGTGATTAAGTACACTTGGGGAAAAACTGCAAACATAAGATTTTAAAAAAACACACCAGTTTTTACAGGTCGAGTCATTTTTGGAAGAACCACGCAAAGCCATGAACCAGGGTCCCTGTGGCCCCTGGATGGACTCCTCATGTCTCTGCCCTGGGTTTCCTGGTTCACAGGTGGCTTCACTCAGCTGGCAGGGACTCAGCAGAAACAGGAGAACAAGCTGGTTGGGACAGTCCGGCCTCTGTTATGGCATACCCCCTTCCTTGGGGATCTAAACATAAAGCCCGAAGAATGTCTCCAGGAGGGTGGCGGTCAAAACTCTGCTGTTGCTGTTCACATGTTCTTCAATCCGTTCCTCCAAAAGCACAGGTGCAGAAGACTAGACCAGGGTGGGCATGCACCCCTTAGTATCAATCTTACCTGCTCCAGGGGACCCCAATCCATGTATGTGCTTGAGAGAAGCCCCTCCAATATTCAAAGTGAGGACAGCTTGGAAGAAACAATTTTCGGTGCCGGTGAATTTTTTTTTTTAAACCCTTCTCTTATGCTTAAAGAGGCACCAAAAGGTACCAAGAAAGCACCAAAGCATAAACTGGAATAGGATGCTTTCTACAACCTAAACTTCCATATCACACACTTTGCACTCCTTAGAGGCAGTTCAGGAATTTATAGTTAAGGCCTTTTCCTTCCTAAGTAGGCCACCAGCCTGAAGCAATGCGGTCCATAGGCAGCATGACGCCCACTTTCCCAAGCCCCAGGGAGGCGGAGAAAGAAGGTGAGTTAGACACTGACAGCCCCTCTTGCCTTACGCTCCTGCTGCCGCCAGCGTGAGGTCTGGGTGGTCAGTTCTGCCCAGACCCGGTCTGGGAGACAAACGCCTGCCGCTTTTAGCGGTTCCCCCACAGCTCTCTGCTTGGCAGCATGTATGCTAAGACCTGAAAAACGGGCAGTAAGAACCTGTATTCTAAGGAATAGTGAGATGGGGAGAAACAGTCTATCTAAAGTAATACCGCAAATTATACTTACATAAATTTCACCATTTCTTGATTCAAGAAAATGAAAATTCCATAGTTGGCTACTGTAAAATGTGGCATAAAAATATTTCTAAGAGACATCTGCAAACTCGTCTTCACATGTACATAAGGAGTGACAATTAAGAAATGTCTTCCTTTGAAATTCACCTCTAATATCGAAATAGAAGAACAGACTGTCATGATGTTTCTGAAACTTTTAAGTTACCAGATATTTACAAACAAGACATAATTTGTATCAAAAAGGTGGTTTTCAGGTGTATCTGCTGCTTTCACTGGGGCTCCGGTGATGAGAGTAACTTCGGTCACTTTCACTGTCAGAACCATAAGATCTACAACTCCTGTTAACAAAACAGAACAAGGGCCGGGGATTGCTCAGTGGTTTTTCCATCTGCCTCTCAAGCTCAAGGACAGGAGTTTGATCCCCGGTACCAAAAAACAAAACAAAACAAAATAAAAAAAACAGAATGTATGGAAACATCTTGACTGTCCACCTTCTGAATCCCTCCATGAGGTCCTGATCTCGTGATCTGAGTGGCTCCCAAACACTACTGACAGGACAGCCTGGCACAGGAAGTGGACACTGGGCTCTGACTGTGGCAATGCCTCTCACTTCTCACGGATGTTTAAGACAGCTGGTGGCAGTATCAAGGCTAGGAAACCTCACACCTTGGGAAATTTACTTGAAATCCATTTACACATGTGAGCAGAATAACGTTCTGTGGTGCCCAAGACAGGACCAGCATTCGATGAGATCACCAGAGGAAGGGAGAGGGAGATGCGCTGTAGTTTTATTAAAGGCAGGGAGGCCAAATGGGAGCCCCGCAAAGGTGGAAGTGGTCTGCACACTGACACTGAGCCGAGAGGACCTACTTATGGTCCCTAGTCAGAGAGCTTAGAAAAAATCCAACAAGAGCCAATCACAGTATCGGCAGCGGCCCGTATGGCTCCCTAAGGGCCATAGATAATACAGAACAGCCGGCAAGAAAGCAGTTAGGGACAGTGAGCACTGCAGGGGCACAGGGGCAGCTTGCCTCCCTGCACTTGGGAGGGAGGCTTCTGGAACAGTGGGCTGCAGTGGCGACCTGAGTGTCCTTTCAGGAAGCAGAGGAGATGGTGGAGAGGGCACCTGTGTCTCTAGGCAGAAGGAAAGGGTCAGAATCAGAGATGGAGGGGTAAGAGAAGCGGCCCTGCAGGCAGTGCTGAGAACCTGGACCTGGACTTGCCCGTGTGCACCAGAGTACTCAGGTGACATCGACACTGCATCACATGGATGGGGCAGGAGGCCGGACCCACCAGAAAGGGTAACTCAGGAGTTATCAGAGACTCGCGATCATCAAAATGCTATATAAAGCACAATGTACAGAACACATAACAATGATTTTACTAAACTGACAGGAGAGAACCTTAATCTTGCCAAGACTCTCTTCTATTACCTTTTTTTCCTATGTTCTTTTCTTATTTTATTACCTATTTTCTTACTTTCTTTTTCTATGGAAATAAGAAAATGGAAAGCCTGACTTTAGGAAGTGGCTGGAATGCAGTGGCCTTCTTTCATCCTTCCTCAAGGACTGCATGTTCAGCAATCCGCGAACACTTCCAACTCCTCTGAGATGAGACACGGACAAGACCCAGCAAGTATCCCCTGGGGACTCCTAGTACCAAGGCTGCTTCCAGAAGTGCCAGGCGTCATAAATGTGGGAAGAGGGGACTTCTATACTCGGAGGGCTACACTTTCTCCACACTAGCAGTCAGTGCCTGTGGGACTGAGAACCCACAGTAACTCTGGGGCTCCCAGAAGAAGGTCCTTAGCCTGGCTTGATGGCGCCATCTGTAAGCCCAGCACACGGGAGGCTGAGGCAGGAAGATCACGAGTTTAAGGACAGCCTGGGCTCTATAGCAAGGCCCCATCACAGAAACCCAGCATCCACCATGAAACAAAAACAACAGAAGGACCCACCTGGACCACCTGTTGTAGCTTCTGCCTCGGTGATAACTGTCACTCCTGCGGCCCCGGCTCCGGCTCCGACTCCTGCTATCGTAGCTGTCATAAGTGTAGGACCTGCTTTAACAGCAACAATACACAATTTTCCCATGCAAAAACTCCAATCCCCACTTCATGGGCACTTATTTAATGACAGCATGAGGACCCACATACACAACAAGTACTGCAAACATTTAGCAACTGCCCCTCATCATTTACTATATTAAAAAGAAAAATGTTTATTTTTTTTCTGCATTGGAAAAAAAAGAAAAACAAAATGAACACCGAGTTTCACGAACTCTGATGGATCTTTTCAGGCAATTACATTTAACAAACACTTCCCGGCACAATTTGCCGCTGAAATTTTTCCCATCAGAGTGAAATAGGCCAAAAGATAAAAACTCCAAAAGACCTCATTTGGATAGGGTCTGATTTGAGACATATACAGGTAATAAGTTATCAAATAAAAAAACACCACAGGTGAGGGCCAGTGGCAGGGTGCAGGCCCAGCACGTGCAAGGTGCTGGGCTCGAGCCCGTGTCAACAACAGGACAGCACACCGCCACCCCCACCCCTGCCATGCGAGTGGCCTCGTACTCAGCTCCGGTCTAGACTCCCACCCTGTCCTACCTGGACCGGCTGTGGGGGTCATACGAGCTGCTCCTGGACCTGCTCCTGCTGGATGTCCTGGGGACCACAGGAAAGAATCATCTTGGGGACAGGTGGCCAGGCTCATCAAATTCTAGACTAGTTCTTGACCACCATGGTGAAAAACCCAATGATACCACGGAAGCCAACTTCCCTATCGATACCCTAAAACCCCTTCCATGGAGAAGAAGAAAGGCATGCATGAGCGTCACTGTGGAGCCCTGACCCACAGTGAGTACACTGAGGCCACAGCCTCAGGGAACGGAAGTAGCGGGGAGCAGAACTGTGGCGCACACCCCTCCCACCTGGTCCCCTGTGGTCCTGTGCTGCTCTCCAACCTGGCCAGGGTGACCATGACTACGAGCCCTGGCAAGACGTGCTCGGGATGGAGAGGGCACGGCAGGCCTCTCTGCCCTACCCTGAGAAGATCCCACCGAGGAGCAGCCAGGAGCGTTCTGCGCCCTGCAAGCCCACCTGTGACTATCGTAGCTTCGGTAGGAGCGGCTGTGGCTGCGGCCTCGGCTCTGCCATCCTCGGCTCCGACTTCTGGAATAGCTTCTGGATCTATGAGACACCAGTGAAAACACCAGCACATCAGTCACCTCGCCACAATGGCAACATGAATTACAGGTCAGGCGGGAAGGGGATGCAGCCACTCTGGAGGCAATCCAGAAACAAGCGTGCTTCCAAGTTAATAGTACAGAGCAAGGAAAAGCTGCCAATGACCATACAGCCGCAGCTCCAACCCAGACAGAGGGAAGGATCCAAGCCCGTGAGTGAAGCCCAGGTCCAGACACCATCCTGAGCGAGAAAGGTGAGGGACAGCATCTTCATGTGTAAAGGCTTTCTTTTATAAAAGATCTCAGAAATGCATACAGAGAGAAACGTTTCTAGGGGGGAAAACAGCAAAATTATAACACAAGCTTCCAATAGCGGTTAATTCTAGGAGGGCAAAAAGCAAGTAGGGTGGCACTGGTACACCAGAGCTCTACTTTTTAAGCTAGGTTCAAAAAGACCCATCATGTTAATTTTGTACTTTTTATCATTTATTTATCGTTGGCAACTATTTAATGTTTAATCAATGCAACACTTAGGCCCTACTTTACTCAGTCACTCAAGAGTGGCAGGGCACCTCTGAGTGCGAACCTCTCATGCAGGGGTGACGTGACCTGCTCAGTGTTCCTGCAGGACTACAAACAGTTTGTTCTGATGAGACCCTAGGTGTTTCCCAGCCAACAGCAGAGCCAGATCCTGTGACAGTGACCAAGGAAGAGAAGGACACTGTGAGGGAGTCAGGCCAAAGCAGGGAGGGCAGTGCCCAGGCATGGCCATCTCAGTCTGCTGTCCTTGGGCTGCATGGCAACATCCTAGAGCAACTACCTGTCCCACCGCTCCTCTTAAAGACTGAAATGTCACCTGCTCCAGAGGCAGGGCAGGAAGCAGGTGAGGGGTGAGCAACAGTGAGCAGCCAGGAAGCTGGAGGAGCTCAGTGGGTACCTGTGACACACAAACAATGGCCTGGGACAAAGGGCCAGGTGGCCAGCTCTGTGTCTGCTGGTGTGGGGAGAGGCGGCAAAGGGCTTCTGGGACAAGGGGCTGAGAAGGCCCGGGTGTGGCCTTGCAGGAGTCCCTGAAAACCTCCATCAGTTCAGTGAGGCCAGCAAGCATGCAGCTGCTGGGGATGGCCAGGGGCAGTTCCTTTCTAACTCAAGTCTGGAGAAGTGCAGAAGACAGATGGGAAAAGGAGGAAAGAAAGGGAATGATGGTCAAGGAGTCTGTATTTTAAA
Source organism: Fukomys damarensis (assembly GCF_012274545.1). Taxonomy (NCBI): domain Eukaryota; kingdom Metazoa; phylum Chordata; class Mammalia; order Rodentia; family Bathyergidae; genus Fukomys; species Fukomys damarensis. The sequence goes on from NW_022900924.1 coordinate 57,497,529, forward strand.
TTCAAACAGTGAAAAGCAAGCCCAATAAAATAGGAGATGTGAGTAATGAAGACAGAGGTAAACCACAAAGTGTTTCATAAGGAAAAAGAGAAGGCAACACAGCTACTGATGAACTATCGCTATGGCCTTTTTTTTTACTACCTTGCTCTTATTCTCTATACTATCCAGTCTACACCCTTGCATCATTACAAAAGTTACATGAACTTTTGCAACTTGAACAACAGGAAAGTCTGAAGATGACTTTTACCCTCCCTCCAGATAAAGGTCTTCAGCACACATCCTGGTCAGGTAACCACCTCTCTGACACTTACCTTCTGGACGTGTGCAATACAAGTTTATGATCGCTGCAGAGTCTGCTAACTCAGGATTCCTGCCAGAGGCCTCAGGCAGGGCACAAAAAGCAGCCTTATACCTTTAGAGACAGACAACTCACCAACACCTAGGCAACTCATTTCTCTTTCACTTAAGTCCAAATTTCTTCTCCTGAAATTTCCCCACCGCCTGTGCCCTCAGTCCCATGTTAGGTATCTAGAGACAAAGTCTTGTCCCTAACTCTGGCACTCTTCCAAGCTGAAGAGGAACAGATGCTCCTTGGGGAAACCAAAGGAAAGAGAACAGTGCTTACCGATAAGATGACGTGGAAGTTCTCGATCGACTTCTGGAGCGACTGTAGGAGATGGACCTAGCTCTGTGTCGGGATTTGGTGTCAGATTTACTGCGGGATCTACTTGGACTCCTGGACTGAGTGTCGTCATCCCGACTAGGTGTCTGCTCGTCACTTGAACTTTCCTGATTTCTTGGTCTGCGGTTCAGTCGTGCTGTCTTCCTTACTTCATCAAAGAGTGACCCAGGCCGAACTTTGTTTTTGCTTTTGATTTCTATCCTTAAGCCTTGTGGCTTCATCTCAGGTGCAACAGTTAGGACCTTGGCCTCTGCAGCATTGGATGTGGAAGCAGGAGGGGCCCACAGGTTCCCCACACCCTGCAGGGGTTTCCACTTGTTATCCAAGAGACTGCCCTGGCTCTTCTCGGCTGCCTCCCTCTTCCCAACACTTTTACCAGGGCTGGCCGCGCTGGCTGAGTTGCTGTCCTGTTTTACCCCTTCTGCCCCTGTTTTGTTTTCAGATGTGCTGCCTTCCTGTCTCAGTCTGCCTGTGTCAGGAGGCTCCGTGTGCAGATCCTGTTTGAGAACAGTGCTCATCTGTGGGGTGCTGAGCCGTGAAACGGCCAGGGGGGAAGTCCCTTCTCCCTTGACTGGGGAGCTTCTCTCGGGGGTGCAGATTTCCATGTTATCATCTGCCTGAAACACATCCTCTGCTCCGCTTGGGGCACCTTCTTCAACATGCTGAGTGTTTCGGGGCAAACTGGCCCCCTCTTCCTCGGGAACTAAAGCTGTGGGACAAATATTGGGCTTACTGTCACTTTCGGCAAGCTGATCCAGGGCTGACGACACAGTCACTGTGCTGTGTTGTTGTGAAAGCCTGGCCTTGTCGCAAGATTTCTCAGTGTGAGGAGTATCATTTTTTAGCGTTTCACTGTTTTCAGGAAGTTCTTTTTTTTCTTTTGACTCTTGAGTGATTTGCTTTTCGTCAATCTCCTCTTCTTCCTCCTCCTCCTCCCCAAATTCTAGTGGAGGCTGCCAGTGGAATGCTTGCTTTCGTTTTGGAGGCTTGTGCTTGTCTTTTTTCCCTTTCACTTTCTCCTTCACTTTCTTGGTGTGATCCCTTTTCAGATTTTCCTTTGAGGAGTGTTTGTGCTTTCGTGGCTTTGCTCTGTTGTTTTCGGAGTTAGAGTTGGACCCTTCAGAACCAGAAGTCGAGGGCCGCTGTCTGCTGGACTTCTGGGCACCACTATCGGGCAGCGCCGCATTTGCTGGAGACTTTGCCTTGGGTTTGGCTTTGATGTGAACTGCACTGAGTTCTGACTCAGAATCTGATGTGGCCTCCCCTTCCTCCTTGTCAGAAGACCTCCCAGAACCCTTTGGATTGGTTTTAATTACATCTCGTTCTGAATTTGACTCAGAGTCCCATTTACTCCCAGCATAATTCTTCCTTTTGGGCTTGTTGCCATTTCTGAAGTGATCAGAAAGATTCTCTTTTGAATTTCTCATTTTGGAACGCAAGCATTCCCGTTCAGGTTTGGATCTCTCTGCATCACTGCCTTTTTCCTGTTTATTATTCGTTACTTCCACTCTGCCCTGCTTCTCTCTCTCGTGGGCTGAATGTACGACCTGAACACTTGACTGTTCGTTGTCTGAAGAAGAATCTACAGAGGACCTGCTCTCGCTGTACCGTCTTCTCCGACGTGAAGACCGGTCTCTACCTCTGGCATGTTGACCACGCAGTGTCTTTTCAGAACGGCTGCTGTGCCTTTTATTGGAAGCGTTACTTTTCTCCCCACTGGATCTGAATTTCCTCCTGGCCCGTCTCTCCCCGTCACTGCCCGCGGAAGTGTACGAAGACGACCTACTGCACCGTGAGTGATCACTGTACTTACCTCGTGAGTGAGACCTGGAGGATAGAGGCCGGGACCTGGAACGTGAACTAGCCGGACTACGGGATCTCGTGTAGGACCTAGAATAAGATCTGCTCCTACTCCTAGAAGATCTGCTCCCTGACCTCGGCGAACTTTCGGAACTTCTATCACTGTATTTTGAATAAGCACTCCGATCACTTTCTGAATTTTTTCCTCTTTTATGGTAGGATGATGAACTGCCAGTCTCTTTAACACTTGCTAAACTGTAAGTACTTTGGATGGGCAGCAGATGAGTCGTTTTAGCTTTCATTTCCTGAATTCGCTCATAGGACGGCTTCCAAGGCTTCTGCCCAGGCTTCCACCGTGAAGGGGGGGGACTGTCACTCAGTGGTATCACTGGGATATTTTCTGTTACCGCTGGCTGTACTACTACATTTTCATTCTGTGGCACTGTTGCTCTTAAAGATTCTGTTTTAACTGGTTTATTGTCACTCGACTGAGAAGCTGTTGCTCTTGGTGATTTTGATGCTGTCCTTCGAGGCCCTGACTTGGAACTCGATCTGGACTTGGATCTACTCTGAGAATGTGATGAGGACCTCGATGCAGGCCTTGATGTGCAGCTTCCTCTAGAATAGGACCTCGAGGGAGACTTCGATCTGGGGGAGTCCCTGCTGGAATGGGTCGAAGAGCTCTGGCCGCCCCTGTCAGATTGGGACCAGTCCCTCTTGGACGAGTGATGAGATGATAAGGAGGAAGAGCGAGACCTCCTTTCTCTATCACAAGAGGACCTCACCTGTCGAGTGGAAGATTTCGAAGATTCTATGTCAGATAGCACAACTTTTCGCTTCTTAGTCTGTCTGTGTCTTCTGTAGTGCTTCTGCTTTTTGGCTTTCTTTTTATGCTTAACTTTTTTTTCCTTTCTGCGTTTTTTATGATGACCATCAGAGTGTCTTGCTGTACTCAGGTCTGAGTAATATCCACTATAGGACCATGACCGAGATCTCTGTGACAAGCTTCTCTCATCCCACCGGCTTGAAGAGGGATCACTTAACCTACAGACAGGGACAAAATACAAATGAAGTCACTGGGAAACATGTTTTCAATACTTGAAACACAGTTCCTGTCAAAAACAAAATCAACTCGACGTACAACTAAGAATCACGAATCAAAGAGTTATGGACCTGGTCTTGACCTTATACTTTCAGAGACAAATAACAACTCATGGCAGATTCACTAACAAAGGGCTTTTTGTTTTTTAAGTGAAGAAAGAAATATGAAAACCAAATAAACACATCACAAGACACTGCTGATATGCTGAGTTCCTGGCTGGGATCTGCTCACAGCTCTTTTCCTCTAGAAGCAATTTTTAAGGGAGAGTCAAAGCAGGTTCCCCAACAATTCTGTTGTGTTCCTAGCTTAAATTTTATCTTCTGTGGTGCTGGGGATCAAACACAGTGTCACAAATACTAAGCAAGCATTCTACCTGAGCCACACACTCAGCCCTTGCCTCTTGCTCCAAAGAAGCCAGCATGAATTGTTTCCCCTCCCATCCTCGTCCTCCTCCACTGAGGAAAAAATGACATGAAAACTATGGTTTCCAATCTTAGTGGCAATGCCACAGGCTCAAATCAAGACTCCTCAGCACCACTATGTACCAGCTACTTCCACCCAGCAGACACGTCTTTCTTCTCTCTCCGCACATCCAGCCACTCTGAGAGACACCTAAAGAGAAAACGATAATTCTGCCATGAAGAATACACAGGGCTCCCACAGTGCATTTTCCACTGGCTATCCTGAGGCCAACTCCATTTCTAAAACAGATACTCACTGTGGGGCATCACTGAGGGTAAGAGACAGGTACGCTTCTGAAGACGCAATGGTCTGCACGCACATAACCAGGATAGGTTTCCTACCTGCCAATTAATTTGTCGGTGACTAAGACTCCTAGGCTAGGAAAGAATCGGCTGTAGTATGTGACCTTAAAATCTTGATTACTTCTAAAATTGAGTGCCAGTTCTTCAAAACATTCAGTAGATGGGAAACCACTGTGAAAGCCCCCAAAGCCATTCGCCTTACCTACTTAACAGTACTACCACTTTTGCCAAGTATCCCTAAATGTATTACCTTTGGCCACAACCTAATTCCGAATGTCAACCTTTAAGGGGAAGTGTAGGCTTAGGCTACATTCCCTCAGCACTACTCAGGATATCACAAAGCCTGCTCAGTGCCTCCCTCCCAGCTCTCACTTGTCTCCTTTACTCCACTTCTCTCCACTTGGCGGTCGGTACGCTCTCAGCCTCTGCATCTCCTCCTTCCAGTGAGGAGGAGTTTCACTGCTGTCATTGTTCTCAGACTCCGAACAGGATCTCGATCTTGGAGGTGTGTGATAGCGCTGTACACACAAAGGAAAGAGCTACTTTTAAAATGCCTTGCAGGGCCGGGGATTTAGCTCAGTGGTTCCGCTGCCTGCCTTGCAAGCACAAGGACCAGAGTTCAAACCCTGGCACCCCCCACCAATAAAAACCCCTCTCAATTACAGGCTGCTACAGGGTCAAAGTCAGGCAAAAGACTCAGAGGTAATGAGTTAAGTACCAAGAGAATGGCACAAAGTTATTTCAAACATAAGGCAGTCAGAAAGATGGAAAAGGCTGCTATTCACCTGTCATCGATCCCCTACAAAATTTTCCTCTTCAAAGTCCTAACAGCTACATTCACTAGACTTGATTATTCATTGTATTGTAATTTCTCAACATCTTCAGTATTTTATAGTACATTCATTTCATACTTAATTAAACCCATCCAAACAAAACTATGAACTGTAACCCAATAGCAGTACCTTCCCATTACTGAAAAATACAACTGATTTCTCACAAAGATTTTCTATTTTACCTAAAATCAAAGCTAGGATTTTACTAATAGGTTTAAAAAAAGCCAGTTTAAGTAAGTAATTCACAAAGGGCAAAGTCTTAGGACACATACAATGGTACCCCTTCCTTTAATCTTCCGTCCAGACTTTGACACAGATGGTTTCTGATCACTTACAGTGGGTGCAACATCTGGAATCTTCCTAGAAAAGAAGTTGGGATGAATATGAAAAATTAGCAAGTACCAGGCAGTGTTAAAATGCAAAATGTATGCTCCTACTCTTTAAAAACAGTTTCAAAATATTTTGTGACATGAAGATTACTTGAAATTCAAGTTTCAACTTCCATAAATCAAGTTTTATAGACATTCGGCCACCTTATCTGCTCACGCATTTTTTGAGCTGTCTGCATGTGGTGATCCCCTGCTTTACACTGCTTTGGGGCACTCAGAATCCCAATGGTGTAGTTACAACCTGCCAGCATGCAAGTGCTACTCATATCACCCACCTACACCAGAGTAAATCTTCAGAGACGGAAGTGCATGAAATCACAGTGCAGGGCAGCATTATCAAATGGACAGCATCAACGTGTTTTAGGAGAGAATACAAACTCTGAATTCTAAGAAGAGTTAAATGGAATTCCAATTTGCTTATTAGTAGACTTAAAAAGATGATACTCAGTTTGTACTATACTTTGCATCTTGATAAAACGTTTGTGGAAAGGCAAGGGCATATTTCACTTTGAGCCCAGCATGGACAACTTAGTGAGGTCTTGTTTCAAAAAACTTTTTAAAAAGGGCAGAAGCCCAGGATTCCAACTCCATTACCACCATCACCCTCCAAGACACGAAAAAATTATCTTGAGACAGGATATTGCTAAGTAGTCACCCAGGCTGGCACTGAATCACTGAAGCTGTGATCCTGCCGCCTCAGCCTCTCAGGTCACAGGGATTACAGACATGCACCACGATGAGCAACTAAATAGTATTTTTTGAGACCAAATCTAAAGCCACACACTAGCTTTTACAAAGCAGAAGTTTCACTGAGCAAGTTAACGCTAGTAACATTTATGACACTACGTATCTCTAATCACCATGCAATTAATTTCGCACTATTAAAACTAAAACATAGGTTTCATGCCCCAACTGGATTCCAAAAGTTCAAGTAGTCTACTATTCTGATAACCAAAAGCTCAACGCTTCAATGAAAGGCCTGTGACCTCCAGTAAGAACCTCTTACCTGGCCAACTTACCCAGCCTCCTTTCCCTACTACTGTAGTCAAATGTAAATTCTAAGGGGTATCTGGTATCTCTCTCCTACAGAGTGCTTTCAGAGTGTTCTGAACATAGGCCGTGACAATAAATGAATATGAAATGGCAATGAACCGATGGAGTTTCTACCAGAGAAATAAAGGCACAGTGTCATCATCCTACTCACGGCTCAGGCTCCACCGGGACAACAGGCATATCTCTCCTCAGTAAAAATCGGTTCTCAGGCACTGGAGGAATCTCTTCTGGGCGGACAACAGGCTTTTCCCTTTTAGCATTTGAATCCACTGGTCTGTTCTCATTGGTATCACTCCTCTCAGAGTGACTTTGAAAGGACAAACCAAGACAGCAATTAAGATGTGTAGTGCTGCTTTTGTTCCATGATAATTAAAGCATATAAAACTTGGCAATAAAATAACAGCAAAACTACTGATAGCTTACAAGTCTCAATCAAAGGGTTTTATGATTTTTCTCACAGAGAACACAAAAAAATCAGCCCAGAGTACTAAAATGTTGATATGAAAATTGTCAAGTGATCCTAACTTTTTCTCTTTAAGTTTCAGAGATTATTTTCACCTAAAAACACACAAATACTTAATATGAAATGTCTATGCTACTCTGTGCCAAATTTCAGTCTGGACAAGGTCCAAAAATTCTAGCCTTGTCAACCATAGGTAATAAAACTGAGTCTCTAGAGTCACACACATTTCTCCTACCCTAGGGTACGGTGGGGGTGGGGTGGGGAGATGGCCTCAGGGTTTTGCACTTACACTTTTGGGCTCCTGACGTGTTTACTCCTTGGCTCCTCTGAACTGCTCGCTTCCTTTCGTCTCCGTTTAGAATGTTTAGCTTTTGGCCTCCTCTTATGTTTCCTTCTCCTATTTCTCTGATACTCAATTTCACTTTCTGAAGATGATTCTGAAGAGGAAGAGGAACTGGAAGAGGAATCTGAGTCTTCTGAATGTACTGGTTTCTTCCTTTTTTTTTCAAAAACTTTTAATAAAAATTAACAAAAATATTAGCACTACAGTCCAGTGCTTGCACTTCAGACTAAACTTAAGCAAACTAAAAATGAAATTTAAATATATTTTTTCAAGTTAATAAAACTATTGCTTGCAAGACTGCAGAAAGCCTGTATTCTAAATGTGTCAGATAATAGGAAAATTAATAGTTATGTAAGATGACAAATGATAAATGCTAAGATAGAAAAGTAAATCAATATGAGCAAAGCAGAGCCCTGAAGGAGGAAGGAGTTGTGCAGATTCTAGTGACAAGGGTTCTAGAGGGAGAGAAGACTGCCAGTAGGTCCCTGGGTAGCACAAGGCCACCACGCTAAGAGGCAGAGGAGGAAGGAAGATTGGAGAGCTCAATTATCCAGGGCCTGCTGGGCTACCGTGAAGACCTGGGCTCTGGCTAAGAAGGGAGCTTGCTTCTACGCAAGAGTGGCAAAGACCAGGGACCACCGGGCTACTGCTACGTGCAAACCACAGGGGCCCACGGACACAAGTAAGGAGACCAGGTGGGCACCACTCCTGAGAAAAGGGCAATGGTGAACACTCACAAGGCCGCTGCATCATCAAGGCATGAGACACTAGTGGCAAAGCTTAGGCTGGCAGCAAGGGGAAGCAGTGAGAGGGAAGACTGCACAGATCTGCCGACTGACTGGAGGAAGGCTGTGAGGCAAGGACATTAAGAGCTATCTTTACACCACCACGGCCTTTCTTCCCACCACTGCAATCGAGGAGGTCTTTTCAGTCTTCACCACCATTACCTGCATCCTAGCTTCCTTCACCCCCAGCAAGGTCTTACCATCTTTTGTTGATTTTGTGGCAAGCACCCCGCAGTCAATAACTCGCACATCTGCATAAGGTCTGCTTGCAGCATCAGTTTTCAGATTTTCTATCTGCTCAATGACTTCAAAACCAGAAATAACCAGTCCAAAGACAACATGTACCCTGTCACAATATAAATTCAGGAAAGAACTAGCTTAATAATTAAGCTACAAATAGTATCTGAGACAACTGTTATAAATGACATGTCCACAGACCCGAAAACAAAACCAAAGTGTCTGATGTACGAAGCAACTAGGAGGAAGTAAAACTTTGAAATTTGCTTCACAAAAGTAAACATTTGGGCCCCAATCAAGCCGGCCTCAGCTGTTGGTCCTTCTAACAATGTTTCTTAAACATTTTACAGTGAGGAGTCTGAAAACAGTCTGCACTTGGAAGTGAAAAACTGCCTTTATAGCTACCCTCAGGCCTGCGTAGCTGAGAAGCTCACCCAGAGCCACAGATGGAGACTCTGAAAAGTGACGTCAGAGCCCCAGGACCTCAGTGTCTCACTGTGATCCTTCAGGAAGAGCACGGCCTTGACATATCAACCCAGACATCAGCAAGAATAACTGGGTGAGGGTTTACCCATGGTCAGTCTCTGAGCTAGTCACCCTAACAGCTCCCCTACATAAAAAGAATGGAGCTCTTTCTTACCCATCCAGGTGTGGAGCAGGTTTTGTAGTACTGTGTAATAAACATCAATACAAAGATGAGGTCCAACACGCCATGTTTGGGTGAAGAGAGTGCAAGGGTTTAACCACAGCACGTGGAGGACAAAGAAGTAAAGATAAAAAGACAGGGAAAAAGTTAAACACAAAATATACGTAACATTAAAGACACCTCCCCCAAATAGCAGTAGTAGCCATTTTACCGATTTTTAAAAATCAAGGTTATAATGAATTACAAAAATCATCTCCATTAGACAATTTGCATATACAATACATAAAGTAGTTTTTATTTCAGTTATAGCCATAGATATATAACAAATATACATTAAAATTACTCTCAAATCTAAAACCACACATAAAAAAACTCAGACTTTATCAGCATAAACAGGAAAAACCCATCCGTCACTTGCCCCACAGAAGAATGGAGCTGGGTATGTGCCCACACAGCGAGGGCATTGTCCTATCTGTCCCTTCTCACACTGGGTCTGCCTGCAGCTTTTAGGCAGGCAGATGACACAAGGCCTCTGCAATCCTCTTCTTTCACCCAAAGTGAAATTCTGCCACTAACTGCAACTCTGATGGTGGTGAGGGTGTCCCTTCAACCTGCCAATCCTCCGACAGCAAAGACACATGGATAATATCACAGGCACCTCAGATTCCCACTCAGCTAGCTTCTTCCATCATCACACACTGTCAGCAGCATTCTGGGAAATCTATGGGGCTCATCTGATTAACATACTCTGAGCCCCACCTGATTTTTCCATAGCATTTTTACAGGTCTTCACACTATGCAAACAGCAGTATAAAAATCCAAAAGCAGATAATCAGAATACAATCACCTCAGTTTGTAAGAATGAAAAGTAGATGTCTGAGAGAGAGAAAAGGTCACTGGCTATTAGGCCATGTTCAAGCACTAAATTGTACCAGAAGCCCCCATATACATTTTTATGTTCGTTTTAAGGGACACGTTTTAAGACATGTATGTCAACGAAACACAATTTTAACCTCCACAACATTGCTAAAAATCTCTATTGTTTAAAATTGTAATGCTTATACTTACATTAAGAATATTCAGTTCTGTAAGACAACTATAGTATTTAATTTTAAAAGTTAAAATGTCAGCTTAAGATTCAGAAATTTGAAGAAAAATCTTGACTTTTAAAACCAAAACTCTTGAAGCTTGAGAAGTTGAGATTCAAGCCAGTTTAACTATAAAAATTAAAACAGGCAGCAAAAAGAAAGAAAAAAAACACACTAGTAAATCAGTGACCACCAATGCTTAACCCATGAAACTGGCATCCAGAAACCACTCTGGGCAGTAATTTAAAAATAGAAACGTGCTTCCCTTAATGTTAAAACTTTACCAAAGCATAATGAAAACAAGAAGAAACCAGTACATAAGCCAGACATAAATCCCACTGTACAAAAGATGTAAAGAGTGCATTTAAAAAAGAAGACACTCCCACTGTGTAAGGAAATCAGTGTAGAACAGGCACGAATAAGGAGTGGCACCCTTCTCTGGCCCCCTGCCCCCACCCCCGGCCTTCCTCTCTCTGCCCCACAGAATCTGGTACTAGGAAAGGCCTACACGCAAAGCCCCCTGGGCTACATCTTCAGCCCCAAGCTTTGCTTTTAATTCAAATGAAAACTTGAGAATAAACAGATTTGATCCTTCACTGTAGGAGTGAAGAAAATGAAGAAAAGAATCAACTCTTTCTTTCACCTGCCGAGACTGCCCCCAAATGGATGTGAATAATTTACCTGCATCTGCAATTCAGGATACAGAAATATGAACTAGTATTTTAAGTGAGTACTAAGAATATTGAAAATATTTAAGAAGCCTGTTGGGAGTAGAAATCCCAATGTAAAGAAGGCTCACTGGTACTGGGCTGACAAACCTACATGGTTAAAGGACATCAGCAAAATTACAAAAAGCAGGTAATAAAAGGGCAGCAGCATGATTTGCCCCATGGCATGACTGAACAGGGCAGCATTCACACACTCTTAGGTGTATTATTTCCCTTTCAAAACTGTGCAGCTCTTTAAAGAGCCACACAGCAGTGACAGACACTAGGGAAAGAAGACTTTAAGGCGGCCAGAGATTATCACAAATGTGTACATTTATACATGCTCATTAAAAGATACCTTAGGGAGAAACAACCAAAGAACATTTCAAATTTAAACTCTTTCAATAGTTACACATTTTTATTTTCCTGTCATAGAGATACTAATTTTCTAGTTTCCTCCTGAATCTACTTTAAAAATACATGAGCAAGGGTTCACTTAAAACTTATAAATCCTAGAAATTGAAAATTGCTACTGTTATTCCAAAGAGCAATCTAAATTTTTTATATCATTATCAGAGAAGTTCTTGGCCTTATGCAGACATTACTAGTTCCACATTGCAATAAGATCTAAAACCATAATATAAAATATAATTCTACTCTCCCAACGGAAGAGTGTAGAAAGAAATTTACTGTACACAAGAGACTGAAATTAAGATACACTTCTCAGGATTAACCACAACAATAAAACACACTTGTTGTACATGTACTGCTGCTATACAGAACAGGCAGAAAGTTATTTTTCTTAAAATGTTTCAATGCATTGTAACGACAGAATTAAAGACATAAAGGCAAAGAAAGAAAAAGAGCCTTAGAGTAATGAGACATTACCTTTGGAGCGCACGGTGTAACACTCTTTCTGTAAATTTTACACAAAAACGGCAAGAAATAAATTGTAATACACTTTTAAGACAAGACTGAATCTATGTTTTAATATCAATATAACTTTGAAATTAAATATTTTAAGAATTTTATGCAAAGCGAGAAAGCTTTTTTAAATGGAGGGCTCTAAATTTTCTTTCACAAAAGATATTTATGTAAAGATAAAACATGCTTAAGAAAAGCCTTAACGTAGTTAAAGGAGGGCTCTGCTCAGATCCTTAATATTTTAACACAGGATGCCAATAAAAGCTAGTAACAAAACATCACACTTCCTTTCAAAAAGCCCAGAAACTAGCTAAGAAGACTACCATAAAACTCTGAATGCCCAAGAGCAGTTACAGCACTACTAGTCAAAAATCAAACCTTCAGGGGAAAGAGGCTGAGTTAAGATAATTCAAGACAAAATTTCAAGGAACGTTTTACTAATGTCTGTTATACAGTTAAAGAAACTTTCATATTTCTACATTGGAAACCTTGTTTTCAGCCACATATCAAAACAGACGGTTTTCAGGTTGTTTGGACTGTAGTTATTATTATGCCTATAATATATACTTTGAAGTTTGTAAGTCACTAATACAATAGCAATGGAATCATAAAGCAATGTAACTGGAACTTTAGGGATTTTTCTCAGAGGATTAAAGGGAAGAGAAATGAAAGTATGAGTGCTATTAAAACTTGGCCACCGTGTTTTCTATTTGTATCTTATCTGATTTTCCCCATTATAAAGATTTTTTTTCTTCAAAGACCATACACTGTCTGATCACTTTTAACTGATTAAATCTTAAACATATACATTACTACTCAGACCAGAAGTCCTACTACAGAATGGACAAAATGCTTTATAAGGTTTTCAGACATATTAAATCTTACAATTTTTGTTTGTTTTGCTTTTTTTTGGTACGGGGATTGGAACTTGGGACCTTCTGCTTGCAAGGCAGGCAGCAGAACTACTGAGTTAAATCCCCGGCTAAACTAAATCTTAGACTATTAAAAAATAAGCACTGGGCCAGGGATTTAGCTCAGTGGTGCTGCCACCTACCTTGCAAGTGCAAGGTCCTGAGTTCAATCCCTGGTACCAAAAAAAAAAAAAAAAAAGCATAACTTCTTATAAAGTCTTTTGACACATGGGTGTCAAAAAAGAAATATGTTTGAAATAATGTAGTTTTCAATAAATGTAAAAAAGTTCTCTAGTGTAAAATGGTAAAAAGAAGGAACTAAAGATAACCTGCTTCTAACTCAGTCTTGGACATGTTTCTTTTGTTCAAGTGTTAAAACCACACCCCCGTCAAGGAAGGGGCACCAAATTGTACACAATGACACAGCTCACACGAGAGCAACTGAAAACTCACTCAGCCTCTTGCACACTCTGCTCATGTGCTCCATCCATACAAAAGAGCTGGATGTCACCAGAAACAGAGTTTCTTCCATGCTGCTAACGCCTGTGCCATATAAGCACCAGCTAACGTTAAGCGTGGATGTCAGGGACGACAGGGTACTCAGAGACTGCTCATGGTTGAGTGCAACAAACATGTTTGCTCATGAAGGTTTTTTACCACCCTGTCCAAAACAGCGGGGAGGAAAAAGCTAAACCTCCTCGGGCTATTAATACTGACTAGCACCCCCCCACACGAATGTGGTGGGAATAACATTTCTACCCCAAATCTCCCTTTGCACCTCAGATGTTGACACAGCCTCACATGGCCCTTCAGCCTCCGCCTTCTCTGCTCCTCTGCTGGGGTGGGCACTCCATTCATTTACCTGTGCAGCCACTTGCAAGTCTAGTCCCTCAGTGATGAAGAAAACTGCAATGTCATGTCTGTACTCCTCCCTTGGCCCTATTTATGACTGCCAGAACATGACACAGGGCTGGGTGGAGCACAGTGTTGAGTGTGTGCTTAGGCAGCACCAGACCCTGGGCTTAATACCCAGCACCATAACCCTACCAAAATTTTTTTTTTTTTTTTTTTTTTTTGTGACAGGGTCTTTCTATATAGCCTAGGCTGGCCTAGAACTTGTGGTCCTCCTGCCTGTCTCCTGCGTGCCAGGACTGCAGGTGTGTAGGTTACTGTGACCACACCAGTGACCAGTGACAAGGACTGTCCTCCACAGCTCTGTGGGCCTCTACTCTACAGCTGTGACTAAGGACCCACAGCTCCTGTTGTAAGAGCATCTGGCCTCTGTGAGGCAACCTCTCTCGCTGGTGACAATCAGTCCACAGTTAGATGTTCTCTAGGAAGGACAATGTCTACACAGGAACCCTTCTTGCTGTGACCATGTTTTCACAGCAAAACGTTAAAGAATAGATACTTTATAAACAAGAAAGACAAAACTAACTCAAGGCACAAAGGAAATACAACTAAAACCATGGCTTCTTGGAAGCTAGTTTAGTGTCCTCATCCTGAAGAGCTATTAATAACAAAGGCTGTAAATGATCTACCTGATCTTCCTAATTAGTACTTTATGTAGAATAATCTTCAACTTTTTAATAAATATATATAAAAACAATGAAAACTAGAACCACAATTATTGCTACTAATAGCAGAAAGGGAAAAACATTTTCCCAAGTAGCATTGTAATTTCCAGCAAAATCCTCACTACTTCCAATACTTAACAAAATAAATTCAGAGTGGGTGATTATTCAGTTTATCATGTGCAGCATTCTCTTCCTAGCCAACAGTTTCTTCCAGATTGTGAGTAAAGTCTGCATAACTTGGTCTTTACATCATTGTTCTTCCTTCTTTAACATCATCTAGAGAACTAAAAGAATGTCCGCATGATCTCTGAAATCTCTCTCCACTCTAATAAAACTATACTTTAACAGCTGTTTTATTTTTGCCATGCTGGGGATCAAACCCAGTACCCTGTGCACACAGGCAAGTGCTCCACCACTGAGGTCCATCTCCTTCCCTACAGATTTTATTGTGGTTTCTTCCTCATCTTTGACCTAGAAAATAAGTAATAATAAAAAGAACTAAATGAGTTAACACTAAATACTAAATGACTTGGTAACTTGGTTGGTACTTTGGTAACTTTGGTCCCAAGCTGTAGAATGCCTTCAAAAATGCTTCAGTGTGAACAGACACTTGTTTCCTCAATGACTCATGGGGACAGTACCATCTCTCAACTCTTTGACATTTCTTGGGCGATTACCATTTCAAAAAGTATCAATTTTCTTCTATAGAAGACCCTTGAAACAAAATCATTATGACTAATATAGTGGTAGATGTAATTAGTTATGGTAAAAATTATCAACAGCTTTATAGATGAAAATATGATTTTCATCATACATACAGTTGTTCCAGCCAAAAAGAGTAATAATATAAAACTATGCTGAATAAAAATGACATAGGCCTTAGGAAAGGCAGCTGTCAATTGAGTAAGTAAAAAAAAACAATGCTCAAAGCACAGGAATCTTTCAGCAATGTGTTGCAAAACGCCCACACTAACAGCACCAAATAGTCCTTGGGAACTGCAGAGTAACAGATTTATAATTTAAACTACAAGTGCAACAGTGCAAAATAAAAATATATTAAAAGTCCTAATAAGTCTATAAAACAGGCAGTTCTTTTATTACCATCCATCCTTAACTCTTTTTCAGAACTGCTGTTCACAGTGCACATGAGGAGCTGAGGCCACTGGTAGGCGGTGGCTACCCCTGGGAATCAGCAATTAGCTCTGTGTCGGTCACCGCCAATACCTGCAATGAGGCACGACCTAAACAGAGAGCATTACTCTTCCAGCACCAGAAGGGTGTGGGCTTGCAAGAGACTTTCAAAGATTTTCCTTTTAGGGGTCACATCTCCATTTAACCCATCCTTTCAATAAAAGTAAGGATACATTTTGTTCAGTGATGTATCAGTTTGATTTTACCATGCAAAGTACTGGACGTGGTATTTTTAGCCAGCACAAAGACAGTACAGGCACAAAATTTTCTTTTAAAAAAGAAAGATGAGAATTACTCATCAAAAAAATTACTTCCAAGACTGCTTTTTTAACTGCAAATTTCTTCCTAGAAGTAAACTTCAAACTAAATTTTGACCAAACTGAGAGTAGAAAATCTTGATCACAAGTTCATAGCAATATTAGTGCTACCTACAGTTAATAATGAAAACAAGTTTAAAATTTTCAATCCTAACATACTAATGTTAAAATTTTCATTTGACATTTTTCAAAAAGTAGTGGCACACACAGCTACTCAAGAAAGCTAAGGCAGAAGGATCACCACCAGTTTGAGGTCAGCCTGGGCAACTTATATCTCATCTCAAAAAACTAAAACAAAAGAAAACAAGTAGTCTAATGTAAAATGAGGCCGTGTAGAAAACAATGATGGCCTTTACTAAACATTCATGGGAAAGACAAATACTAAGTAACATAAAAACAAAATACTCAAAATTTCCTGAAATGCCTCTAGTCTAGATTTTAATTAATGTATGTAAATGTACCAGTTTTAACTTAACCTTTTGCAAACAAGGTAATCTGTATGCAATGATGGCAAGAAGCTGCTGCTACCTGATAAATCATATTTTAAATGTAATGCCATAAGAAAGGAAATTGAAAAGAAACTTTAGAGCCCTCAGATGGTAGCTTCTTGACCAATGAATGAATCATTAGTTTTTCATGTTCACAGTTCAGATAAGCTTAAAAATGGAAATGGGAAACCTCAAGAGTAACCAGGTACTACATAAAGTCACCCTGAGAAGCTTTTGAAACATTTCTACTTTTTATTGGCCCTTAAGATGGTTAGGAGTAGAAAACTACTCTAGCAAAAAGGTCTGATAACTGATAATCTATGGAATCAAGAAACCGGAACAACTGTGCTGGGCTTTTTCTGTATAGCTCCAAGCACAATCATTTCTTATAACTTTCCATTTTTTAGATATTCTTACATACAACATGTCCCTTATCTGAACTTTATCAGATCACGCTGGAAATCTATTTTTCAGACCAATTTAAAATATGGGTTTGTTTTTCTAATAAAGCATGAACAATTTATTCCTCTAAAGACAAGGAAGCGCCATTCATGTTTATTCATTTAGAAAGATGTCAAAGAAAACTTTTACTGATAAACCATAAATAAAATATTTCTCCAACATATATAGTACAAATGAGATTTACTTCTCATCAAAAGCATTAAACCTCCTGCTGGACAATTATCATTCTTATTTCATATGAAGGGACAAACAGATTTGGGAGTGGCTTTAGATAACATATAACTACAAGTATGCCAAAAGCCTTTTTTTAGAATTTTCACATGAGAAATAAGTTTTAGTTGTGCATGCATGTACCACCACATGAAGATATTTGTGTTTTACAAAGCAAACTTAGCAGTCTGAAATTTCCTGATAATCTCATTACAACTTCTGGCAGAAGTGACAAGAACATTAAATTAATTCAATTATGCAGGAAAACCTCACAAAGTTTTGAGTTTTTTAAAATGCTGGTTCAATACTATTTCAATACAACAGCAGAAAATAGTACTATTCTCAAAACTGGCCCAAAGAGCAACAGTAAATAAGAGAGAGAGGAAAAAAAAAGCATGCAATGGTTTATTCACATTGACTTCCTTCCATCCCAAGGGTACCTTTGATCCTACACTATGAGCAATTTTTAAATGTTCTTCAATAGCTTATATTTTGATCTAGGTTTTATAAATAAATCCCTCAAATGTGGTCAGGGCTGAAGCCAATTTTTCTTTTTATGATGAAAGTAGATTTTTAAAATAACATATCTTCAAGTAATATTTTTTTTGTCCATTCTTCAAATCCAGGATATATGCTCAATGCAAATGTTAGAGATTACCAGTCACCCTACAACATTACAATAATAAAACCCAAGTTGATAAAATGTTATCATTAAAGTTGGTTTAATTATACCATCTTTCTCATGAACAGCGCTTCTCTGTTTAGGAAAAACTTAACTCTGAATTATGCCTACTCACATGAAAAACTGGGAACCATTGGTATGTTTCCCTCGATTTGCCATTGACAAAAGGAACGCTCTGTCATGTTTGAGAATAAAGTTTTCATCTGTTTGAAGAAAACACAAATTTGTCAGTTTCCAACTATTAACCACTTCTAAAGTAATGCTTAAGTAATAAATAGAAAGCAAAGGATGAAATTTCTCTTCTGGTCAGTACAGATACTTGAAATATTTAGAAAAAAAATTTTAACTAATCAAATAACAAGAGCATAAATGGCCAAAGATACTAATTAAAGCCTTGAAGAAAAGAACATGTATTTAATACTTTATACAAACAGCCTTAGAATAGTCACTTTTAGAAGTAACATTTTTTGATTAAATGATATATAAACTATCAGCTTTCAGGAAAAACTAGAAAGAATTTTTAGAAAAAATCCCTATAGTATTAGCTTATATCCATTCATCAATTAGTCTGATGAATGCACTACACATGGATGGACTCTAATATTCCTCTTATGTGGTTCAATTTCATTTGGTGAACTTAATTATTCAAATGAATTAAAGTTAGACTATGAGAGCAGAAAACATAAAATTTTAGGGATATGTCTACATTAAGTGTGTGGGGATCACAAGGAAGAAAATTTTGTAAAAATAAAATTTAAAGAGTAAACTACAATTTTAAGGTACAAAAGTATCGCCACAGTGAACAACCCCATTCAAGTGGGCTATAGCATTAAGTTCAAACTACAACATGCTAATACAACCAGCTAAACAGCTGTTTCCTACTAGTTCAAGGAAAAAATGTCATTAAAGATCACTTGGAGATTATTTTAATTCCAGCAGAAACATCCTTAAAATTAACTTAAATTTTCCGTTAATATTCACACAAGCAAGTCTTTCTTTAAAACAAACAGAAACATAGAAAACTTTAAAAAATGATTACCTTGGGAACAGCCTTCTGAAAAAGAGTAGTAATCCATTTTCTCCCAAAGGAAATATAAAAGACTATTATAACACTGAAGCTTTTAAAGCATTAAAACCTAGTAATATTGGATCTCATTATAAATCTCTGCAACTGACTTTTCTAAGGCTTTTTGGGGCATGTGCAGTAGTTAGATTTATGCAAATGCTACTACTGTAGGAATAAAACACAATCATATAGTTCCAGTACACAAAAGAAAACATACAAACCTTTGAGAAAGGAGGAAATACCAACTTTTATTCAAAGAAATTACATTGTTTAGGGGGAAAAACACAACTAGATTCTCTTCCCTTGTGTAGAACTAATAACCCATTGGGAAAAGAAAAAAGATACAGATGCATGTATGAAATAACAAAGAATTTCCAAGTCTTCAAGCAATATAGAAATCCAGACACAACCTGACCCAGACTGTCCATAAATTCATTAGGAAGGGTGCAAGGAAAAAGAATTGGAGTTTGTGTTACTGAGCTTTGTTCTCTTACCTTTTCATTTTGCAAAAGACCACATTCTCTATAAACAAAAGAATATGTTGACAGTTTTAGGCAGGAAGATAGGAGTTTTCATGTATAAAGTTGCCTAACCTCCATGCTGAAAGTCATGTTTAACCATAAAGTTAGCCTTAATTAATCTTGTCAATTTAAAGTTACATATAACATATAATTTATCCCCAAATTCATGCAGATAAAGTATTTTCATGCAGCATTAGTTTCATGCAAAAAGTGAACTATAAGTAAACTTCTTCTCATTAAAAGTATATGACCAAACTTCCTTTAATAACAGAACTGAAAGAAAAGACCATAAAATACTAGGCCTTACCTTTAAAATATCCACCATAAATAGATTCTCCACCTTTTCCATTACCTGCAAATGTGAGTTACATTAAGTCACAATGAAAATGAAAAATATAGTAATTAATACATACAAATTAATTTTGGTGGTTTCAATTTGCTAAAGGAAACCTTGAGCCCTCAACTATTACAGAGATCATAATTCTAAGAGTCCCTAATTAACTTAATCTTTATTTATTTATTTATTTATTTATTTATCTATTTATTTATTTATTTATTTTCCTTTTGGTTTTTTGAGACAGGGTCTCACTATGTAGTTGAGACTGACCTGGAACTCACTATGTAGCCCGGGCTGGTCTCGAACTCACAGCGATCCTCCCGCCTCAGCCTCCCGAGTGCTGGGATTACAGGCGTGCGCCACCACGCTCGGCTTAACTTCATCTTTAAAACATTGCAATAAATACCATCAAAAAATGATCTCCCTGGCCCACTTATGTGAAGCAGTACCACACCAATAAAGTTCTAGAATAAATTCAAATGGATAGAACTCTGGCATTCATCATTAGGGAAGTCATTAAGTAATTATGTAATAATAAGACACACATGCATATATACAGAATAGTTTCTCTGGTGTGAAAAGTTAGTATAGGTAAGATACAAATTGTGTAATTGATAATGTGAAATAGGAAGAAAAGGGCTAAAGGTGTAGGGGAAGTGGGAAGGG
>NW_022900924.1:57518028-57534873 GCF_012274545.1 Fukomys damarensis
AATGGTGTAATTGAATGTGAAATAGGAAGAAAAGGGCTAAAGGTGTAGGGGAAGTGGGAAGGGTAGGAGAAAGAAAATAAGGGAAAATAAGCACTATGAGAAAAGGAAAAAAATGGAAACAAAGTCTTTGTAAATAGGAGAAGGTGGAAGGGATAAAGGAGGCCAGGGGAATGGGGAAAAAATAAGAACCAAGATCTGTCACGTAAAGGCACAAGATCCCAATGATGAATATAACTGTACTGTTTACTTAAAACATACCAATAAACTCGATGAAAAAAAGTAATTATACAATAATCCTACAATAAATTATATGAAAGCAAAATAAAATGTCATAGTATTTTACTTTTTATACGTTCTTAATCTTAAACATTTATTCATTGAACTATACTATGACCACATATTTACATCACTTTGTGACATGATATTTACAATTAACACCAATAACAAGATGCTGACAGAGCATTATTAGGAACACAACTTTTAGCTCTACCTTCACTGAAGTCCCCACCCTGAATCATAAAGTTTTTAACCACACGATGGAATGTAGAACCTTTATAACATAACTTCTTTCCAGTTGTTTTCCCAAGGCCTTTCTCCCCTGGGGGGAAAAAAAAGAAATACAGCTACAAAATCCATTTTTTTATATAGAAAGCACTTCCTAATTTCTAGGCACTGTACAAGACCTA
Source organism: Fukomys damarensis (assembly GCF_012274545.1). Taxonomy (NCBI): domain Eukaryota; kingdom Metazoa; phylum Chordata; class Mammalia; order Rodentia; family Bathyergidae; genus Fukomys; species Fukomys damarensis. Next base: position 57,518,715 of record NW_022900924.1, read on the forward strand.
CAAACCAGAGAGCTTGGCAATCAGTACGCATGCAATGAACCCCAGCAGGAAGTAAAGCAAAGTAGCAGGAGACTGTGGAATGTCATGGTACAGACCCACATGCTACAGACAGTATGTTTGCTTCTCTAAAGAAAAGAATCAAAGAAACTGGAACAAAACTTGGGGGAGGGGTATAAAGTATAACCTACTATTGGCTTTAAAATATTAGTTTGCTATTCGTAACTTCAAACTAAACATATCTCCATTTTTCCTACTTATTTAGAATGTAAATCAAATTATACATAATGAACAATTGCATTTGTTTTGCCTCTCCACCTTCCAGGCCTAAATTTCTTGTGCAATATGCAAATGCTTGATTTGTTAAAAGTACTGAAATTTGTAAAATTCTACCAAGACCAAGCAATTTTGAATATGTCTATTATTTTATAAATAACAATGTAGACAGAAGACTCCCTTAAATGAAGTGGTCTTACTATTTTTTCACTTTTAAGACCTTTTTTTTTCTTTTCTTTTCCTCTTACAGAGATGATTCCTTAATTTCATATAGTAGGGTAAATAACATTTCTTGTTGCAAAACAGTTCACAGACACCCCCCCCAGGAAAATAACTACTCTGTTAAAGCAAGGTAATACTGTAAGTCATAACTTTTTGTTGGAAATAACTTTAAAATTCACTTACCTGAGCATAGGCAAAGGAAATTTTTGCACGTTTTTGGACATATGTCTGAGAAGAGCTGAAACATAATGCGACCAACTGAAATAAAACACATAAAACAGTAAGAAGATGATGAAATATATGTAACACGTATTACATGTGAGAGAAAAAACATAAAGAGAACAAATAGGAAGGTGCTGGGCCCCTCCAGGAACGCATGCATATCACACCCTGGGATGGTCTGTTCTGATCAGTCCAAGGAAAAACAAAAGCTCTTCTGTATTCAGCTTCTGTCCTTTACACAGGAGATGTCTGGAGCCAACTTCCAGAATTACAACACCCATGCTTAACAACACTGTTCTATTCCCTGAGAGAGGAGAAAAAGGAGGAAAGAACCGACACTTGCTAGCTCAAGGGCACGCACCGCTAATCCCCACCCCTCCAGAGGCTGCAGCACAGGGACTGCAGGTTGAGGCCAACCTCAGCACTGAGCAAGACCCTGCCTCAAAAGAAGGGCTAGGGATGTAGCTCAGTAATACACTTCTAGCTAGGTGGCAACACTTCTCTCACGGACTTTCACGAGGCAAGGATTGGGGCAGAGGTTTTGACTCTTCTATGACACTGATTAAGACCAAAACAAAAAACACAGCTTAACTGGTGTGGCCTCAATTCCATCAAGAAAGGTTAAAAAAAAAAAACTGCCACAACCAGGACAGAAGAAGAAAATCCTGGAAAGGACAGATGAACCCAATCCGGCTCAGCAGACATAATGAGGGCTAAACTGTGAATATTCAGACACTGGTTAAGGCTGCTTTCCTCTGGTCACGGTGGCACACCCCTGTAATCACAGCACTCCAGAGGCTGAAGCAGGACTGCTGTGAATTCAAGGCCATCCTGGACTCCAAAGTGTGTTCAAGCCCAGCCTGGAGTACTCAGCAAGACTATCTCAAAAAAAGACTGTTTTCTTAATTTACCATTTGGCAATGCTGAGAAAAGAACCAGAGCCTCATGGTTAGTATATATTCTGCAACTGAGATACATCCCCAGCCCCACATTCAGATATATGCGATTTGAAGAATTTAAAAACAAAGGCAAGATCTGGTGGTGCGAGCCTTGATCCCAGAACTCTGGAGGTTGGGGCTGGAAGATCCTGAGTTCGAAGCCAGCTTGGACTATGCAGCAAGCTGTTCTACAGACATTCCTCATCTGACAGCTGCTTGGGGAGCAACGCGAGTGGCACTGCAGCCTCAAACGCAGTACTGTAAGTTTTGCTGATCATATGTATGTACAGTACAGCAGTCTTATTATGTTAGTATACGTTACAGTGCTGCATGTAAGAAGTTGTAGAAATAAAAGCAAAGTCATCAAGATGGGGTTTCCTCTGACCATTGCTTTGTTCTGAATATTGTAATGTACATGTGATATACTGTTCCTCATTTAGCAACCAATTCAGTTAACTGCTCACAGGATGCAACTCAGTTGCTAAATAAGGAATGTCTGTAATAATTAATAAATGAAAATAATAACAAAAGCAAGGTCAAAATTTATCAAAATGAAGCAAATATTCTTTTATCTTTGAAGAGGTAACCTGGTATTAATTCCCCCAAAGTAAATGAAACACTGAAACTGAATGCTACAGGATGTATACCATCAAATATTAACTTGAACTCAGCTCCCTAGTAAACAACAGATTTTCAATATTTTTCAATGAATTGCATTATTTTAGTATACGTGCTGCCGAAGCGAGCACTGAATTGCATTATTTTAAAGAACACAGTACCCAGTCCTCTTCCGCTGGGAGTAGTGGCGCACACCTGTAATCCCAGGACTTGAGAGGCCGAGGCAGGACAGCCAGCCTGAGCTACATAGTGAGTTCAAGGCCAGCTTGAGCTACATGAGTGACACTGGAAAGAAAGAGAGAGAGGGGGAGAAACGGGGGAGGGAGGGAGAGGAAAAAGAAGAAGAGAGAAGGGGGAGGGTAAGAGAAGACTAATTTTGATATTTTTATTTTTGAAGCTCATGCACTGATTTCCCCTGTACTACTCCAGTTTGTTCTCACACAAAAGAAGATACTGATATAGGGCCGGGGATTCAGCTCAGTGGAGCTGCTGCCTGCCACACAAGCACAAGGTCCTGAGTTCAATCTTTAGTAACAAAAGAAACACACACACACACACACACACACACACACACACACTGATATAGTCTTTGATGTCTTCCCTTTTTTAAAGACAGCATACTGCACACAATGCACTAAACCCCACCATTCACTTAGTAACACATTACAGAGAACATGTCATACCTGCAATGCTAAAATACTGTAAATGGGAAGAAGGCAGAGAAGAATAACAGTATCAGTGAAAAACAGGGGAGGCCGAACTGGTGACAAAACTACCTCTCCTCATACCTCTTGGTGCGAATCAAAAGGTAGCCTTTGCTGAAGTAGATACAAGTAGTAGGGTGTAGGCACACTTACATGTATAATTACCTGCAGAACTAAATAACATACTGTGGTAGGAGGGGAAGCAACCCACAGTAAAATACAGACAACAAAGGAAATAACAAGAAAACATAAACAAGATAGGATAAGCAAAACAAGATGAAACATCTCTATACTTATTGGGCCACATGAAGATTTTTTTTCATGAGGTCAATCAGCATCTTAAAAGTATTCTGCAGATAGTACAAAATTCAAAAGAGAATTTACTTATTGGATTCTATAGTTAGCTGACAAGGACACAGACTGTTAAGACAACAAAGATTCAGGAGGTCAGGAAATGCAGCCAGATGGCAGGGCTGTCACTCACTTCTTTGTCCCAATCACTGCATACAACCCTAAGTACTTCCGATAGTGAATAAGGCACAGAGAAATCAATCACTCGACTCAAGAAAATAAAAAGAGGAATATGGCAAAATGAAATAACTGCCCAAAGGAGTGCTGCTAAGTACTATAACTCTTCAGACATAAATGAATTATCTCTAATCTTCAAATAACACCAACATATTACTTTTTCAGAGCATAGCAAATGATGAAAAGCTTAACACATTTTATAAAGCAAAATAAAACTGAAACCAAAGCCTGAAAAAGATAATTAAAAAACAAAATTTAAAAACTCAATGTATCACCCTCATTTTAAAAGAGATACTACTCTCAGAAAATCTATTAGGAAATTAGGAAATCTATTAGTATATCTAAGGATTAGGAAATCTATTAATACAGTAAATCTATTAATAATATTAGGAAATCTATAAATATAATTGAAATGAAAGAAAAGTCAGATAAAATTCTATAAGAGAAAAAAGAGCACTTGATGAAATCCAACATTCATTGTTTAACATAAAACATACACTCAGATATACTCCCACTCAACAATCAGCATTATGCGTAAAATACAACTACAGTGTTAACTCCATTAAAAACAGAAACAAGTTGAAAGTGCTCGTTAGAATCACTATTATGTAATGTTGTTCTAGAAATTCTATCCGATATAAGTAGATATGAGATACACATTTTGGAGACCATTTTATTATTATTTGAAAGACATCAAATGTGCACATGGAAAACTCCAAAGAACCCCCTGAAATATTAAAAGACTGAGGTTGTTTATCTTACGACCAAAAAGAACTAGAATAGAATAAAATATTCTCAACAGCCACAAAAAGAAAAAAAAAAAGTCTACCTGCTTAACCTAAGTGTGCATGACCTATAAAACAAAACTACAAAACTCTGAGACAATAAAATCAATCTGAATAAAAGGAGAATTATCTTGCTCTTGGACTGGAAGACTCAAAATTATAAATATGACCAATTTTCCTTACAGTAGCAGATTTTAACTTAATTGCAATCCTCCAAAAATACTACTGAAGGGCCAGGTATGTAGCTCAGTGGTTCCACCACCTGCCTCGCAAGCACAAGGACCCGAGTTCAATCCCTGGTACCAAAAATACTACTGAAAATTCTAGAGCAACTTGAAAAAAAGGATCCTGAAGGTTACTCAAAAAAACAAACTCATACTTTCCCTCCTTCAATCATTTTATTTTGAAATTTAAAAATATACAAAGATCTTTTGCAGTATTTATCTCTCCCTCTCTTTTTTCTGAAGTAACTGAAAGTTAAAGACATGATACTTTACACTCTGGATTACTTTAGTATATACGCATAAAAGCTAAAGGTACTGCTGTGATTTATACCCCGATGTCCCCCAAAGTGAGGTGACTGGTTCACAAACACGAGCACATGGGTCTGATCACAAGAGACCTAGGGGTGAGACCCGGGAGGGTGCAGCTCCCCTTCTGGCACCTCTGTCTCTCTGCTTCCAGACTGCTGTGAGTTGAGCAGCTCTGTACCACCAGGCCTCTCTGCCGGGCCTCCCAATCTGGAACCAGCCAGCCATGACAGGACTGGAACTTCTAGAACATGAGCAGAAATGAACCCTCCCTCCTGTGAGTTGCAGGTGTAGAGGAATGAAGAAAATGACCAAGACACATATTCTCCCACTAACCCCAATACCTTTATCACCCCCAGGAAGCAAAGGTGGCTAATAAGACGGTCTAACACATAGTTGCAGAGTAACTAGAAATACTGTTCTTTGGTTGTTCCCAGTTCCTGACACGGCACTCCTAAAACCCTTATTTCCTGAGTGATGGGGTGTCTTTTATTCTGACATTTCATCCTTCTCTCCATGCCCCCAAATTCCCGGGGAATTTCCATGTTGATAAGACCATCTCTTGGGTCTACAGAGGCAACCATCAGCAGGCCCTAGATTGCTTTACGATGGGAACTGGACACCACAACAACCAAGCTGCAAAACCTAGACCTCTCAGGTTACCCTCCATCCAGCCTCCAGGAAGGGAAAAAGCTCAAGACTCAATCATTCAAGGGTAGTACTTATGTGAAGACCTCCACAGAAGCCCCAGTGACGGGGTTTGAAGGACTTCAGGTCCCAGGAGAGTGGCAAGCTCAGGTGGGCATGGAGCTCTGCTCACCATGCCCCCCACTTGCTCATGGATCTCTCCTACCTGCCTGCTTCTACACTGTACCTTTCCGAATAGCCCTGTAGTACTAAGAAAAGAGGCTTTCTGAGTTCGGCGAGCTGCTCTCACAAAGTAGTAAACCCACCAGAGTGCTGTAAGAATCCCTGCATACACAGCGCATTGGGAAGTCTGGTGGCCTAGAACTCAACTGGCACCTGAAGTCGGAGCAGGCTTGTGGACTGAGTTCTTTCCTCCAGGCAGTGTTAGAACTGAAATGAACTGGGTGTATTTGAAAGTTGCTATGAAAAAAATCTCTTCAATAGTCCATATTCAATTTTACCTATTTATATCTTTTGTTTTTTCCCACTTTCTCATTCTTTGTAATGCTGAATGGAATTTCACTGTTTGGATGTAATGAGTTTTATCTAACCACTCCTCAACTGAGAGTAAACTGAGTTCCTTCAGGGGTTTTCTTTTTTTTTTAGACGCTTTGAACCTAGGGCTTTGCAAATGCCAGTCAAGTTCTCTACCCGAGCAGAGGAAGGGAGAAAGAACTGTTGCTGGTAAGGTTAAAGTACTAGTCAGACTCTGATTGTACTTTCCTCCTTTTAAAATTAACAATCTGTAAGATAAAACTTTGAAAAGATATGCACATCATAATTCACAACAGCTCTTTACCCAGTGGGTATGGCCACTGGTGATCCTTTTATGAAAGGGGCTGCAAAACAATGATTCTTCTAGTTCTATCACTTCTACATTTTATCCAGCTTGAATTTCTCTGTTAAGAGCGTCACCTACCCACCTCATTTAAGAGTGTCAAACAACACAGAGAATCTGAATCACTAACACTGACAGCCCAGACTGGCTGAGTGAGTGTTGTGTGAGAGAGAGGTAAACTTTCATTTCAGCCATTGTTACTTAGCCTTCATGTTAGCAACTAGCCCTATCCTGCAGCTACCTTCACATGATGGTTCACTATACAACCACTAAAGATGACTAGATAAAGCTTAACCTATGCTTAATGATAAACACCACCTAATTACAAATCAAGCAATTCTCTGTAAGTGCATATACAGAGTTAAAGAGGGAGACAGGAATTAGATTTCACTCTATGGCAGTAAGTCTCTTGCACATTAAGACTCCACCCTATTGGAACACAAGACACTAAAATCAGGGATAATGTGTAGCCAAGTTTACATGGTAAGCTGTTTGCAGGAGGGTTTTGTTTCTGTGCCGCTTGGGATCAAACCCAAGGCTTCAAGTATTAGGACAGCATTCTACCACTGAGCCACGCCCCGCAACCCCAGTTAGGGGTTCTGAATTCAACTTTTGAGATAATCTCAAAGCAACACTGAGATCTAGAGAACTTCATCAGTCCGTGGACACTTGGCCCTTTAACCTGATTTTTCCACCTATTTAAAAAAAAAATCTTCAGGCAGGGGATTTGGCTCAGTGGTTCCACCACCTGCCCTGCAAGCACAAGGGCCTGAGTTTGATCCCCGGTACCCACCCAAAAGTCTTCCCAGTCCCAACCTGCTTTTACCCTGAAAGGTGAAGTATTTGCTGAACACCTGGCTACCTGTTTAAGTACCATGTTCTACCAAGAATCCAGGCCCAGTACCTCTGAACATGCCTGGGAAAGCTGCTAAGATTTTCAGAGGCAAAGGCTAACTTGGGTTTCCATTCTTCTCAAAACTTTCAGAGTAAATGATGTCTGAATCCTGTAAAGAATCATACTAGACAGTTTATTTCACCAATGTTGTCACTCTACTGCAATCACTCTGACTGATGAACATTGTCAAAAGTAGAAAATAAAAGTACAGCACAGGGAATCAAGAAAGGACGGCATCATCCTATCAAAGGTAGAAAAGGAATTTTACTTGGAAGTCTTGAGAAGGAGGGGAAGAGAAAAGAAGGCCCTAAGAAATGAGCTTTTCCTCTTAAAGTTCCCATTAAGGCCCGCATGTATTTGTCCCTGGGACCATCTGATCAGGCCTGGAATTATTCGAGGAGTCTCCAGGGCAAGTTCTTAAGAAAGTAAAAGAAAAAAATTCCTTTTGTTTGCAAAAAGCCAAAACAAGCCTTGTCCTCAACTGGACAAAAAGCTTAACCTATGCAGGTCTGTCTGCATTACACCTTAACACAAAGCCTCTATGTAGCTTATGAAAAAAGTAAAAAAATTAAAAGATATGGTATTAGGTACTTTACAAAGGCAAGCTATTCTGAAAGAGTATGGTATCAGAATTTTAATAAACACTGAATTATGGGGCCCAGCGCAACAACAGCGCACACACAAAAACCACATACCAAAGGCATGGTTATCTATGTGGTAACAAACTCTCATCTGTTGGGTTGGAACTGTGCCCCTTAGTTAGCCCACCCATCACAGTAAATTCATGCTGTGCAAACCCACCCTAAGGCAGGTGCTTGTACTACCTAAGAGCTTCTTGGCACACGGCTACCCTGGAGGCCCATCTGACCCATGAGCATATAAAAGTGGGAGGTCATTCAGATGTGACAGTGCAGGTGACCGCATCCAGTCACTACTCATGCGCTCAGCCCACTGGAGGGTGAAAGAGGGATGTGCTTCCCTGTTTCTGCACACAAATCAGACCCAAGCTACAAGGGTAACGTGAACCTAAGTAAACTGCCATACTACTATCTTTAGGGCCACAGAAGGACAGGAGTGTGTGCTGCTTCCATTCTACAAAGAGGTTCAATGGCGTGACCAAGGTCACAGCACCCAAACATTTACCTGACTGCTACATTACTTCTTAAAACTAATTTCTTGCTGTAACTTCCAAAAGTTATATTTACTAAGGACAAGTTCTCAAGTCTTCTGTGAATCTTAAACAATAAAATAAAAACACCCATTTCAACTGAATCTGTTTTTACATCTATTTTGATAAACTGTCAGGGTTTTATGATATTACTCTTAGGCCCACATAAAAGAAATTACAAGCCAGGCATGGTGGCGCAGGCCTGTAATCTCAGCACTGGGGAGGCTGAGGCAGGAAGATTGCTGCGAGTTCAAGGCCAGCCTGGACTATACAGCAAGACCCTGTTTCAAAAAGCCAAAAGGCGGGGGGGGGGGATTACAAAGTCAAAAAGTCCTTTAAAAAAAAAAACCACTCTGCTTATCACTTTTTAAAAAACCAAGTTTAAGCCCAATATAAATTACATAATGTTCTATTTAAAAGAGAAAGAGGGAGATGTATTTTAAACATGAACACCAAAAACCCTAAAGACTCTACCAAAAGACTTTTAAAGCTGATAAATATATAGCAGGATATAAAATTGCCTTTTAAAAAAAATCAACAGACGGGTCAGGGACATAGCTTGTTACAGCTCTCCTGCCTCGAAAATGCAAGGTCCTGAGTTCAATCCCTTGTACAAACAAGCAAACAGCTTTACTGTGCACCAAAAGTGAACTAGCTGAGTAAGAAATCAGAACAACTCATTTACAATAGTTCCAAATAAAGTAAAATACCTAGGGATCAATCTAACCAAGGAAGTGCAAGACCTCTAAAACTTCAGAACACTGAAGAGAGAAAGTGAAGAAGACACCAGAAGATAGATCTCCCAGGTTCACGGACTGGCAGAATATTGTTAAAATGGTCATAATACCAAAGCCACCCTCAAGTCAATGAAACCCCCAGTGAAATACCAATGACATCCTTCCCAGAACTAGAAAAACAATCCAAAAATTCATTATGGAAACACAAAAGACCCAGAATGACCAAAGCAATCCTAAACCAAAGGAGCAAGGCTAGAAGCATCACAATACCTGATTTCAAATGATACTACAAACCACAGAAACAGAAAGAGAAACAGTATGGCATTGTACCAGCACAAAAACAAGACACACAAATGAATGGAATAGAATAGAGGACACAAAAATAATTCCACACAACCACAACCATCTTATTCTGAACAAAGGAGTCAAAACTACAAATTGAAGAATAGTCTGTAACAAATGGTGCTGGGAAAACTGATAAAAGAAGACTGAAACTAGATCCCAATCTCTCAAAAAAGTAAATTTTAATGCTTATTTTTTGGGGGTACTGGAGATTGAACTTGGGACCTTGCGCTTGCGAGGCAGGCAGCAGGACCACTAAGCTAAATCCCCGGCCCCAAAAATAAATTTGAAATGCATCAAAGACCCAGCTATAAGACCTGAAACTTTGGCCAAGTGTGGTAGCACATGTTTCACCACCCAGGAGGCTGAGGCAGGATCGCCACAAGTTCAAGGCCAGTCTGGGCTCTTCGGTGAATGTAAGGGCAGCCTGAATTACATACTGAGACCCTGTCTCAAAAAAACAAACAAACAAAAACGCTGAAACTTAAAACTGCTGAAAGAAAACAGGGAAAACACTTGAAATCATAGACACAGGCAAAGACTTCCTCAACAGAACTCCAACACAGGAAATAAAAGCAAAAATCAATAAATGCAACTACATCAGATAAAAAGCCCCCCCCCCTTTGGGTACCAGAGATCGAACTCAGGACCTCTCACTTGCCAGACAGGTGCGGTGCCACTGAGTTAAATCCCCTGCCCTCTTTCTTGTTTTTTTGAGACAGGGTCTCACTATATACTCCATACTGGCCTTGAACTCACTATGAACCCCTAGACTAGCCTCAAACTCATGGTGATCTTACTGACTTAACCTCCCCAGTGCTGGGATTACAAGAGTGCACCACCACACCCAGCTTAAATAAAAAATTTCTACATAGCAAAGCAAACAACAAGAGTGAAGAGACATTGTAGAGAATGGGAGAAAATCTCTGCCAAGCCACTCAGCTGAAGATTAGTATGCAGAATATATAAAGAACTCAAAAAAGTTGACAACAAAAACAATCAAACAGCTCAAATCAATAAATGGGCAAATGAACTGAACAGACACTGCTCAAAAGAAATACAAATGGCCAGTAAGTATATGAAAAATATTCAACATCTTTAGCCACTAGAGAAATGCAAGTCAAAACTACACTGAGCCCAGTGTGGTGGCACACACCTTTAATCCCAGCACAGAGGCTGAGGCAAGAGGATTGTGAGCAAGTTCAAGGCCAGCCTGGGATACAGAGCGAGTTCAAGTCCAGACTGAACTACACAGTGAGACTGTCTCAAAATAAAACCAAACACTGCACTGAGGTTCCACCTTATCCCAGTCAGAATGACTGTCATTAACACAAAAAACAAGAGCCAGCAAGGATGCAAGGGGTAAAAGGAACATAGCTGGAGGGAATATAAATTATATGACCCAGCTATGCACCCCTAACTATACACCCGAACCAGTCAAGAGTCAACACGCTACAGGGATACCTGCATACCTGTGTTTCTATAGCATGACTCACAAGAGGCAAATATGGAACTAGCCTTGGTGCCCATCAAAAGAGAATGAACAGATAGAATGTGGTATGCATACACAATGGAGTAGTATCCAGCCACAAGGAAGAAGGAAATTCTGTCATTTGCACAACAGATGGATCTGGATCATCATGTTGAGTGAAAGCAGCCAAACTCAGAAAGACAAATATTTTGTTTTGCATGTTCTCCCTAGTATGTGCAATCTAAAAAGGATGACAAAGCAGAAGGAAGACTACAACTAGACAGGAGGAAGGGAATATGAGAGGGGAGTTAAGGTTGTGTGATGGGAGAATGGATACCAGCAAAACAGACACATCACAACCCCTCCCCAAAGATGTGAAACTAGGGGTGAGGGTACAGCAAGGTGGTGAGGGTAATTGTGGTGATAAAAATGTTCCAAGTACATTACACACATGTACAATCTGCTAAAATGAAACCCATTAATGTAACAACCAATACAAAAGAGTGGAAAAAAAGCGTAAGGTCCCAAGTTCGATCCCTGGTATAAAAAAAACGTAAAGAAGTTTTTCAAATGTCAACATCATAAAAGACCAAAACGGACTGAAAAAATAAAGGCTAAAAAGTCACGACAGCTAAATACAATACCTAATGCTGAACTGGATTTTGTATTGAAGGGGAGAGAATGGCATAAATGACTTTTTAGGCAAATTGACAAAAATACAGATGATACTGTATCAATGTAAATTCACAAAACTGTTAACTGTATTGTGGTTATGCAAGAAAATGCCTTTATTCATAAGAAGTACACCCTGAAGTATTCAGACACAGACTCAGTCTCAATACAAATAACTTAAATCAATGGCTCAAAACATTATGTGTGTGTAGAGGAGTTTGAGGTCAGCCAGCCTGCACAAGATACTGAGACCTCATCTCAAGAGACAAAACAACCAAAGCAGGCTAATCCAAACATAAAAATAATTTTATTAAATGTCAACTAATAGATTATCAGAAGAGATAAAAATAAGACCTATCAACTACATTTGCTATCTACAAGAAACCCCTTTTAAATGACGTTAAGTAGATTAAAAGTGGAAGGACTAAAACTTACATGACATAGTAACACTAACAGAAAAGATGGAGTAAGTCTGACCTCAGGTGATCTGAGAAGCCAGGTAGGGTCGGGTTCAATACTAGCATGGGAGAAAGCTGGAATAGCTAATTTACACCAAAGTAAACTCCAGGAAATGTATCAGGAATAGAATGGGCTGTTAAATAATGATAAAGGATCAATTTACTGGACAGCAGTCCTAAGCTGTTACTAAGACAACAACCCAACTCTAAATGTGTATGCACTCAACAAACAGCCTCAAAATAAATGAAGCAAAAGCTAGTAGAACTGAAAGAAAAATTCACAGTTAGGGCCAGAGACTTCAATACTGCTTTACTGTTAAATAGAAAAACAGCAATATAGAAGTGAACAGCACTATTAGCCAACTTGATCTCGCTGACATTTAGAGAACGTTAAGCAACAGAATACTGGCAATTCTTTTTAAAAATATATGAGAAATACATCAAAATAGACTATCAAACCATAACAAACTCAAAAGAACTAAGATCAATGTGTGCCCTCTGATCATAATGTATGTAAACTAGAGTAGAGAGTATTACAGAAAAACTAGAAAAAGCCAAGTATTGGTGGAGCATCCCTAACAAAAAATTCAAAAAGTCGGTTGGGGATGTAGCTCAGTGGCAGCACACCTACCTCGCAAGTGCATGGTCCCAAATTCAATCCCCGGTACATATAATCCAATCCAAAACTTTAAGCACCCCATATTCCCGTATGACAGGTAGCAGTCAAAACACTGGCACACTAAAAATATGATACAAAATCTTACATATAAATTTTAAATGCCATATGAAAGTATATATGTACAACATGCACAGGAAACAGAAATAAATCTGTGTTTCAACTTGGGATCTAACCCCAAGATGTCTTACTATGCCTATGAAAATATTTTTAAATCAAAAAAATCTGAAATTTGAAACTTTTGGTCCAGTGTTCTGTATAAAGGATATCAACCTGTACTTGAAAATTGAATACCCCCAGGGCCACGGCTGTGGCTCAGTGGTTAAAGAATCTGCTTAGAATTCACAAAGCCAGGGTGATCCCCAGCATGGTAAAATGAAAAAAAGAAAACAAGAAAAATAAAAGAAGTTAAATACTTCTAAATAACTCAGGAATCAAAGATTAAATATCAAGAAAAAATTTGCAGGCCACCGAACCGCTGAGCTAAATCCCCGGCCCTGTGTAATATATCTTAATTTACCTCTATTATTAAATGTTGTATTAGAAAGAAATGTATCAAGTCAGTGATCTAAGCTTCCACTTTAAGAAACTTGATAAAAAGAAAAAAACAAGCCAAGTTCAGTAGTTCAGGCCTATAATCCCAGCACCGAGGGAAGATGAAACACAAAGATCTGAGGTTCTAGTTCTGCCTGGGAAACTCAGTGAGAAACTGTCTTAAAATAAAAATAAAATAAGTTAAAATAATTATTTAAAAAAAACAGGAAGCCAGGCATGGTGGAGCATGTCCGTAATCTCAGCACTTGGGATGTTGAGGCAGGAGAAGTGCTGCGAGTTTAAGGCTAGCCTGGCTACACAGTGAGTTCAAGGCCAGCCTGAAGTCAAGTCAAAAAGCCTAAACATAAATAAAGTAAGTAAACAAACAAACAAAGGCTAGGGCTATAGATCAGTGTGACTGTCCTAGGTTCACTTTCCAGTACTTTGAAGAAAGACAGAAGGATGGACAGATGATAGATAAGGAAGGGAACTAGAGAAAGAGCAAAGTGTTAGAAAAGAAATAATGATAAAAACAGAAATTGACAAAACTGAAAACAGAAAAACAATAGGAGAAAAACCCAATGAGACCAAAATCTGATTCTTTGAAGATAAAACTGATAAACCTCTAGGTCAGTGATGGTGAACCCATGCATGCATGACCTGACCACAGCTGGCTATCATCACTGAAAGCTCCAGAAGGTTTGCCACCACTGTTCTTGACAGACTGATTAAGGAAAAAAGGCAGCAGGCACAATTTACAAATATTAGGCCTGAAAGAGGAAAAGAGAGGTCGCCACTATGGACAACACCAAACAACTCTATGTACATATAACTGACAACGTGGGTACAACGTGGCAATCTCTTAAAAGCCAGTAACCACCAAAACTCACCCAAGAGGAAAAGACAATACCAATACTCCTTTAATCTAGTAAAGTAATGAAAATCTAAAAACTTAAAATGCATAGCCCTGGAATTAACTAAAATAGAAACCATCTTACTGGCTTCACAGAGAAAAACATATATAATTTAAAAACTTTTCTTCTTTTAATATATGCTTGCATTCATTCAGTGGCTTTATAATTCAAAAGTTAACCTGTGTGCTATAAATGTATACATTCATATTGCTGGTAATGGAAAAGAATACATATGTGCTGTACTCAACTCATTTTTATCAAGACTTCTTCATGTCTCACTAATGTGAACAATGTAATCACTCAAATAATCTTTGCTTATTAAAGTAAAGATACTACTCTGTACTTACATTAGGTATCCAAGAAGTCAAGAGTACTGTTTGAATAATGGTTAACTCCTACAAAGCCGGACATTTCACTTCTTACAACTGACGTGATCCTTAAAGTTGGTAAACACTGAGCACTAGTTAAGACAGTATACTGAGAAGTACCCAAGAAGTATTAAATAAGATTAAAACAATGGCAGCTTTCCTTGTTTCTTCATGATTCAGCAGTCAGGAGTGCTAATCATTTCTGCAAAAATTATTCTGGATGTTGGAGGCTGAGGTTCATTCCACATTTACCAACCATATTTTGGCAATTTTTTTCACAAACAGGTTATTTGCAAATCAAGGATGTGAATATTTGGTACAAAAGGAGTACTTAACATGGCTATAGAACCTTTATTTGACTTCTACCTTTTAGGGGCCTCTTGCGTTTATTTCTTTAAGAAAATGAACACTTATCTGGAACAAGGGTTCACTACTGTTCCAGCAAGGTTCAAAATATTACAAAAGAAAAGGAGTGGATGTGGCTGAGGATGTGGCTCCGTGGTAGAATGCTTGTCTAGCTGGCAGGAAGGTCCTGGGTTCAATTCTCAACACATGGAAAAAGAAAAAGAAAGAGGGCCAGGGATTTAGCTCAGTGGTGCCACACCTGTCTCGCAAGTGCAAGGTCCTGAGTTTGATCCCTGGTATCAGAAAAGAGAAAAACAAAGCAGAGGCAACAACATTTCCAAGCTCATTCGCTGGAAACTCTTTAACAGCGTCCTAATCTCAGTAAGTCCCAGGCCCTTCTAGCTTCCCTTCTCCGGCTCCTCATACCTCGCTCCTTGCTGCTCCAAACCAAAAACTAGCAAAAACACAACATTCTCTTGCTCAGGCCTGGTCTAAGTACTCCTCTCTGCTAGAAATACTCAGTATTCTTCCTAAATTATAAACATGACTCACCGCTTAAATGTCGTCTTCACCAAATGGCCTTGTCTTGCCAACTGATTTAAAGAATACCACTCCTCCTTGTCTGCTCTTATATTCATTTTCCTACTTTGCGACCTATCTTTTTCCAACAGAATGTAAAGTGTAAAAGGAGAGGAGGCCTTGCTCGATTCGCTCTCTCCGGAGCCCGGAACAGTAACAGGCTCTCACGAGAAGGTGCAGGACAGGACGCTGCACCAAGACGCGCTATTTGTGTGCCTCCCACTAAAACCTGTCACAGATATCAAGAAGAGCTAAGAAAATGATTTGGAGCCCGCCCGCTCTACTGCTAAGAATGAAACAACTACCATTAAGGACAATATTTTATTTTCAAAAAGCACAAACACTAATGGAAGGCTGGGTTCCTTACGAAAGAAACAAGGTTAAGTGGACACATGTTGCACTTGTGCTGGTACAGAACACTCGTTTATCACACAAGCTCCCTAAGGCATTTCCCCAGGAAACAGGAAATCCCGCTGAAGAGTCTTACGGAAAAACACAAGTCGGCTGACTGGAAAACATACAACACGCGAGTCCAAACTTGGCAGGGCAGAGCCAACCACGCTCCGTCAGAACGCGGGCCCCCCACCCCCGAGAACTTCGGAGCCTGGCAGCCCGCCTTCGGGGCGCAGGCTGGGTGCCAGGACGCGCTCCGGGG
>NW_022900924.1:57535257-57546441 GCF_012274545.1 Fukomys damarensis
GCCGCCGCCTCCCGCGGGCCGGCAGTTCAACGCCACGCCAAACCCCGCGAGAGCCGGGACAAATACCGCGAGATCATTGCGGGGGGACGGTGCTGCGTGCGTGGGCGTTCGCTCTGCCGTTCCAACCGCGGCGTGATCCTTTGCCCCGCCCTTTTCTCGCCCAATCCGGAGGCGTGGACGCTCCTGCGCCTGACTTTGTTGTTCTCTGGCGTGAACCGAGTATGGCTCCAGTTGTTCAATGTTTTTGTTTTGTTTTGTTTTTTTGGTACCGGGGGTCGAACTCGGGTGCTTGCGCTTGCGAAGCGGCGGAACCATTGAGCTAAATCCCCGGCCTAAGTTGAAGTTTAAGTGGAGTCAGTAAATTTCCTAAAGGAGAGCTTTAAAGTGGGCGTATAACCGCCCACATTTATTTTTTAGAAGTATTCCTATTGAATTATTTTAATTTTATGGATTTAATTATACAATGTACTTAACAGGAAAATAAAATATCAAAATAGTAAATTTCTAATATATGATGAGTGTTTAGAATAAGTGTTAACATTTTCAACATCAACTGTTTACTTGCTTACAAAGTCTAAAAAATAAATATATGAGAAGTCCGGCATGAGGAAGTGACCGCTTGAGCTAAAGCCTTTGTACGTGAATTACAATGAAAATGCAAACAAAACTCTACCACAGCAAAAATCTTTCCTAAGTCAGTCTTCACACATAAGTGCATGTTCCACACACGTCTTACCAATAGCATATGTGTTGTATTTTTCCGTCTTCTTTGGTAGGACACACTTGACATCTTGCTGGTCTGTTTTCTTAGGACGTTCTTACGGGGTTTCACCTGTCCGCTGGTCTGCTTCAGCTTTTTTTCTTTCTTTCTTTCTTTCTTTCTTTCTTTCTTTCTTTCTTTCTTTCTTTCTTTCTTTCTTTCTTTCTTTCTTTCTTTCTTTCTTACGGGGTTTCACCTGTCCGCTGGTCTGCTTCAGCTTTTTTTCTTTCTTTTTTTCTTTCTTTCTTTCTTTCTTTCTTTCTTTCTTTCTTTCTTTCATAGAACTTCGTACCTCACACTTGCCAGGCAGGTGCTGGCTGCTCTGCAGCTGACAAGTCAAGTTTTGTTTGCTGACTAGGGAGTGCTTACAGTTAGAAAAGCTTAGACTTCTTATATGACATGCAAAAGTACTCCATGGGGCCTGGGATTTAGCTCAGTGGTGCGGCTGCCTGCTTTGCAAGCTCAAGGTCCCAAATTTGATCCCTGCTACCCAAATTAAAAAAAAAAAAGTCACTTGATAATTTTCAGAGTCCTTGTAGCTCAATGGCTGGGCAGTTTGTCAGGCATCTCTGGACTAGCATGCTGCCCTGGTACATACTGGGGTGTGAGTCTTTTCTGTCTTGCCAGACTTTGGGGGTCCCCTAAAGCCAGGGGCCAGTATCCTTCCACTTCTGTCTCTTCATTGTGGAGCCCAGCATAAGCCCTGGCCCAATGAAGGTGACTGTTATGACTGAATCAATGATATAGATGAGTAAATGGACTTGAGACAGGAAAAAAAAAAAACCATTGGAATGAAGGATCTCTGTTTAGCCTGGCCCCTGCCTGCAGGGCTAGTTCCCTTTATGATCATGTGTCAGCTCTCTTGGGTTCCCGTCTCGGCTGCAGTGTTACCTCCATAGGTCACCTCTGAATATAATCTAGTGGCCACACAAACTTGTCTCAGCATATTACCTCTTGTAATTCCCTGAAGATCATGATCGCCACTGTCTTTCTCCCTAAGGTTTTACGAGCACAGACCCTGGCTTCCTCACTACAATCTTCCTGGGATCTACCAGTTGATCAATAAACATTTTAAAAATTAATTAAATACAACAGAAATAAAAACAACTTGAATGTAATTAGGAAGGAGGTCCTAGCGACTCCAGAGAATCTGTGGTACTTTCATTAAGAACACAGGTAATGTTAAAAACACTATGTGAGCTATAGTAATACTAAAATGAAGATACTGTGAATCAGCTCGTCTTCAGTACCGCAGCTGTTGCAAAGGCTCAAGGGCACCGCAGATGCAGATGGCACTGACTGTCACTTCCTCCCTCGTCCTGTCACTGTTAGGAGTCCCAAATGACTCCACGGTGTGGAAAAGAACGTTCTGTGGGGCACCTGTCCTTGCATTATTTGCCCCCCTCATCTGAGGTGCCCATCCTCATCCCAGGAATATGAGGGGGCAGAAGTCTCCACTGCCACAAATCCTGAGCTGGCGTAGAAGAAAAAAAATAGAAACAAGGGTTGAAATAGAAAAGCGTTGAAAGGAGGGGAGGGGAATTGGGGAAGATACAAATTCCCTACGGTGAATGTTATCATTACATATATCAAAAGTACACCAATAAAATTATTATAGCTACAAGTATAGCTACAACTATTGTTTCATTTAAAAGGTAAGGTGTGCCCAAAGTAATGTCAAAGTTTTCAGTACCACTTGTGTGAGTGTTATCTACTATCGATTGGCAGGTGAAAAAGCAAGGAAGAGAACAGTATGGCCAAACTATGAGATTAGATTTAATTTGAATAAAATAGGTGTGAGAATTTGAAGAAGAGTCTGGCTGGGAAATCCAGACGGGGGGTGGGGTGGGGAGGGCAGCGAGGCCGGCCTTGCGCGGGAGCTCAGGAAAAGGGCACCCTGGAAAAGGGCACCGAGCGAGGCAGCCTGGGCTGCGCTCAACCTGCAGGATTGCGGGTTGGTTCTGCGCCCGCAAACGAGAAGATCCTCCCACTGACGGGGACGCAGGGTGGCAGGGCCCTCGCCTGGGGCGCCGGGCTTACTCCGCAGGCCTCCGCCCTCCCCTCGCGGAAGCTGCCTGCGGAGCCTCCTTCCGGTCCAGTCTGCCGACCTGGGCAGAGCCCTCGCTCCGCATCCTCTCCCTCCGTCTCCCCTCCCCCGTTGCTCTGCCCCTGCTTCCGGAGACCACCCCCAAATCCCCCGGCTCCACGGGTCTCAGCGCGGCCCTGATCAAGCGGGCTCAGTGCTTGTCCGTCGGGAGCCGCTGCCGTCCGGGGCCAGCTGACGGTCACCCGCGAGCCCGGCGCTGCTGGGAATCGAGACTTCGTAAACGTTATCGATGAGTTCAGAACTAAAACCACCGCACATCCCGGACACACCTGCTGTGTGCGCCGGCGGGTAGGTGTGGGCACCAGGAAGACTACACATGGGCTGGAACCGCAAGGACAGCAGACGTGGGGGTGTGGGAGCAAGGGATCCAGGGCCCACTGCCCTCAAACAACCCGGAGAGCACAGGAGTATTTACTCCATTATCTCAACCTCTCAGGCCTGGGAGGCAGATACTGTTTTCATTATCTTTTTTTTTTCTTTTCAGACGGGAGTTTTCTATGCATTACAGGCTGGCCTCAACCTTGCTGGGATTACAGGTGTGCGCCACCAAGTCTAAGATTTATCTTCTTAGAGGCGAAGAAACAGAGGTCTCAAAGGTTAGAGGACAAAACTGGAGTTCACATTGAGTCTTCTCTATTATTTATATATTACAGCCACCCTAGATTCCATCCTGACTCCAACAAGGAACAGGCAACCAGGTTAATTTTGGATTCCGCTAATAAGACTCTGCCTCCTCCTATGCATAAGTCTTCAGAGGGAAGAGTTCTTATAGGACATAGCTGCCAAAGGCAGAAGGAATGACAAAATTGGAAAATCACCATTATGTGATCGTTAATCAATTAAAAGAGAAAAGCTCAGTAGATCACATTCAAGTGTGAGGCTGTTGGGAACTCGAAGGTGACTGATATCAGGCCGCTTCCTGATGTGGTGCAAAGGCAGGCACATGTCCCCTCCTGCAAAGTGTTTCTCCCAGTTGTTGATTCTTTGTACTAGTTCCTGTGCTACTAAGGATTTGTTTACAAAGTCGTTTTCTATGCCAGTGTCTTCAAGAGTTCTGCCTAACTTATCTTCCAGCAGGTTTAGTGTTTCTGTTTTAATATTTAGATCTTTAATCCAGTTGGATTTTAGTTTAGTGCATGGTGAAAGATAAGGGTCTAGTTTTAATTGGCAGGTTGAAACCCAGTTTTTCCAACACAATTTATTAAAGAGGCTATTCTTTCTTCCACTGAGGATGGTTGGCTCCTTTGTCAAAGATGAGGTAGCTGAATACATCTGGAGTTGTTTCTGTATCTTCCAATTTATTCCACTAATCCTCCAGTCTTTTTCTTTGCCAGTACCATGCTGTTTTTATCACAGTGGTTTTGTAGTATAGTTTCAAATTGCAGATTGTGATACCCATGTCATATCTCTGTTGCCTAAAATTGCTTTTGCTATTCTAGGTCTCCTCTGGTTCCAAATGAATTTTTGGATTATTTTTCTCTAGTTCTGTGAAATATACTGTTGGAATTTCAATCTGGATTGCATGGAATCTGTATAGCAGTTTTGGTAGTATAGTCATTTTCACTATGTTGATTCTTCCTACCCAGGAGCAAGGGATATCTTTCCATTTTCTTATATCCTCTTTGATCTCTTTTGTCACAGTGCTGTAGCTTTCACTTAGAGGTCTTTTGCTTCCTTCACTAGATTGATTCCTAAATGGGATGCTATTGTGAAAGGAATTGTTTCCTTAATTTCTCTCTCAGTGAGTCTGTTATTTGTGCACAAGAAGGGTATTGATTTTTGAGTGTTGATCTTGTATCCAGCTACTCTTCTGAAAGTGTCTATTTAAGTCTAGAAGTTTTTGGCAGAGTTTTTTGAGTCTCTTCTATGTAGAGTATCATATCATCAGCAAATAATGACAGTTTAACTTCTTCCTTTTCTATCTTTATTGCTTTATTTCTCATGTCTAATAGCTGTGGCTAATGTTTCCAGAACTATATTGAACAGGAGTGGTGATAGTGGACATTCTTTTCTTGTCTGATTTTAGAACAAAGGTTTTCAGCTTTTGGCCATTTATTATGATGTTGGCTGTTGGTTTTTCATTGATAGCCTTTATCAAGTTGAGATAAAGACCATCTATTCTAATTTTCTGCAGGGTTCTTATCATGAATGGGTGTTGAATTTTGTTGAATGCTTTTTCTGCATCTACTGAGATGATCATATGGTTTTTGTCCTTGATTCTGTTGATATAGTGTATTACATTTATTGATTTACATATGTTGAACCATCCTTGCATCCCTGGAACAAATGACTTGGTCAGGGTGTATGATCTTTTTGATGACCCTCTGTATTCTGTTTGCCAGTATCTTATTGAAGATTTTTGCATCTATGTTCATTAGGGAGATTGGCCTATAGTTTTCCTTTGGCTGGGTCTTTCCCTGGTTTTGGAATCAAAGTAACACTTGCTTCCAAGAATGAATTTGGAAGTATTGCTTCCCTTTCAATTTCATTGAAAAGTTTAAAGAGTAGTGGCAGTAGGTATTGTCTAAATGTCTTGCAGAATTCAGCAGTGAAGCCGTTAGGACCCGGGCTTTTCTTAGTTGGTAAACTTTTAATTACATTTTCAATTTCACTGATTGTAATTGGGGTGTTTAGAATTTTTTTATCTTCTTCAACTTTGGTAATTCGTAAGTATCAAGAAATCTGTCCATTTCTTCTGTGTTTTCCATTTTATTACAGCACAGTTTCTCAAAGTAGGTATTGATGATCCTCTAGATTTCTGCTGGATCTGTTGTGACTTCAAGGTTTATTTTCAATGCATGAATAAACATGACTGTTTACAGTATTTCACTCCATTATCTCACTTTTAATCTTGACTAACTTTAAATATACAGTCTACTAACAGCAAATACACTCGGGTAACAAGAACCATGTTTTTTTGTTTTTGTTTTTGTTTTTTTTTTTTGGTACCAGGGATTGAACTCAGGCAGGCGGCGGCACCACTGAGCTAAATCCCCAGCCCTATTGTTTCATTTCATATATCTGGGTACCAACATACTAGAAAGGTGACAGAGTAACAGCAGGGGAGGGGCACTTGTTCAATCTTCCTTTGAAACAACTTAAGTCTCTGTCTTTCCTTCTTCTGCAAAGTCTTTCTTAGGTGATCAGGAGACAAATTTCTCCTCACAGGCTATTAGCACTTTACAGGGCCTGTCCCATCCAAGCTGAGCATCTGATGTAATGACATCCTATGCATGCAGGTCAGCAGTATCCAGGGAAGGTGCCTGAGAGTCTTAGAGTTTTGTTCTCCTTTCTTAGTCTAGAATTTCAAGTCATGCTTTTCAAGGCTCTTGGTTCAAGGAGATGATTATAGCTGAGATCAGGCAGACAGACTCCTGTCTTGGAGTAGTCCATTTTTTTATTTGCCCAAAGGAGGTTCTTTTCTCTGGAGACTGATGTGGTCACATTATCATAAATTCTTGGTGGAGAATGAGATACAATACTTGGTTTTCTCATCAACTCTGTAACTCTCAACTCCTGGGATAGCCCTCATTCCGGAATGACACCAGGAGCCACTGACAGTTGTGTGAGTGGGGGTCCTTGTGTGACCTTTGGCACCTTTGCAGGGCTGGTGGAAGGCACTGCTGTGGCTTGTCTCACTGTTGCAAAGATAGCTGGCATCTGAAACTCCAGTGCCTTTTCAACTTCTCCTCCATCACTTTTTGATTCTCTTAAATACTTTAGAAGCCTTTATTTTGGTATCAGCATTGGTATCCTGTACCACCAGTGTTTTTCTTTCTTCATCTAAATATTTCTTTTTCTTTTTTTGAGACAGGGTCTTGTTCTGTAGCCCAGGCTGAGCTTGAAATCACAGCAATTCTCCTGCCTCAACTTCCTGAATGTTGGGTTACAGGTGTGTGCCATCATGCCCAACTCTTTTTCCTTTTATGTTTTGGGATTTTTTTTTTTTTTTTTTTTTTTTTTAGGTAAACAAATATTCCTGGCATGTTTTTTTTTTAACCAGGGATTGAACTCGGGACCATGTGCTTGTGTGGTAGGCGTGGTGCCACTGAGCTAAATCTCTGGTCCTTTCTGCAGTTTTAACTGTACTTCCTGTGAGAATCTCTCAGCAAATCTATTTGAAAGAAATCATGGTGTAGGAGCTCAGCACAGAAGGGCCTTTTGTCTTGGTCAACATGTAAAAACTCTACCATAATGAAAGCCAGGCATGGTGGTGCAACCTTGTGATGCCAGCACTCAGGAGGCTGAGGCAGGAGGATTGGGCCAAGTTCAAGGCTAGCTTGCACTACACAGTAAATTCAAGGCCAGCCTGGACTACACAGTGAGACCCTCACTCAAAAAACCAACCAAATGGGCTGGAGATTTGGCTCAGTGGTTCTGCCACCTGCCTCGCAAGCGCAAGGGCCCAAGTTTGATCCCCAGTACAAAAACAAACAAACAAAAAACCCCAACCAACCAAAGACAAACAAACAAAAAAACACAACCTCAGAGAGTTTAGGATACTATCGTTCTAGAGGTTCTACTTCTTTGATTTCAGGCAATTGTACTCCAGCAAATGCAGAAGTTTTATGAAATAGCTCTTGGTATCTTGCAGTTAAGTTGCCTCAATATATCATATTATAGAATTAATCAATACACAAGTCTACAGGAAACATTGGTCACTCTGTGAGCATTTTAGTTACCGGATAACCGCTGGCTCACACAACACCCTTGCTGTAGTACTTGACATCTCTAAGAGTTCTGGAGCTCTGTACCACTTGGTAGCTACATAATCAGTATAAACCCCCGAGGAGCTGCCAATGTCCATGAAAACCCAGTCACATAAATCCATACCAGACTGGGAGACTAATAAAGTCTTTGGCTTTGTACCTCTGTGTGTGATGTGATGGACAAAATCTAATTCCATTTCTAATCAGAATACTTTTTTTTTTGGTATCGAGGATTGAACTTGGGACCTTGTGATTGCGAGGCAAGCAGCAGAAGCACTGAGCTAAATCCCCACCCAGAAATAAATACTTTTGAACTACTTGGTGATCTAATCCATTTGCAGAGTTCCAAGTCATCAAGAATTGTGGAGTCAACAAATTCAAAGACCAGGTGCCATCTTTGTTTGTTTTACACACTTCCAACAGATTCACCAAATTCTCATGCCTCAGTTGCTTTAGTATTGTGCTAACACAGGAACTGTTTAATCATTGTGATATCATTCTAAGAACTTCACGCCCACAGTTCTTCTACTACCTTTATTCCTCTACTCCTTCACCATTCCATAACTCCTTTCTTCAACCAAGCCTGGATTCACATTTTCCCAGCAATTTAAAAGCAATAGGGCTGGGTATTCAGCTCAGCGGTTCGGTGGCCTGCCCTGCAAGCACAAGGACCCGAGTTCAATCCCCAGTACAAAAAAATAAAAATAAATATAAATAAAAGCAATAGGGCCAGGGAGTTAGCTCAGTGGTACTGCTGCCTGCCTCTTGAGGGCAAGGTCCCAATCAATCAGTCAATCAATCAATCAATGCAGTAGAAACTTTTTCTTGCGTTTCCTCAGAGATCCTCTCACATGGAGGGAGGCAGGTCTTCGACTTAGAAGCAAATTTGGGGTGACATGAATGCTGCTGAGGAACTCTAAGAGATGCTGACTAGAATCCAGTGGTTACCATGCTCCAACTCCTGTGGATGCATTATGAGTCCAGGTGGGAGCAGAGGTGTACCACACCACACGATTCTACAGGAGTGGCAAGGCCCAAGGCCAAGAGCGTGCACAGCTCAGGGTCCAGTCAACAAGGTGGCACCACTATGACCCACCTGGAAATAGGCTGCCAGCCCTCAAGGTTTATTTAAAAGAATCTGAGAAGACAGCCAGGGGACCGTATTTGCTGGGGAGGAGCATACAGATACCTGTTCATTTGGCAAGCTCTCAGTCAGGACTCTCAACAATTCCTTTTTTAAAATTCATTTTAAAATTTTTATCAGTACACAATGATTACACTCCTCACGGAGAGTAGGTACAGGTACATAATGCACATTTGGTACATAAGGTACATGTTTTGGCACTGGGAATTGAACCCAGAGCCTCAAGCACACTAGCCAAGTGCTCTACCACTGACCTACATCCTAGCCCCTACATTTCTTGCTGGTTGCTCAAAACCTACTCACTTTCCTCTTCAGGTTGAAACTAAAATGTAGTCTTGAAGATGCCCAAAACACATTCCCATTCCAGGAAAGAGGACACCTGGAGCCAACTCACTGAGGATCTGATTTATTATTAAAATAAATATTTACATTGAGAACACAGTTAAATTAGTAGCTCTCTTTATACTTTCACATTTGAAAAAGCAGCACAGAGGTTTCATTCCAGCTTTAAGCAGCTGAGATGGTATAAAGATCCTGTTTCCATTTCATAGGAGCCGGATTCTACTCACTCACTCCTCACAACAGCCAACTGGAAAACTACTCCATTGCTTCTGAAGTACTGGCTGGGCTGGCATCTGCGATAGTAGCTAAGTAAATGAGATTTCTATGTAACACCTGCTGATACCTAAGGATGAAAACAGGCAAACATTAGTAAAAGCTTGCTTCTGCTGACCATGAACAAAATCCTGGAAAAGAACTGACTCAATCAATCAAGAGGAATGGCTCATCAACTGACTTGATTCAGTGTTAGCAACCTTCTTGTTGAACTTAAGGAAAATCTAGCCAGAATCTCATCCATTCTCACCACTTCAGAGTTGCTTCTCTAGACCAAGCCATTGTTGCTTCTTGCCTGGACTGTGGCAATAGTCTCTTAGATCTACATTTACAGCTGTTTTATTCTCCAAACAGCAGTCTCAGTCATCATTTAAGTCAAAATCATACCTTAACTGTCTAAAATCCTCCGAAGGCTCCCACCTCATTCAGAGTAAAGCTGAGTCTTTTTCGTATGCTACAAAGCCCTACATGATGGGGACTTCCAGTTGTGTAGCTAGTTCCTTCAGCTCAAGTCTCTACTTAAATGCTGTCTTATCAGAGACACTTTATAAAAACAGCACTCTCCTCCCACTTGCCTTACTGTATTTTTGCAGTATTATGGATCAAACCCAAGGCCTCCTACGTGCTAGTGCTCTACCTAGCCACTGGTGCTCTACTTCCCTGTTTTATTCTCATGCAAAATACTATTATGTACCTAGTTGTATATTTCTTTTTAGACCCTAGAGTCTAGAATATCAGCCCTATGAAAGTAGAGCTGTTATAATTTCTTGCTACTGACACTAACTAGTACTCTACAGTACTGTTGAACAAACTTCAAAAAAGGAATGATACACTTCCGTGATCGATGAGAACTTACTAAAGCAGTGATTCTCAGTCAAGGGGTGGAGCTCTGTGTTTGGAAAGACAATCAGACTAGGGCTCGGGAGCATGGCCTGTGTAATGCGGAAAAGCATTATGGGATGATTCTGGTAAGTTTCTTGCCATGCACTAAAAGTCACAGCACCAAACGGGACATTCTGTAACCGTTTCCCACACAGAAAAGTATTACAAACTATAAAAAAAAAAAATTATTAAATATCACACACACCAAGACTTACTATACCACTGTTGGTGGCTCAGGGGTAAATAGAGCATGACTTTCGTAAACGTTTCTTCAGGGACAACAAAATAATTATTCTCTATCTGAAACGGGGTATAATTCACGAACCACATTTGGAAAGAAGATTCAGATTCTATTTTCTCTCATTTTGGTACCTGGCCAGAAAACACATTAAGTTACGCAGAATTTACCTTTGGCTTAACTTGGAAATCCTCGGTTGGTTTTCACAGATTGACTGTGAGTTAGAAAAGAAAAGAGCTCAGTAGCCATCTGGTCTTCCTCAACAGGGGTGAAGCTGAGATTCAGAGGGGCCACGGCTCCTCTCTATCCCGGCTGTCATCAGCGGGCAAGGCTGCACGCGCAGGTGGCTTTGCAGTGAGCACAACCCAGTTCTGATGAGGAAGCCACCTGTAACTCCAGGTTCTACAAAGCACTGGCTGTACGGTTTCGGCCTCCCTCGCCTGGCCTGCAAAGTGAGGCTCGTTTGCTTTCCATCCCTAAGACCCCCAGTTCGGGGAAGCTGCCGCGTCCTCCTGCTGGCTCTCCCGCCATCGGAGCGCCGGGGTGGGAAGGGGCACTTACTGAACGCACTCGTTCGCCCAGCCCTTGTTCTGATACTCCACGATGCAGCGGATGAGCTGGTCATTCTCTTCCAGGAGCTGCAGGGCCAGAGAAAGGCTCAACGCTTGCTACGCGAGGACGGCGGCGAGGGCGGCTCGCCGGGCGCTGCTTCTCCGCGGCCTCCACCCC
>NW_022900924.1:57546523-57552229 GCF_012274545.1 Fukomys damarensis
TTGGTCGACCACCGCCTTGCCTCTCAGCCAGTCGGGTACGAACGCCACAGACATCTCCCGACGCTGCCGAGGAGCCACTGCTGCGCCTCGCCGCCGGGTCTTCGGACGACGTACGGCGCGCGGCGGCACGCTCTCGAGGCTGATTGGTTCTCCTGCCTAAAAGGTGGAGACAAGGAAGTCGCTCGTGATTGGATACGCAAAGCGATGACTCCTGGGCGGCGTGCGCTTGCGCAGTCTGCAAAACTAAGCCTGTGGCGTTTGGGCTGGTAGTGAGGAGTAAGGTGTGTTCTGCGGGGCGGATGCTCAGCTATGAGATTCGCTGTGGAACCCACATCGGGCTCCAACCCTACTCCCCTTTCGACCTTAATTATTCTGGGGTTCTGCAGGGCTAGAGCAACACTGGCGTGTGCTGTGGATTTCCTCTGGGCGGTAACGATGCTCATTAGGTTTGCAGCTGAGCGGTTTTGCTCATTCCGGTAGCCGCGAAACCCCAGTAAGCACGGAAGCCCGCTCACTGCTCGGGCGCCGCAGTTACTGTACTGACTGCGTGGGTTCTTTTTCGGTTTGTTTGCAGCACTGAGGATTGAACCCTGGGCCTTCACACTAAGCTTCATTCCCAGCCTTTTTTTTTTTTTTTTTTTTTTTTTTTCTTTAAACAGAGTCTCGCTAAGTTGCTCAGGGAGACCTGGAATTGCAAGCCTCCTACCTCAGCCTCTCTTAATACTGGGATTAGAGACGTGTACCTGGCTGGGTTTTATGCTTTCTGTCAGAGAAATCAGACAGAAGTGCCTTGGTACGGAACAGGCTATTATTCTTATACTCAGGTACAAGGGGGATAGTTGTGGGTGGATAGGGACCCCAGACTGATCCAGACAGGACAAAGGAGTGCATTATTGCTTTTATGGCATCTACGAGGTAGGAAGGGACCCAATCTCAATGCCGCCATGCACCTGCTGTCTCTGTTGTGCCACACCACCTGACAGCTCATTACCATCACTTAAGTGTACCCCTCCGGTGTGGTTTTTTACTATGCTGCTAAAGACATAGTTTACCATGGCGAGTATTCTACATGCCCCTTACCTCCTGGGAGCCCGCCCCTGCCTCCGTGGGTTTGATTTACATGATCTTTTTCTTGGCTCTGGCTTCTTGGTGTCTTTGCCGACCACACAGTCTTTCTATCTTGTCCTCCTGACTCCAGCTGTGCCCCTTCAGTGTCACAGCCTTGAAGACTGGTCCAAGTTTAAGTTCCCATTTTCCTGGCCCCCTGCAGGTAACCTCACTATCTCAGTAGTGCAAAGGTGTTTTGCTACAAGACACAAGGAGGAAGCTGTGCTCACTTGCTCGGCCCCGCAGCAGAAGTGGCTGTGGCGTTCCAGTCCCTCCCGGTGGACGTGTTAATGAGGCTGGTTTTCCCTAAAGCACACAGTGCACGAAGGCCACTGTTCAGAAGGACGTCTTGGCAGTCTGCAGTCCTCCAGGGGGAGGCGTGGAGCTTCCCTGTCCTGAGTGGTGGCTGGGATCTAGAGCGGGTTCGTCTGCTCTGCCCGGCCCTCCTTCCACCATCCCCGTATTCGGCGACTTTCATGTCATTTCGTTCTCACGTCATGGGAGAGGAAACTAATGAGAGAAGTGGGTGACGTGCCTGAGCTGGGAAGGACTCAGGACTTCCTGGTAGCCAGGCCTGCACTGTTAACCCATCAAGCTCCCTGCCCAGGTAGATTCCTCAGAGTTTCTACAGAAAACTGGACAGAGAACCACCATAGGATTAGGGTGCCTTCCTTGTCCAGCCCCATACCTGCTCACACAAGTACGGGATGACGAGAAGATAAGACGGTGTTGAGGTGGCGCAGGTGCAGGTGGCCGGCTCGGTTCGGCACACAGGGAAGCGCTCGAGGGGAAGACGTCTCCATGAGAAGTGGAGGCTGTGCAGGAGCCGAGAGCCTGGGCCTCTCCTAGGAGCAGTGGATGCCATGGGTGGTTTCAGGTGGAAAAGCAGAGTCAGCAGTGTCTCGCAGATGTTTCCTGGCCGAAAAATGGAGAAAGGTAGGTAGGGCAATGAAATGAGAAAGGAAAGGCGCGTTGACAAGGCAACGACCAGCGTGCAGTTCAGAGAGTGCGCACAGTGACAAAGGCGTGCATTGGAAGGACACAGGAGACCTCGCGGGATCTTGGCGATTGACTGGTAAGGGGAAACGTAAGGGAAGCCAGGGACCTCCTGGGCTTCTGGCTTGGGCAACCAAGGGACTAGCGATGCCACCTGTGGAGGTAGAAAGTGGGGAGCAGCTGGACGGGAACGGAGAGTCATGCACCATGGTGGACATGGACACTTGGCTGCGATGTCACATTGGGGTGCTGACGTCGTGGCTGGCCACTCGGCCTGAAACTCGGACAAAGGCTGTGCCAGAGGTGTAGGTCTGAGCAATGTCACATGGAGAAACTGATTGGAGTCATGGCCTAGGGAGAATTGCTGGTCTCCCTCGTGGTAGAGGAAAAGAGGCTGCAAAAGAGACCAAACCCAGAGAAGTCTTGGGTCTGAGAATTTAAGAAGAAAAAAAGAGCACCTGAAAAGGAAAGCTAGGACAGCCGTGATATATTGAAAGGTCAAGCAACATGAAGACTGGATCTTCGATGCCCTTGATGAGGGTAGTGTCGGCTGCGAGGCCGAAGTCAAGAGTTCCAGAGGACTGAGAAACTGGCCAGGGAAGCAATGGAGCATTCAAACGGACCACTTATTCTACATGTTTGGCTGCAAAGGGGGCACAGAAAGAAGGCGGCAGCTGGAGGAAAGAGGAGTTGTTGCAGCTTACAGACATCACTTTGATGGCTGCTCTTTCTTGGGTGAAGGAGGCACCTAGAAGAGCAAAGAAGGTTGAAGGGTAGGGTATCTGGGGGCTTGCAGAAGATTTAGAAAGGCATTAAGGACCTAGTGAGGTTGGCGGTATGGCCCGGAGTGATCTACGGGGTTGTGAGATTTTGTTCAGCTGTACTTGTGGCCCAGGAGCAGGTTCAAGGAAGACAGAAGGTTGGATTCTTCCGGGGATGGAGCATGTGGTGGGAGCAGTGGACCCTGGGCTTTCAGCTGATGGGAAGGAAGTGACAACTGAAAGGAATTCACCAATAGAAGAAAGCAGATGGACAGCTGGACTGGAAGTTTCTGCAGGCCAGAGAACAGTGGGAAGAACTCAGAAAACAGACAAAGGACAGGTCAGGGATCAAAGGACAGGGCGTCTGAGGTTACAGATAATCAGAAGTGGAGCTCTTCTGTGGTGATGCAGAGGTCCTGGGAGTGGAGGGAGGAAAGTCTTGGAAGCTGACAGTGGCCTGGAGCCAAAGTGACCATGATGGGATGAGGGGTAGGACCTCAGGAGCCATACCTTCCCCCTGCTGCCAGTCCACTCTGGTGCCAGAGCCGCCCAGCTCTGCCATTCAGAAGTAAGAGCACCCACAGCTCCACATTTGAAAGCTCCAGCTCTATAAGTCTAGCAGCAAATTTTCTTCCCACTTCTAGTCCTAGCACTTATACTAGCCAGGATTCAGTCTCTTCTACCAAACCCGAATCTCCTGGGTTTTTTCCTTTGCGTCTGTTATGACTCAGATTCCTTATCGCTTTGTCACACAGGCTGGCCCTGGGCCAGTGTGGGAGGGGACCACCCACAAGGGCCTGAACACCAAGAGCTAATGATCCTGGGGCCATCTTGGACTTTATCACAATTCTGCTTTCATCTTGTAATTTCTATCTGGTTGCGTGAGTCCTGTGTTCGCCCAAGTCCAGCTCTAAACAACTGCAGCCTGCACGTTCCAATGCTGTGGTGTCCTCCATTGGCTGGGACTCTGTAGAGCACATCTATGCTGCATGAGAGGGATTCATTAGTGGAGTTGGCCCACATGAGTACAGAGGCCACGTACGAGCTGGACAACAAGGGGAGCTGGTGGCTGGTTTGGTAGAAGTCCATCTGGATGGGGGATCGGCCACAGATCCAAGAAGGAAGCAGATGGTGTAACTTTAGCCCAAGGCTGAGTACTAGGGGCAGGTGTTGCTGGGAAGGTCAAGAGCCAAAGTGCTGGGTAATCTGGGGTTTGATGCCAAGGGCAGAAGACCAGTGTCCCAGCTCTAGAGGAAGAGTGAGCTTATCTTTCATTTGCCTCAGCGGTTGGATGGTGCCCATCCAGACTGGGCGCAGGGCACATCTTCCTTCCTGCCATGGATTCAAATGTCCAACTCTCATGGAAATTCCTGCACAGACACCTTCATAAACAATGCTTTCGCACCTTTCAGGGCACTCCTAGGGCCAGTCAGGATGACCCCTAAAACTCACCAGCACAGCATCCTAACCATAAGTCTCAAAGGTGCCTCAAACTCAACTCACAGAGACCTGTGATCTCTTCTCTTCCGGAGTCCCTTCTGGCATTCTCCAGATCTGTGGGTTCCAGGTCTCTTTCCCTTCTGCCCCACCATCCCTGCCCCCACCACGTCCCAGCTCCAGTCTCTCTCGCAGTGGCCTCCTGGCCAGTCCCACCATAGCTTCTCTGAGGCAGCTTTCGAAGCCGAAGTGAATTTCACAAAATGCAAACCTGACCTGCTCCCTGCAGTCCTAACCCTTCCACTGTGGACCCCTCTTTTCTCTCTAAGGCTTCCTGTCCCACTCTTCTATTCTCTAAACTCTTTTTCTTTTTCTTTTCTTTTTTTTTTTTTTGGTGGCAAAACATACACAACAAACTTTGTGATGTTAGCCATTTGAGGGCACAGTTTTCAGGACACCTGTTGTGCATCGCTTTACAGAGCTTTTTAATCTGCCCCAACTAAAATTCAGCACCCTTTAAAACATTCCCGCCTCTGGTTTTCTTTTCTTCCTTCAAAGGAGCCCTGTGGCCTTGCACACAGAGTTCTTTATACTCACAGATCTCTCTGTCTGAAACACCCTTTCTCTTTCCTCTGCCCTTTCAGCTGCTACTCAGTGAAGCCTCCTCTGATGACCAAATCCAGGCCAGAAGCTCCTGTAAACTCTCTCCAGCACCTGGCTCCTGCAGAGCGCGGTGGCCACTCGACAGGCTGAGGCAGGAGGGTCCCGAGTTCGAGGCCAATCTGGGCAACTTAGTGAGACTCTGGCTAAGTAAGTAAATAAATAAAGGGTGGGGATGCGGCTCAGTGCTCCCAGGGTTCAATCTCCAGCCTGGCAGACCGCAAAGTCACTCATCCCTGCCCCACTCCTACGGGTGGTGTGCATTTATAACCTGTTAGTGGTTTGGGGAGTCACCTGCCCTGTTCTGGTGACACAGCGCCCTCGCGGCGTGTAGCTCCTATGGACTTTGTCCCCTCTGCCAGGGTGGCAGCGGCTGCGGACCCCACATCCAGGGTAGGGCGCGGTCCCGGAGCCTCCCCTCAGCCCCGGCAGGGATCCAGAGCAGATCTGGCACCTCTAGCGGCGAGCCCTGCAGGTCTGGACCTCGCGCCGCGGCTGAGCTTCAGGAGGCGGATGAACGTGGGAGGCATCGCCCGGGCGGCGCCCCTCGACTTGGGTAAAGGCCCTTTAAGAAGAGCTTCGCTCGCGACTCTCAGGGGGACCGCGGTGGAGGCGCTCCCGGAAT
This sequence comes from Fukomys damarensis, assembly GCF_012274545.1. Taxonomy (NCBI): domain Eukaryota; kingdom Metazoa; phylum Chordata; class Mammalia; order Rodentia; family Bathyergidae; genus Fukomys; species Fukomys damarensis. The sequence goes on from NW_022900924.1 coordinate 57,552,110, forward strand.
GGTCAGTTCGGGTGCGGGTATTGCTTAGCGGCAGCGAATGGGGGTTCGAGGCGCGCGCATGCGCACCGCCGCCCACCTGCGCCCGCTATTCTGCACTGGGCCGCCCGCGGGCTGAGGTCG
>NW_022900924.1:57552307-57563104 GCF_012274545.1 Fukomys damarensis
CCCGGGTCGGCACCGGGACACAGGCATCCCTGTGCCCCGGACCCCCGGTGGGGATCGAGCCGAGGCCCGACAGGGTCGTGTTAGTCCGCCGGACCCCAGGACTTGGGGAACTGGGTGCACAGACCTCGGAGCCGCGCAGGAGCAATCCCGGGGCGAGAGCGGTGGGCGAGGTTTGTGAGGTCAGGAGTCTGTTAAATTTTACAAAGAACCATTCCTGGAAAAGACAATTTTAGTGAAGTGGAAATGGAAAGAAACGGTTGGGAGTGGCTTGCCGCTGCTGAGCAGATTTGAATTGGCACGCTAGGCTTTGCTCAGGAAAGGCTGGCAGTGTTGTGGTAGCTCGGATTCGCTTTTTGAGACAGGACCTCCCTCAGTTCCCCGGGCTGGCCTCGAACTTGTGGTCCTTGTGCCTCAGCCTCTGGAGCAGCTGGGGTTACAGGCGTGTGACACCATGTCTGGCTCTGTAGTTCTGATTTAAATGTTTGCATTTGCAACACAGAGAACATCCTGGGGTCCAGCGTGTTTTATTCTTAGAAGGAATTTAGATATCAGTTGTACCTAAAAGATGACTGATGGTCAGGGAGGAAGACGGGCTTCAAAATAGTACAGGGGTAAGGAGCACTCCTATCCCCTGTAACCTTAGCTCCTCCCCACCCACCAATCTCTGATTAGTTTTGACGTTAGTACTCTAGGAGAAGTAATTACAGAAAGAGTAACTATAATTCCAGAAGTTGGATTTAGAGAAGCAGGATGTGACAGAAAGATCATAAGCCTTTGAATATTTCTAGGAAGTTTGAGTTTGAATCCCAGTTACATCTTTTTCTTTTTTGTTTTTTTGAGACAGCGTCTCACTGTGTAGCCCCAGCTGGCCTCAAACTCATGGTGATCCTCCTGCCTCAGCCTCCCGAATGCTGGGGTTATAGCATGTGCTACCACGCCTGTTTTGAATTCTGCGTAATACCCTTGAGCTGCAGAGCTGCAGGATTTACACGTGTCCAGGGCAGACTATGCTTACACCATAGCATTCAGCAGTATCATCAGTGTGAAAGCTTCTAGCACGGGCTTGGCATAGACAGTTACCCCTCCATGTCCTTAGGCCGCCGGTCTCAGGTCTCATATAAGTGGCATTGTATTTGCATTTAACCTGTGCACGTTTCCCTGTGTACTTTCAGCCGTGTCTGGATTGCTTATGTATCCAGGTCAGTCGCGACCAGAAAGTCTGTGCATGTTCGGGACAGGTATAAGTTTTTTTAACATTTTGCATTGGAAGTTGGTTGAATCTGCTGGTGCAGTAGCCTTAGACACAAAGGAATGTAATATAAATTCATGTTCAGTTTTCTGCTCTTCTCAGCTCTTAACAGATGACTTACATTGACCTTTGTGTTCTCCACCCATCCCCAACCCCTTTGGAGCCTGTAGGATCGACAGATGAGGTGGCCGTTTCTCGGGTCCCATGGCCAATGGTGAATCCAGTAGTGGGTGTAAGCCTTATAGTTTGTTTTCCTGGTTGAAACTCTTGTTTTGCAAGGCCTGGTCATCTGCACATGGAAGAGATTTGGGAGAAGAGGAAAGGAAAAGGGGAGATACAAACAAGAGTAGCCTCTAGTGCAGGCCCAAAGCCTTTGCTGGTGGATTCCGGATTATCTATGATGTGGATAGTTTGTGAACAGGTGGTTGGGTCAAGGTTTAGGAAACGGGGGAGGAAGATTATAATACTTTTTTGTTTTGTTTTGTTTTGTTTTTTTGGTACCAGGGATTGAACTCGGGTCCTTGTGTTTACAAGGCAGGCCACAGAACCGCTGAGCTAAATCCCCGGCCCAGTTTTGTTTTGTTTTTTAAGACTGGGTCTCACTATGTACTTGAGACTGACCTGGAACTCACTATGTAGTCCAGGCTGGTTTTGAACTCACAGCGATCCTCCTGCCTCAGCCTCCCGAGTGCTGGGATTACAGGTGTGTGCCACCATGCCCTGCAGATTACAATACTTTTAAATAAAGCCTAGTAATGTGGGTGTGGTATATTACTGCCTTGTGCTTCTACTTGAAATTTTATCTATATAAACTAAATTTTTTCTCATTTTATCTCCAAGTAGAGATTTATTGTAGGTAAGTGTTCAAAATATAGTTCGGAAGTAAGGCAGGGGATATGCAGATCTGCATTTCTTGTTTCAGTGAACCAAACTAAGGCAGCTGTTTGCTTGTTGGTGCGTTCATTCATCTGCTGGCGGTTTTGATTGTTTCCTGGATTATTTGGCCTGCACAAGGGTCTGGGAAGACCTGGAAGATGAGTCAATGTCTCTCTGAGAACTCAGGTGGAACCTCTCTTTGTAGAACTGGTATTTTTTCTGTAGTTATAGCATGATTTTCCAGATTTGTACCACTGCTTTCTGTTGCGAATTGACTGCTGCTTATCTGTGAGTAGCTTTATTTTAATGAATCCTGAGGCTATGGTACCTTTCTGTTTGAAGAGGTCCTGTAGTTATATCCCTGCCTGAGCCTCATAGGTGCCGGGAACCTGGGTGTGTGCTGCCACACCCTGTTTGTGAGGGAATAATTTTGTGTGGGGGAAGTGGTGGTGGTTATAGGGATGAACACATGATAAAGGCATGCTCTCTCACACACTTTCTACTAGTATCAGGGTCTCGGAATGGTATTGCCCTAAGTTCTATATGGAAGGTGATCTGGGGGAAACTAGGAAAAGGGTACGCGGGACTCCTCTGTACTATCCTTGAAAATTTCTGTGACTATAGTTATTTTATTTTATTTTGCTTATTTATTTTTTTTGGTTTTTTGAGACAGGGTCTCACTATGTGGTTGAGACTGACTTGGAACTCATTATGTAGCCCAGGCTGGTCTCGAACTCACAGTGATCCTTCTGCCTCAGCCCCCCGAGTGCTGGGATTACAGGCATGTGCCACCATGCCCGGCGGTAGTTATTTTAATAATAAACATTTAAATAAAGAATTAGCTCAAGGTCCTTATGTATCACTTAAATTATACTTTTCCTTCGAAAAGTCTTTTTGGGGGGGCCGGGGCAATTGAACCCAGGGACTTGGCAGTGAGCTACTTTTTAAATACATTTACTTTTCATACAGGGCATTGCCAAATTGCTGAGTTGCCCAGGCTGGGCCTGACCTTGTGCTCCCTCTGCTTCGGCCTCCCGGAGCGTTAGGATGACTGGGCCGCCACGCCCAGCTCTAGTAGCCGCTCTTGTAGAGCAGGCATTTTAGTGACACATTCTGTTAGTGTCCCTTCATCTAAGCATGCCGTGCTTTCCCTTTATTCTGTTGCTTTTTTTGAGGCAGGGTCTTGCAGTAGTTCAAGCTGGCCTTGAACTCACTATGTAGCCCATGCTTTGAATCCACAGTGATCCTCCTGCCTCAGCCTTCCTAGTGTTGGGGTTATAGACATGTGCGACTATGCCTAGCTTTTTCCATCATTCTTAAAGGATATATTTGCTAATAGAGAATTCTGGTTGGCAACTCTTTTCCTTTTAGCTGTTGAAAGATGTGTTACTTGCTTTTGTCCACTGTGGTCTCAGAGAAATTTGCCTACTTTTGACTTGTTCTTCTACTATAAGGAAAGTGTCATTTTCTCTTGCTGTTTTCAGTTTTTCTCAGTTTGGCCATTGTGTGTGTTGGCATGGGTTTCCTGGGGCAGATCCTTTCTGGGCTCTTTCACATCCTTGACTGTGTAGGCTTTTGTCTTCTGCCATGATTGCGAGGTTTCAGACAGTGCCTCCCCACAGACTTTCCTCCTGTCTTCCGGGACAGTGATGATGTTATGTGTTAAATGGTTTTCAGGCCCTCAGGTCACTGAGGCTCTGTGCGGTATTTCTCTTCCTCTCTTTTTTGTACTAGAAATCAGACTTTAGACTTGAGCTTACCAGGCAGGTGTGGTGCCACTGAGCTAAATTCCTGGCCCAGTGCAGTATCTTTCAATCTAGCTCCTCTCACACTGTCCAGATTGGGTAATTTGCATTCTGTCTCTATGTTTTCCAGTTCATTCTTTCCCCTTCATTTTTTTAGGGGGGTAATGGGGATCGAACTGGGGACCTTGTGCTTGCGAGGTAGGTGGCAGAACCGCTGAGCTAAATCCCCGGCCCTTCTTTCCCCTTCATTTTGCTGTTGAGTTCATCCATTGAGTTTTTTTGCTTGTTATTTTTAATTCTTAAAAATTTTAATGCTAAATCTTCACTTGGTTTTTTTAATATCTTAGATGTCTTTGATGAAATATTTCAAACATTTCTTTGTATACGCGTAGTTGCTTGTTGAAGCATATTTATTGTAGCTGCTTTAAAGTTTTGTCAGATAATTTTAGTATCTTAGCATTCAAGTTGAAATTTCCTGGTTCTTAGTATGGCCAGTGATTTTCTCTTGAAACTTGGACATTTTCAGATATTTTTCTGAGATCTGGGTCTTTTTATTTTTTTTTGTACCAGAGATTGAACTCGGGTCATTGCGCTTGCAAGGCAGGCGCCAGAACCACTGAGCTAAATCCCTGGCCCTTGGGTCTTACTTTAATACAGAAAGGTAGAAAAACTTCCCATGTTCATGGACTGGGAGAATTAATTTTGTTAAAATGACCATACAAAATGATATCCAGTCCAGTGAAATCCCCATCAAAATACAAATGATATTCTTTACAGAACTAGAAAAAAAAATCCTAAAATTCATGTGGAGGCACAAAAGACTCCAAAGAGCCAAAGCAATCCTGAGAAAAAAGGAACAAAGCTGGCAGCCTGATAGTACCTGGTTTTAAGACATACTACACAGCCATAGTGACCACAGCACCACAGTTCACAGACCACTGGAACAGAAGAGAAGACACCGAAGCAAATCCACGCACCTTTGGCTGGCTCACTGATCTTCAATGAAGGTGCCAAAATCACACATTGGAGGAAGGACAGCCTTTTCACCAAATGGGTGGGGAGACTGAGCATCCATTTATAGGAAGAGGATAGAAGTCAGATCCTGATTCCGCTCCCTGAACAAAAATCAACTTACATTGGATCAAAGACTCTAAGACTTGCAACTCTGAAACTACTAGAGAAAACGCAGGAGAGGCATTTGGGTATATTGGCACAAACGGTGATTTCCCAGGTAGGACTCCAGAAGCACAGCAAACAAAAGCAAGAACTGACAGATGGGATCACAGCAAAGTAAAAAGCTTTTGCAGAATGGAGGAGATATCCACAGCGTGCAGAGACAGCCTACACAGCGGGAGGAAATCTGTGTCAACTAGTCATCTGACAGTGGATTAATACCCACAATATATAAAGAACAACAAAAAAGTATGCAATCCAATAAAAGAGTATGGACACATCACCTGAGCAGACACTTCTCAAAAGAAATGAAGTGGCCAATAAATATGTGAAAAAGTATTTGAGGTCTTCAGCCCCCAGGGAACTGCACATCAGAGCTTCAAGGCTAACCCCCCTCCACAGCCAGAATGGCTGTCATCAAGAAACAGCTGCAAATGCCAGTGACGATGTGGAGAGAAAGAAATCTTTATACTCCATTGTTGGGAATGTGGATTGGCACAGCCGCTGTGGGTAGCAGTACGGGAAAAAGTCAGAACAGGATTACCATGGGATCCAGCTACCGCACTCCAAGGTATGTGTCCAGAGGACACGAAGGCAGCACATGAGCGAGGTCCCTGTGTGGCCATGTTTTGTGGCACTGTTCACAACCACCAAGGTAAGGAATCAACCCAGGTGCCGTCGGGAGATGAACGGGCAGAGGAAATAGGGTATGCATGCCTGGTGGAGCGTTACCGAGCCACAAAGAAGAACCAGGTCCTGTCATTAGCATGGAAATGGCTGTAACTGGAGGAGTTCACGTCGGGCCACGAGTCAGTGGACAGTGGACAGACTAGTGCTGCACACTTTTTTCACATGCAGAAATTTAAGAGAAGCAAATGATCTGACAGCAGAGGTGCTGCTAGACTTGGGGCAGTTGGGGAGGAAAGAGGGTAGAAGGTAAGATAGATGGCTGTGATCAGTGGACCACGGTGTGCGCAGCTCGTGGGTTAAAACTTGTGAGACTAATAAAAGAAATCATGTTTCTGCTGGCCTTTGTTGACACGGCTCCTGCATGGGAAGTGCGGTGCAGTCTCCTGCCAAGAGGGTGTAATGTCTGGGTTCCCTCCTTCTGTCCCCACCCTGGGGCAGTGAGCCGCTCGGTGTTGTGGTGGGGAGGTGGGCATTTTGTTGCCTGTTGTCCCAGGGAAGGGCAGTGGCTCCTTCCTGTCTGGTACCCTCCCCTGGGGGCGCACTCAGTACCGCAGGGCCAGGGTGCGTGCGTAGCTCCTCACTTGTCTTCTCTGGTAGGCAGGAGGTGGCTGCAGTCTTTTCCACGGTGTTGCCTAGGTCAGCGTGGTTTTGCGGACACACCATCTGCTGTGCTGGCCTGAACCCTTCCCGGGTCCTGGAGTGCACAGCTTTGTTGTGGTGGCGGTGGCTTCTTGGGTCTTTACTCACTGGTGTTTCTGTGTTGCTGGTTTCTCCAACACCAAGTCTGGTATGATGCAGAAGAAAGGGAGCAAGCTCGTGGCCCCCTGGTCCCGACAAGCGCCTCTTCCTGCACCTTCAGGTCGCCTCCTGCTCACCTTGCGCGGTGTCCAGGCTTCTGGGGGTGTCTGGCGGGAGGGGAGGGAAGAGAGCTTGACTCCCGTCCTCTTCGATTCAGGTCTCACCCACCTTGTCTGCTGTCGTGATAGCTCCTCACCTGAACCCCTGAGCCCTGTGACCCAGCAGGCCGCATTTCACCTCCCTGTAGCAGCACTGCAGGTCACCGTTACTTAAGGATCCCAAGTACGTGTAAAGGTGGTGAAATTAACATCTCACTAGTTTGCAGTATTAGTAGCCTGGTAGACCTGAAAAATAGAGTTTTTATTTCTTCTAAATGCTAGTGACTAGAGCAAAGCAGGATTGGTCACCAAAGGGCAAGAGAGCGGGAGAGAACTGGTCTTGTGGTACCGTCCTTGGCAGTGCCACCTGTTCCTTCTTAGGGGTTAAACACATTGTCTGGCTTGTAGAAGATGCTCCGTTAAGAAGCCTGAGAGGGGTCTGGTGGAGTAACCTACTCCTTCCCTGAAGAAGAGCATACGAAGGACACCTGACTTGTTTTGCTGTGAAATGTTTGTATCCTCTCTGTTTCTTGATGGCTCATTGTCTTTTAACAGCTTGGTGTGAGCTCTTTTTGGAGTTGTTTTGACCCTAAGCCCTAAAATTGGTCTTGTATTTCCCCCGCTCTCTCGCAGGACTTTATGTCTTATATCTCTTTTTATTTAAAGCATTTTTCTTATAACTCTTTTTAAAAAATTAATATTCCAAACATTCATGAGTGTGTAGCAGATGGTACCGTGCGCCTCCACGCTGCTGTTCCCTTGTCCCTTCCCAGTGCAAGGGGAGTCAGCGTTGACTGCGAGGTGTGTGTACATTCCCCGGTGCTCCCGGCGGTGGGCCTGGCCTTGCCGGCACTTCTGGAACTTGGCGGCTGGTCGGGGTTTTGTTTCCTGGAGCTTTTCACAGTTTTAGTTGCCGAGAGACAGTGTGGGGAGATGGGACAGATGACCGTGTATGTCTCTGCAGTTTCTGCCTGGGTACAGGGAACAGCGGTCCATTCCCCCACTGCAGACAGATACGCACTCTGGCAGTGGATCTGAGAACCGAGCGGCAGGCTCCCCAGACACGGAGGAGAGGGAGAGTGTTTGTCCCGCTGGGCCAGCCTGGGAAGGTGTCCTGGGAGGGGTGGACTGTGACGGCCCTTGATGTGGACTGCGGTGTGGGTGTGGGCTCGGAAGTGTGACTGCGGGTCGGTGGAGGGGCAGGGGTGCGCCTGCCGGGCTCCTGTTTTGGAGGGAGGAAGAATGTGGATGCTGGGGAAGTTTGCAGCCTGAGGGTTCCCCGGAAAGTGGGTTTGCTGCATTTCCTCTCCACACCCTGGCAGGCAGATCTGTGCCAGGGCTGGACGGGTGGAAAGACCCATGGCAGACAGCTGTCCCAGCCAGCTCTGTAACCCCACAGGTGTGAAGGTTCTGCCCCTGGCCTGGGCAGGGCGGACCTCCCCCACACCCCCACACTTTTTTTTTAATTTGCCAAAGGCCCCGTCAGGGCTCAGATCTGTTGCCTTGTGTTTTGTAATATGCTTACACATTGTGGCTAAATATTTAGCGTCTCGCTGTAATACAGTTTCCTCAGTGACTTCCTTTAGCCATCTGTGGGGACTCAGTCACCTTTTCGAACTCTGTGAGACATTTGCAGGGCTCCAGAGGACGTGCCGCCTGGGTCCATTCCTGCCCCGCCGTCCTGGCCGCCAGCTTAGGGTCTGGTGCTGTCTCCTGGCAGGGCGGCTGACCTGCTTAGAGCCTTCTCCCTGAGGCCCCTCCCTGTCCCCTCGGGCGCTCTGTGCTGGGCTGCTCCTTCTCCTTAGTCTCAGCCCCACGCCTGGGTCCTGGGAGGGGTCAATGAAGGCCCCCGTGAAGGAGAGCCGGCGGGGACCTCGCTGACCAGGTCCTTCGCCCACAGGTATCCCCATGCCTCCGCCCGAGGACCATGTCCATGATCTTCTTCGCTAGCGTGGTACGGGTGAGGGACGGACTGCCCCTCTCAGCCTCCACCGACTTCTACTACGCCCCGGACTTCCTGGAGTGCAGGCGGCGCCTCAAGGCCCTGGCTGTGCAGCTCGCCCGGCACCCGGGCCGCGGCTCTGCAGAGAGCCGGGACTTCTGCATACAGTAAGTGCAGCTGAGACCGCTCTTCTGCCTCCTCCTCCCCTCCCGCTGTCCCCCTCCCCGCCTCGCCTTGCTGTGGCTCACGGGACGCCTTCCCCTTATGAGGGCCTGTGACTTCTCAATGAAATCTCGAGTGCCTCAGTAGAGTTTTGGTTTTGTTTTGTTTTTGAGGCAGGGCCTCCCTTTGTAGTTCAGGCTGGCCCTGACTTCACTGTGTAGCCCAGGCCGGCCTTGAACTCCTGGCGCTCCTCCTGCCTGGGTCTCCTGAGTGCTGGGAGTGCAGGTGTGTGCCATTACACTCAGCCTTCCCCATCCTTTCTACAGAGGAAGCTGAGACTTTCTTTTCTTACAGGTGCACAGTACCATAGCCCTTCACAGTTAAGGGGTTATGTCCTAGAGCTGCCGTGACAGTGCCTTCTCTCCTGAGGCTGGATGGAGGTCAGCTCCACGTGTGGCAGGGCACAGCTCCCTATGCCAGTTTTGAGGACTCGCCTGTGCCTGCACTGCCCCCTGGTGGCAGTTTGGTCTCATTGCCTGGCAGGCACTCCTTGGTCGCAAGGCCTTGTTTGTGTCGGATTTCTCTCTTGTAAGCGTAGCAGTCGTTAGAAGAAGGGCCCACCCTTATCCAGAGTGACCTTGTTTCATCTTGCCAGCTGTTTCCAAGTGGAACCCTATCCAGAGGTCTGGGAGGGAGGGCTCCAGCCGTCTTTTGGGGACACATTCAGCCCCCAGCAGGACCCTCTGTCCTGTAGGAACAGCTCCATCCTGACGGGGCCAGGCGCTCTGAAGGACTGCTGTCCAGGCAGCCACCCTGTCCTTCAAGCTGAGAAAGGATTTTTTGTGTGTGTATCAGGGATTGAGCTCAGGTCCTTGTGCTTGCAAGGCAGGTGGTGGAATCACTAAGCTAAATACCCAGCCCTTTGAGAAAGGATTTTTGTAGGGAGTTCCAGCTATAACAAGATGTAGAACATTAGAGCCTGAAACCTTCCAGCTGGAAATGCCCAGAAATGTGGGCAAGTAGAGTAGGAAGTTTCCCAAAGTATACAGATGAGCTGGAGGAAGCCCCAGGGCGAAGGGAGAGGATGCTGGTGAATGTGTGTGTGTGTGTGTGTGTGTGTGTGTGTGGTGACACAGGCTCCCGGTGACTGTCACAGGTTCTGGGGCTTGGCCTCAGCACTGTGCAGGGACATGGCCTTCGGATGCATGGGGCTGGGGTCAGGGTGAGACCCTCACAGAGGAAAGGAGCAGTCCTGCCAGCTGCAGTCTTGCAGGCAGGATGCGGGGAGAGGCCACACTCCACTTGCCTGGGCTTCGGCTGCGATGGTAAAACAGTCACACCTCAGAAATGGGCCTCTGTGCCTGTGCCGCCTGGGGGCTGCAGTAGCAGTGTAAGCTCCTTAGAGTCTGGGCCAGACCCATGACGCCCCTGGGGGAGGCAGCATGCGCTGCAGCTTGGGGCTGGGGTTCTGAGGGAGGAGAAGCCCCTGTGATGAGCTTAGTGGACAATGGGGGAACAGGAGCAGGTACCACCCCTGTCAGTTGTCACCCCAGCCAGGTGAGCCGCAGCCCTCAGCACTCAGACTGAGGAGGAAGGGGGCAGCTGGAAGAGGAGCAGAAAAGGAAAAAACCAGAAAACCACAGCAGCCCTTCACGCCTGCCGGAGCCACATGGTGCTGGGGACTGGCACCGCCAGACACTGGAAAGACGCAGGCTCAGAACTCGGTCTCTCTGAAGAGACCAGCAGCCCCGACTGTTCGAGGCTGAGGGGCCCAGGCTTGGGCCAGCCGCGCTGGGTGTGGGCGGCTGTGGCCTGGCTCCTGGGGATGCAGACTCCGCCCTTCTGTTTCAGCTTCTCTTCTGCAGGGAATGTGGCCTGCATGGCCATCTGCTCCCGCCGGTGCCCAGCAGCCATGGCCTTTTGCTTCCTGGAGACCCTGTGGTGGGAATTCACAGCATCCTTCGACAACACTCGCGTCGGCCTCGCCTCCAGGCCCTACGCCTTCCTCGAGTTCGGTTTGTGTCTTCTGTGTCCGCATTTCCTCTCCTCTCCCCTCCCCTCCTC
>NW_022900924.1:57563553-57579044 GCF_012274545.1 Fukomys damarensis
CTCCTCTCCTCTCCTGTGGCATGGTGTGTGCGGAGCTTGCAGTGTGTGTGTGGCTTTGACCCTCGAGGAAGCAGGTGGGAGGCACAGCCATGTTGGCCTTCACCACGGGAAAGGCCCAGGAAGCCTGGAGGTCTGGCATCTGGCTTTTCAGCTCTGCAGAGCTGGGTGGGGAGGGAGGGACCGGCTGGGGGATTGCTCTCCATAGGCCTTGGGCACTGCCCAGGGAGCCCTGGCCGCTTATTTTTGTAAATAGGGTGGAGCTCAGCCATGTTCCTTCCTGTGTGTTGTGTGGCTGCTGCCACCCTGGACAGGGTGGCTTCAGTGTCAAAAACCGTGCTGCCCGCCCGCCTGAAGTCCAGCACAGTTTGGGGAGCAGGGCCGCTCCGGGGTGTTTCCATCATGAGGGAAAGGAGAAACATTGTGGGCAAGTTGGCTGGTGATTGCTTGATTTGAGGGTTTTTTGGTACTGGGAATTGAACTCAGGGCCTCGCGCTTGCCGGGCAGGTGCTGTGCTGCTGAGGTACATCCCTGGCTGTCCCTGGGATTTTTAAATTGTACTTTATCGAAGTGTCAGTGTGCAGCAGTTTGGAAAAGCATGGTCCTCTCCTGAGGAGCTTGGGCAGCTGGCGTGGCAGAGAGGCCTCACATGGCCCCGGGGCTCAGAAGCCACACGGTGGTGAGGTCCATGCTGATCTGTTTCGAGCTCTTGGCGAACGAGGACAGAGGCGAGAGTTGGGGACCTTCTGTGGGTTCTGTGTCCACAACTGCTGTCCCCAGGATGTGCTTGAACAAGGGGTTGGCACCCGTTGGTCCAGGCTGGTGCAGGGCCAGCACCTGGACGTGTCACCACCTCCCCTCTCTGGCTCCTGTGCCGTAGCCAGTGTGGTCCCCGAGTGGCCTTCTGTCTGGCGTATCGGCGGTGGCACCAGCACCCTCTGTTGGTGTCACCTCCGGGTGCTGGGGTCTCCTTGGGAGACCAAGGGCCCTGCCACACTGTCAGCCTTGCTGCTGCCCTCAGCCCTCTTCCTGTCTGTTCCAGGCAGGCTGCGGTGCAGCGTCCTGCGCTGCGTTCCTCTCCCCACATCCGTCTGCGTTGCCTTCCTCCAGCGCGGTGTGGGGACCTGGCAGGAGGCCGTTTGGAGCCGAGTCTCCTCATGGCCGGAGCAGCACGAGGCAAAGCACACTGGGGCTGGCATCGGGCGTGATTCTGCTTTGGCCATGTGTACGAGATTTCACTTCAGATACGTTTTGGGGTCTGGTAATGAATTGATATTAACCTCAATGGAAGAAGTGAAACCAGTCTTTCCAGCGGATAGCCTAGTTTGCTGAGCACGTTTGTGTTCATTTGTACTTTTTGAGATGATGGGGCGCCCGTCAGGTGGGGCCAAGTCAGGTTCCAGCCCATCCCGCTACCTCCCTGTTGCTGAGGTCCCAGGGCCCCATGAGGCTGGGGTCGCTGTGAGGCAGTCATTGGACCTGGACGTGGACCCTGCCCCGACCTGGCGGCTCGCACGCTTGCCTAAGGATGCGGACTTGGTTTTGCGATCTCTGTCTGTGAATGCACTCAGCCCAGCTGCTCTTTCCGCAGACAGCACCATTCAGAAAATGAAGTGGCATTTTAACCACGGGAGCGCCTCGCAGATGGAGAGCAGCGTGGCGAAGGTTCAGGAGGAGCTCGGCTTCCAGCCCCCGGTGGTTCTCTCCCTGGAGGACGCAGACGCAGCCCACAGCCTGGCGAACGGGCATGCACCCGTGCACACCGAGCCCGGTGAGTGGCCTCCCCTCCTGTTGACCGAAAGGCCTCAGTGTTTGTCAGACAGGCGTGGGTTTCTTTTTGCTAGAACTGTGCTCGGGTGGGGCATGAATGACGGATGGACCCCGATGCCAGCTGGCTAGGAGTGCGAGCGTCCAGACCGCCAGGTTAGGGCCATCGGGCATCGGCGTTCAGCACGGAGAAGCATGGTTATTTCTCACTTCTGGCTTTACCGTGACTGATTACTAACTAGAGTAGATATTTACAGCCCGAGGGTCCTGTGATAGTGTGAGAGTGGATCCTTACCCAGGAGAGCTGTCCACACGGAACAGTCTGACTAAGTTTTCTGACTGACCTCTTCACTTGGGTTTAAAGTGCTGTATTAAAAGGCTTCATGCTTTTGGCTTTGTGTTTTGGATCAGTCTGTTTCACAGGATAAATTCTGAGACTGGCTGTCATGCCAATCAGTATGCTGTTCTAATTTGCCTTGGGAGAGCACTTAACTTTAGTAGACAGAGCACTAGGTAGCTGACCCCCAGGCTTCTCCTCCTCATAGGCTACTTTGTACTATAATATAATATAATATTCAATACGTAAGTTAATTATAATGCTAATTATATTAATTACATTATAGTAATGCAACATAATGTAATAAGTTATTAAACACTGAGACATGAGCAGTGAGCCTGGCAAGTGTCAGTTTGCCCACGCCCAGGGTGTTCTACTGGTTTTACTCAGCTGCCAGTCCCGAGGCCGGCTCTTTAGTCCTAACGGCATCTGTGAATCGCTCAGTGGGATTGTAGCACTGACAGGTACAAGTTGGGTTTTGCTAGGGGTGTGTGTGCATGAGGAAAGACAAAAAGTATTGATTCTTAGTATTTTTAATTAATTAATTTATTTATTTTGGTACTGGGGATCGAACTTGGCTCCTTGTGCTTTCGAGGCAGGTGGTGGAAGCACTGAGCTAAATCCCTGGCCTAAGAAGGGTTGATTCTAAAAGATCATAGTGAGAGAGGAACAGTGTTTAACTGTGTGAACCAGAGTCAGGTCCACCAGTTACTTCTAAAGAAAGAAGAGGTGCTTGTTTAATGATAGCTCCAGAAACTCTCCAGCGTGTCCCTCCTCTTCCCAGTTACTTTAGAATTTAGAAAGTTGCTGTGAATTGTTGTAGAAGTTACACTGAGCTGAATATTATCAGAAAAAGAATGGAACATTTTACAAGGTGACAGTTGAGGCATGTAATAGGAATGCTGCTCAAATCTGACAACCAGTTTCTGGGATAAGCTCTGGTCTGCCCTGGTAGCATATGAAACTGTTCGGCTTGGGTCCCCCTGTGTCAGGGGTGTCTGGAAGCCTTGGTTGCTGCCTCCTGCAAGATGCCAGTGCCACCCTGTGCCGAGCATGACCAGAAATGTCTCCCGACTTTGCCCGCCTCCTGGGGCAGACTACCCGGCCGAGAGGCTCTGCCGGAGCAGAAAGGGAATCAAGCTCTGGGAGCCCCGTGCGTGCCTGGGAAGGGCTCACTTCCGGAAGGAGCTCAGCTCGCCCAGGGCCGCTCTGTCCTTCACATTTTGCCATTTCCCCAGTGCATTTGGAAGTCTGTGTGTCACCCCAGAGTCTGTCCCTGGTCCCTGGCGGAGGTCTGGTTGAGCCTCCGCTGATCTTTCTTTCACAGAGCTGTCGGTTTCACCAGGTGCTTGTGTTTCTTGTTGTCCAGCTCCCCGTTTCCGCATGGAGCCCGTGACCACCCTGGGTGTCCTGTCCCTTGTCCTCAACATCATGTGCGCCGCTCTCAACCTCATCCGCGGAGTTCACCTGGCAGAGCGCTCATTACAGGTAGCCTGGGCTCTTCACGCTTCCGTCCAACACACGGGTAGCAGGAGCCGAAGGGGAGGCGTTTTGTCTGTGAAGTTACTGTGCTCTGAGGTTGGTGTTCGTTTCGCGTGTGGAACAAGGGATTGAACCCAGGGCCTTCACACCGAGTGACATCCCCACCGCCTTTTTTAAATTGTGAGACAGGGCCTCGCTGGGTTGCCCAGGGTGGGCTGGCAGAGAGACTGGTGAGAAGTGGGCAACTTGCTATAAGGAGACTGGACCAGCGTCTCCCCGGGGACCTGGAGTCACGCCAGGGGCTGCCTTACCCACAGCAGAAGTTGGGGGTCAGGCTCTTCTTGCCCATAGTCCAGTGGGAAAATGCTACAAGCGCGTCTCTGGGCCTTTGTCAAAGAGCTGCGTCCTGAGCACATAGTGGTGTAGTTCTCCCTGCGGGACCACCCATCTCAGAGCAGCTGTGTGCAACCTGTTTTAAAATAGGTGTAAATTTTGAAGTATTTCAGTACTTGGACAAGGAAGGGAACCATTGTTAGCACAGGTGTCTTTCAAGTGGAGGAGTAATGCTCACCTCTCTCACATGGTGGCCTAGGTCTGGAGCGCGGGCTGGGCCTGGGGGGGCTGAGCGGACAGATGGCTGTCACCACCCCCTGTTGTGCAGGGTCGTTTCCCCCTTCCTGCCGATGGTGCTGAGGCATGGACCCTTCCTGGCAGGTCTGGGTACAGACTCCGGGCAGGCGGGATGGGAGGAAGGAGAGAGGGCTCCATCTGTGAGGCAGGGAAGGCGGGTATCTCCTTTCGCCTCAACACGCTCCCGTTGTTCCTCTGATTTCTTTAGGTTGCCCAGGAGGAAATTGGGAACATCCTGGCTTTTCTCGTTCCTTTTGTAGCCTGCATTTTCCAGGTGGGTGAAACGCTGGTATCTTGGTGAGTGGGTTAAACTTGTGGCCCTTCTTGTCTATCTGTTATGGCCATCAGTGAGTTTCTGATCCCAGTTTTGTTTCCTCTTTGTCTTGGTTGAAATCCTGGACCACACTGAGCCCCTACTAGAAGAACCTTGGCCCATCCTGCCAAATCCTCACCTTTTATGGAGAAAGAGCTTTCGGCATGGGAAGGGAAAGCCACTTGTCCAGGGCCATGGGGCCACTGAGAGCAGCAGATCCAACAGTGCAGGGTGGAAATGGCCTTGCGCCAGAGGCTGCAGGGAAGATATGCTTGCAAACCTCTAAGGAGGTTGAAAGTTGCAGTTTGTTTTTTTTTGTTGTTGTTGTTTTAAATAGTGATACTTTCTGATTCAGATCTGTTCCTTAGGGAATGAAACTAAAATTAGATTATTAACTAGGGGCTGTAGCCCTGTGCAATTTGGCATGCCTGTAATCCCAGCTTCTCTGTTGGCTGAGGGAGGAGTATCACCAGTTCAAGGCCAGCCCGGGCAACTTAGTGAGACCCTGCTTGGGTGGGGGTCAGTGGCAGGAAAGTATTGGGGTGTGGCTCAGTAGTGCAGCACTTGCCTAGCCGTTGGAGGCCCAGGCTTCCATCCCTGCTACCACAGACAAAACAAGAACTAGAGGACTTGATTATTACTCAGTTGCATTCAGATAAGCTGTGTGCTTCAAAGCTGGCACAAAAAGGAGCTTTTGAATCCTTTGTGGGTGAGTTTATTTGAGTAAAAACCTGACTTTTATTCTCTTTCCTTGCCCTCCTTTAGGCTAGGATTTTAGTGCTTTCTTTGCATGTTTAAGCTTGTTTTTTTTTCAAAGTTAAAATTTCTTTCTTTAGGGCACTTCTCTGCTCTTTCACATGGATCTTAGAATGGTTTCTTTTCTTTTTTTTGTTACTGGGGATGGAACTCAGGACCTTGCACTTTTGAGGCAGATGCCACTGAGCTAAATTCCTGGCCCCTATAGTGGTTTTTTCTTAAAAATTACTGTACCTGATTTTGAAAAAGGAAGTTTTCAACCCCAAAATGAAAATGCACTTTTTTTTCCTTTGAAAACTAGTCCTCAAACTTGGCCGCAGCCGGTGGCAGTTCCTCGGAGCCTGCCTCTCAGGGCTGCAGGGGCCCTAGAGTTCCACCTTCGTTTCTTCACCTGCGTTCCTCCTTGGTTAGCTCCTGCTCCCAGGACTCTCCCTCCCTCTGTAGCCAGAGCCAGCATTGAATTCCTCTGTGTTCTGAGAACATGCTCTTTTAAAATGAACATCAAACTGGAAATGTGTTCCCAGCGTTCGCGGAGCAGGAATAGCCCCTTTGTGTGTGGTGGCCCTGGATGAGACCCAGTGGCGCACCCTGCTGGGAGCCTCCTTCACTCCCAGAGGCTTCTGTGTGGCCGGGACTCAGAAGCCGGCCAGTGAGAGCACAGCACCTCCTCATGCTTGCTGGAGGAGAGCTGCCCTGGGGTCTCCTGCCCTGGCCCTGCCACCTGCCTCTTCTTGTGCCTGCAGATGTGCTGCCCCGGCCCTGCCTGTCACACCTGCTTCTCCCACGTGCCCGCTTGCACCCAGAGTCAGCAGCCCGAGCTGCTGGTAGTGAGCCTGGTCCCTGAGTCCGTGTGAGTTGGTGCTGTACCCAGTGGTCTGGCTGTGGCCTTGCAGTTGTCCCTGACGGTTGGTCATGTGGTCTCTCGCAGTGCTACCTGTACCTGTTCTACAGCCCGGCCCGCACGGCGAAGGTGCTCCTGATGCTGCTTTCCATCTGCCTGGGCAACGTGTACCTGCATGGGCTGCGCAGCCTGTGGCAGATCCTCTTCCACGTCGGGGTGGCGTTTCTGTCCTCACACCAGACCCTCACGCGGCAGCTGCAGGAGAAGCAGTCGGACTGTGGTGTGTGAGGGTGCCCACGGCGCTGGCCCTGCCCGGAGGGTCGGTCCCCGCCTCCTTTCCTGCTCTACTCAGCCCACTCCCCGCCAGAACTTGGGTCCTGGCACCCAGTGAGTGGTGCTGAGCATGCCAGCCTGGTCCGCCTAGGGCACGTTCGGGAGGGTGCCCGCCTGGACAGCGGCGCAGGCTGGGTCTGCTGAGTTAGGCAACTGTCCTGCACCGCTCCAGAAGCCGCTCTGAAACCAGATCCGCTCCACAGCCCACGTAGGACTCAGCATTTTTCTTTTGAGGAGAGGGTCAGACAGGGTGAATTGAAAACCTAGGTAGAGTTCATAAATACAAGCTAGATAAATCTTGTTTATATTTTTGAGAACTTAGGTCTGCTATACCTTTGGAATATTTATATTTTGGATATAAATTGAACTTCAGCAGGATGAGAACAAATTTAAGCTGAGAGAATGGCAGAGAAGCCTGAGCTCATTTAATTTTGAAAGGGTATGTAACCCTGTAAGGGGGTCTGTGAGGGCATTACTTGTGCTTACTTGCCAGGTGGTATTGGGAGTTTTTAATCGGTTGAGCAGCCAGCGCTGATGCCCAGTCAGCCTGGAGGCCCATGCAGGGACAGGACTCTGGGCGCCCGACACCGGCCACAGATGCAGGAGACCAGGGGAGGGGACCTTGTGCCGTGTCCCATACCTGCTCAGAGAGCTCTCTTGTTTTGGTAGTGATGAGTACGTGACCCTGTGCACCTCTGCCCAGAGGGCCGCTCGAGGTAATTCTCCTCTTCCTTTCTCGAGAGTCTCGTTTTTAATGGGCCTCATTTTTAATGAACAAAAAGCCAGGATGTAGCTGGGCATGGTGGTGTATGCCTGTCATCTTGCACCGTGGGAGGCTAAGGTAGGAGGATTGTAAGTTCAAGCCCAGTCTGGGCAACTTAGTGAGACCTTATCTCAAAAAAAAAATTTTTTTTTAAAGGCTGAGGATGTAGCTCAGTATAAGGGCCCTAAGTTCAATCCCCAGTACTGCAACACACTCACAACAACCAAAGTAGGTGTTAATTTCCTAAATTTTATAAAGGTATAACTGACATATTATTAAAAAGTTGGTTATCATTTTCTAAAGTATGGCTCTAGGTGAGTTCCCTTAGCTTCTGGGTGCCTGTCTAGCAGAGAGAGCACAGGGTGTCTGAGAACCCTGCTGTCTGAGGGGCTGAGCACGCCTGCCAGGGCACAGGGAGTTGGGTCCTGGGGCCTGTGAGCTGCAGGTCTCACTCGGATGCCTCTAAAGGGGGAAACCATCCCAGGGGCGAGGATATGGCCGGAGAGTTCACGTGCATTTGGTTATCGCTGGTATTCATTGCTTTTGAGCTACTTTGGAATCATTTTGGGAAAACAAATTTCTGTGACTTGGAACTGGATTGGGGAAATAGTCTCTTGTGCTGGGATTTTCTGTTAGAACCCAGCTCATGTCTGGATGTGCAAAGCATCTTGGCAGCACCCTCATCAGGTGTAAACGTGGAGGGCTGCTTCCCTACACCCAGCAGGTGAGTTCAGTCTGCCCGGGAGACACCGTGAGGGTTGTGACAGCGGGAAGGGGCCAGAGGGGAGAGAGTCCCTTGTAAATGGGAAGAAGCACAAGAGAGCTCGGCTGAAACGGCACAGGAACACACTTTGAAGCTTGCGTGGCGTGGTGTCATGTGGCCCTGTCCCCCGGGTGCTCTGTGTCTGAGCTGTGACCTACTCAGCTGGCGGGTTAGAAACAGTCCCCGGAGGTGGCCTTGCTGGTGCCCGCAGAGGTACCGCCGGAGCCGTCCCGCACAGCCCTGGGTGAGACTCAGGAGGGTGAGTGCGGCAGCTGCGTGGCCGGAATCCTGTGGAGGGAGGCTCTGCCCTGGGGGCTGAGGATGGAGCGAGTGCTGGTGCTTTTGCTGCAAGGAGGCCCGGACTTGGGTGGCCATGCTTCAGGTGCCCTGTGGTCTGATGGCGGGAGCTGGTCCCCCATCCAGCAGGGGCTCTTCCGCCCTGGACTCGCTGCTGGCCAGGTCTTCGATTTCCCGTGACCAGATGCTCCCGCCGGGCACCTCAGGGCCAGATGTGGGGCAGAGGACACATTGTTGAGGATAGAAACTTCAAAGTGCCTGCAGCCCCCTGCCCCCGTGCCCTTGTGGGGCAGGGCAGGGCTGTGCACGGGAGGACGCAGCGTTCCCTCCCTGGGGCTAGCCGTGTATGATGAGGACGGGCAGCAGGGCCCGTTGGGGTGGCTGTCCCTGGACCAGAGGCCCTGTGGCCTGAGTCCTGGACTTGCTCCTTGGGCTGGTGCTCACTACTCACGGAACCTGTGCTGTGCGAGGTGAGCCACACCTGAATTCTTGAAAGGCTGGGAAAGGGCATCGGAGTGCTGGGAGGAGGCATTTCCATCCCCTCTTCCCTCCTGTGAGCCCCTTCTCTCGCTTCCTTGCCTCTCCACCGCTGTGCTCCCACCCCAGGGACACAGGGAGCTTGGTGCCTGGGGGACGGGGCTGTCACTGCCGTGGAGAGGGTGCCCAGCGCTGCTCACAGATGACAGCCACAGGCGGGCCCTTGGGGCCTGGGTGGCAGGGGCAGGACTGGGGGCTCTGTAAGGCAGCAGCTGCACCTTTGTCCATGGCCACCATGGCTGTCCCTTGCAGGCCTTCAGAGAACCTGCTTTTGGGTTCCAGGATGCAGCGCAGGTGTGGACCAGCAAGGATCAGCTGTGCGGGATGTGGCTTCCATCCCAAGTGTCCCTCGCAGAGTCTTGCCCAACCTGGGGAGGCCCTGCCTGTACACTGGGTGCTTTGGATAGTGGGGGATGAGCAGGATGTGCCCTTGGGAGATGGGGTGGCTCCCTGGGTGGCTTGCGGACATCTGGGTTCTTCCTGTCACGAGTCACAGTGGACGTGGCTGCCCGCCAACCTGTTTCCCTCCCTGGGAGTGATGGTAACATCACCTGTGGCCCGGTGCTCTGTGGTAGTGAGGACACTGTGGGTCCGGGGCCGGTGCGCGTGGAGAAGCCTGGGTTCTCCGCAGTTCTCGCGGTTGCCTGTCCCGGCCGCACAGAAGGCGTGTGTGGTGCTTCGGTGTGCGGGGCTCCTCTTCCGCCCAGATTCCTGACCCGTCCTCTGCTGCAGGCACGGAGCCCCTGCAATAGCAAATTTCTGTTGCTGGGGAAACCTCGTCAGTGGGGACACAGAGAAGGCTGTCGTTAAAATCGGAATGGCAAATGAAGGGACACCTACCTGTGACTGTCAGCCGGGCTGGGGCTCATGGCACCTTCATTTTCCTAAAGCTGGAGCCCATGCTGTTCCTAACCTGTGCTTGGTACCCGTGAGCCCGTCCACCTCCGTGCTCCCGACAGCCCCCCTCGGGGTCATGGGCCTAACCCCAGGTCAGTCTGTGTGGTGGACTGTTCTGCTCAGAGCTTAAGCCCCGATGCCGCTTACTGCATGGGCTCCTCTGCTTTTTTTTTTTTGCTTATTTTCTTGCTGTTTTCATGGAACCACAAAGGTCTGCTCTGAGTACAGGATTGGTGCGTTTTGACAGCCTCACTGGGAAACGTGTGTCACTGTGCAGGAGGCAGGCTGTGTGGCCGCCGTTTATATCTCGTGTGTATGTGAGAGAGTGGGCAGCTGCTGAGCGGGAGGGGAATAAATCTGACTGTTTGCTAAGGCAGCGTTGTCTCGAGCAGTTCTGGCTTGTGGGTCCTTTCTCACCGGTGGGTGTGGACAGAAGCGACACTGTGACTCTCAACTGGTGCAGGCTTCAGATGGCCTTCAGCACCAGCCCTGGCCTGCCCCACCTGCTGGGTTCCTGCCCCTCTACCCGGTCCCAGCATCTCCCAGGACCAAGTTATCACCCATGGCCACCAGGGGGCACAGCTGCCTGCCACAGCCACAGGTTCCCAGCCCAGGGTCGCTGGGTCCTGCAGCAGCTGACAGAATTTACAGAGAGGAGGCCGAAGTCAATGTCTTGCACACCGGGGCTGCATGCGTGGGGCGGGCAGTTGCATACCATTTGCCCTGACCCTGAGGCTTCGGGAGGAAGGCGAAGCTTCCTAAATAAACACCGAATAGCCGGCAGATCATGGTGCCCAGGTGGAGAGCCGAGTCCTGCCCCAGGAGCCGTCACAGGACCACAGACTCTGTCCCCCGGTGGTGGCCAGGGCCTGTCCACCCACCACACGGCAGAGCGGGCTGGGTCCACTGAGGCTCCGTTCTGGGGCAGCCTGGGTCGCCGTCTGTTCTCCTGGCCACTGCCCAATTGGGCCGGGTGGCATAAATGCTGCCACCAGCTGCTGGTCGTGCTTGGGCATCGCCTACATGCATGACAGTGTCCTGTCTGGCTCTGCTGGGCTGCCCGAGAGGCTGGCGACATCCATAAAGTTCAGTGAGGAACAGGAGGAGTCTCTTTGTGGCCGGGAGTGGAATGAAACGGTATATGTCTTAGCAGGGTGCAGTGGTGCACACCTGTAATCCCCACTCTTCAGGGGGCTGAGGCAGGAGGATTTCCAGTTTGAGTCCATTCTGGGTGAATTTAGCAAGACCTTGTCTCAAAATTAAAAAAAAAAATTAAGCCTGAGTTTAATCCCTAGTGTGGAAAAAGCAAAAAACAATACAAAAGAAGGAAAGGTAGTTCTTAAAAATGTCACAGGCAAAACTCCAAAAGCAAATTTGATTACAAATAAAGTACTAGTCACAGTTGTAAGAACAGAACATATGATCCTTGGAAGCAGTAGGGTCCGGATACAAGCAGTATGTGCATATCAGCAAGTCAGACCCAATCCCAATGAAATTACAAACATGAAGACAGAGAAATAAACACACACTGAAACAGGAAGCGCTCATTTGCCAAACAGGAGGCCACCAAGTGCAGCAGGGGGTAGGACGTGGAACCACCTTTCCACCCGCAGCAGGGAGAGGCACAGCATGACTGTAGACCTGTGCTGCTTGGTGTCACCCCAAACTCCTACACTGAGGTCTCGGCAGAGTTCAGATGCAGAAGTTCAGGTGGAAGTTTGGGTAAAATGGCAGTGTGGGTCCTTATATGAAGAGATCAGAGCTGATGTGGTGGCATGTGTCTGTAATCCCAGCATTTAGGGAGGCTGAGGCAGGAGGACCTCTGAGTTTGAAGCCAGCCTGGGATTCATATCAAGATCCTGTCTCAAAAAACGAAGTAAAAGAGATTAGGACATGGGAAAGGCCAGATGAAGGGTGAGAAGACAGCCCCTGTACACCTTGATCTCTTGTCGGCCTCCAGAATTGTGGAAAATAAATGCCAGTTACTTATGCCCCCTGACAGCCTCGCTGACCAGCACAGCCAGATCAACCAGTGTGGGGATCTCAGTTCGGGTCCTCTGCCCTGGGAAAACAGACCGTTAGGTAGTGGGTGTAGAGAGACGCTCATGGAGGCAGAGTGCGACCTGTGACCGTGGACGGCTGCATGGCGCCCCGTCGGGGGCTCACCGGCACCCTACGGGAAGGTCATGCTAGCAGAGATGTGTGAGATTGTGTGAGCCGCCAGGGGTGCAGCTGCGGCGGGCAGGGGTGCCCCTGGTGTAAGTCCTTCTGGCCCAGAAATAGCCTTGCTGGCCCCAGGGTGGAGCAGGCAGAGGGCAGAGGTGGCCAGGACCGCCGCTGCCCTGGGAGACTCCTGGCCCACGGGCATGGCCAGGCTGGAGCAAACTTTCTCATGGAGCTGTCCAGCAGGGCTGAGGGGGTGGCGAGCTGCCCTGGCTGAAGTGTTAGAGTCCAGGGGGTGGGTCCGAGGGGTCTGGGGACACACTGGTCCCATCTCACAGGCTCTGTCTCATCCTGCATCCGGTGTCCGAGGGGACATTTCCCTATCTCCATCCTGAGGCCAGCCAGCGCCAGCCGCAGGAAGCAGCCCGTGCCAGCCCCCGGCCGGAAGAGTAAATATTAGTCTCTTCAGGAGCGGCCTGTTCTCTGTCACTGGCACAGAGGACACAATGGGAGGGGCCTCTGGATCCCCACACCCAGATGGAGCCTGGGGCCGGGTCGCTGGAGGAACGGGTCCTGCTGCTGGCCACTGCTCGGCCATGCCCCTGACCTGTGCCAGGCTGTCCCCAGCGGCTGCCCAGCACTGTCCAGGTGGTGTCACAGAGGCAGGCACTGGGCCCTGACCTGGACAAAGGGTCTCAGCCTGTGCAGAGGTGGTTTTGGGTCCTCGGTCACTAGAAAGGGGACAGCCTGTCCCGGCCCACTGTCCCCTCACTGGCAGGGCTGCCCCTCCTAACTTGCCTCGCCTTGCTGAATCCACTCAGCTCCTGCACTCACCTCTAAGGGCTCAGGGATGATTTGTGGGTGAGTATGTGGGTGACACCGAGAACACTAACGAGCTGTGACCCTTGTCCCTGCACCCCGGTTCTACCCCCGCAGCCCCTGACACTGTGACCGGGGAAGGCTGAGGAGCTGCTGTGGCTGGGAGCAGGGCGTGGTGGGCAGCACAGGGAAGAAGGCAGAGGACCTGTGCGCCGGCGCTGTCCCTGGCTCCCTGTATCCCCCAGGCTCCTCTGGGTGACTGTGGTGGACGGATTCAGCGGCAGAAAGGGTTGCTCTCGGGCAGGAGGAGGCAGAGCTCTGTGTGGCTCTGGGCCGCCTGGGGACTTGGGCCACGATGCCACCCTGCACTGGCAGCTCCCCAGTGGTGCTCAAGTCTCTCTGCTGGTTACTTCCATGTGCTGCCGTGCAGGAGGCCCATCCTGCCAGGGGAGGCGTAGGATGGGCGGGGTGCATCCTGCAGCACGGTGGCCCTGAGTGGGCGGTGGGAGGACATTGCCCTCCACTCGTGTTGCTGGCTCAGCAGCCATGCACCGGGGACATCAGTCGCCACGTTCCGCCATGGGAGCTGTGGGCCCTGACCACCACTGGAGCCTGCCCACAAGACGCTTCCTGCAGGAAGCCCACACCGGGCTGGGACACCCTGTAGCCCCCAAGGTACCCAGGAGACAGCATGCCCCACTGGGTCTCCTGCCCAAGCCTGCATCCCCAGCACGGAGCTTTAGGTGAACGGCCCGGCCTGGCCAAGGTGCCTGCTGAGGGGTTTCGGAGGCTCATCTCCTACATACTCTCCTTGCCAGCCGACAGGCCCCAGGTAAGCGAGCGCTGGGTCCGTGACAGCCGTCCACAGCCACGGGGCATGGGGGTCTGAGGCCAGCACAGGGCCCCTGGTGTCCTGCGGTCCACAAGGATGTTCCCGAGCCACTACCTGGCCTCACAGCTTTCCCTGTGCTGCAGCACCACACAGCGTGGTCTTCCCGAGCACAGGGAGGTCAGCAGCACCCCTAGTTCCCTTCCATGTTGGCCTCCGTGCTTGGGTGACACCTGGGGTCAGGGTGAGGCCAGGGTGCAGAATTGAAGAGGGGAGACAGAACAACTCAGCAATCAAGGTAAATAGTTTAATATTAAAAAAATTGTTAGTGTAAAAATACATGATGAATAAAATATGAAGATTTTAAATACAGTCGGAATCCGCATCGCTAACTGGACAGGCTCTTCCGTTTTCCATGCATGTCACCCTGTGACCTCACCTTTGAGGGGCCAGACAGCAGGGTGGCACTGGGCCTGAGGCGAAGCTCTGCCCGTGACTGAGGTGACCCCGGGCAAACCCCTCCTGCCCCATGAGCCCCATGTAGAGGCAGGGGTGTCACCACGAAAGCCTCCTGACCTGTCCTCCTCATCCCCACAGCCGGCCGAGGTCCCTTCCCTCGCCCTGAGGCTGTGTCTCCAGGGCCACTGACTCCTGGCTATTAATATCCCAGCCGCTCTGGCCGGAGCAGGGTGCTTAATGACTGCCAGCTGCTCTGACCCCTCCCCAGGGACAGACAGGAGCAGTTCCTGTTCCCACGGGGGAGAGGAGCCAGACCAGCAGTGGGAATGCAGGGCTGATCTGGCCCCAGCCCCACCCCACCCCGCACCCCAAGTGGGGGTGCCAGAGACCCTGCCGCTGCACCCTTGGCCTGGCCCTGTCCTTCAGGTCCTCACTGCATCCTGGGGTTCCTCCCAGATGTCCCCAGCCAGGCCCTCCTGCTCCATCCCCTGTGGATGGTCCAGCAGCTTTCGCAGCTCTCCCCTTGGCCTTGTCCTGGAAGCCTGAGCTATGCTCCCGCTGGCCAGGGTGGAAGGGCTGTCCTTGTCTGTGCCAGCACACGGGCCTGGAGTGGTGGAGTGACTCCCGTCTGGGCTGGGACACACTGTGCACCTGGGCTAGTGGGGGGCAGGCTCAGCCAGGTAGGGTCCTCCTGGCTGGTCCCAGGGCCAGGGGCGGATGGAGACCTGCTCTAGCTTTGTCACAACCAGAGGAGAGGATGCACCTCCAGAAGAGGCAAGCTGTGGGCCCTCAGTGTGTGCTTGCTGTGCAGAAATGTGGCTCCTTGCCCAGGCTGGCCGAGGTGGCATCAGGCTTTTGGTGTTTGGACCTCTCCTGGAGGAGGTGTGATGGCTGCAGACAGGAAGCCAGGCCACGTGTGTGCTGCAGCGTTTGGGCAGAGTCCACCAGGTCAACCCATAGGGCCACCGGAGCTGCTGCAGCCTGGGGGGTCTTCAAGCAGGGACACAGTGAATCCTGACACCTGGGCTGGGGCCTCCTCAGCAGCACTCCAAGGTTGGGGATTAAGGGATAATGGCACTGACTAGGATGACAGAGCCCTAAGAGGAAAGCGTGCTTTCCCCTCCCTGCAGCCCGATCTGAGTTCAAATCCTGTCTGGATGACGGGCAAGAACTCTGCTGTCGGCCGAGACTCAGTTTCCACATCTATGAGATGGGAACCATAATTCCTGCCCTGCTGGGTTAGTGTGAGGCCTAAGGGGCCACGGCCAGCGCAGCAGGGACACTGGGGTGAGCGCTGAGCGGGCGGATCCGAGGGCTTCGGTTGTGTAAGGCTGGTGTGATGGGTCCCACGGGACGGGCCGCGAGGCCCAGCACCCCGGGTGCCACTGTTCCTCCCTGGGGACGCCGGCACCCACTCCTGCCCCACACCCCAGCTTCTCATCACAACCCTGCCTGCGCCGGAGGTAGAGAGCCCACTCACGGAGGAGCCGCCCCTGGGGGCGCCGGGC
>NW_022900924.1:57579587-57601930 GCF_012274545.1 Fukomys damarensis
GCCGCCCCAAGCCGGCTGCGAGTTGGGGGTCCAGCCCAGCATGCCCTGAAGGTGCCAGCGCCGCCACTTCCGCCGCAGCTCTGCCTGCACCTGGAGAGGGAGTGGGTCAGCGCCGCTCCTTCCGGTTCCGCCTCCTGCTGAGCCGGGGTCTAAGACTAACCCGAGAGACCCAGGTGCTGCCGTGGGCGGTGCAGTCAGCCTGGGCTGGTCCCCGAGGTGGGGATGCGGCCTGGGGGCTGTACCCCACTCTTCCCACCCACCCATCTTTCCGGCTCCCAGCCACCCCACCCCGACATGCACACAGCCCTAACCAGCATCTGCCCCACTGCCCACATCAGGGCTGTCAGATTCCGAGGCGGCAGGCCTGGGGTGTCCTTGGAGAGCTGCGTTTGTGAGCAGGCTCGGTTGAAATGGGACAACATACCGGGGAAGTAGGGCGTCACCCACCCCTGCTCACACACACCCCGCAACCCAGGAGGGGCTCACCTCACCATTGAGGAAGCAGTAGAGGACGGCCACCACAAAGCCCTGGGAGGAAGGCACAGGACAGGTGAGGACGCAAACCCCAGGCGCCAAGGAAGTGCGCGGTCAATACTTGTTACAGTGAAGCCCCAGCCAGCATGCGGCCGGCCAGGACAGCTCCCTGCAGGGGGACGAGCCATGTCCTGGCCCCAGCACCTACCTGGAAAGACCCCACAACGAGCTCAAAGACCATCTTCACCTCGGCCTTGAAGTTGTCGGGGAAGAAGGCAAACATGATATAGTGTACACCGAACAGGGGGATCAGCAGCAGCGTGGACTTGGCCAGCCTCCTGGGGACGGGAACCGTGGGCTGAGTGTGCAGGCCATACCACCTGCCCCGCACACCTGGCCTGCTCTGGCTCCTGCAGTGGCCACAGCATCACTGCCCTGTGCTCAGCCTCCCGGACAGATGGAGACCGCCCTGTGAGCCCTTCCTGAGAGGACAGCTCAGGATGTGTTTCAGCCGCCAGGCAGTTGTTCCCAGGCACTGAGACCCTGGCTCCTCTCCTGGTCTCAATTTCCCTTCTGAACCCTGGGTCAGTGCCCACTTGTCCTGTTGCAGACCTGGCCCGTGGGAAGCTCAAGGCTCAGGGTGCTACCCGGGCCACCTTGCGGGGGCCAGCTCCTCCCTGGGTGGGGTCTCTCCAGTTGGGCACTGACCCCACCCCAGGCCACCTGGAGAGTGGGCGGCGAGTGCCCAAGTTGTGCCCGGTCACCAGGGAGCCTGGGACTGGCAGCACCACCCTAGGTCCCTGGCTTTTCTTCTGTGCCTGCTTCTCCAGGACATGCCCCCCCATGCCCACGCCCAGGTGCCACGGGCCGGCTCCAGCTTCCCAGCCTGTGCCCAGAAGCAGCAGTGTGCACTCTGCACTCTCCTCTGTGGACAGAGCTCGTCGTGGCTCTGTCCTGGGCAGCTAACTCCGAGCTGGTCCACTCCGTGTGAGCCCAGGAGGTCTGGGCAGGGGCATCACCAGCCTGGGCGTGAGGCCCCATGCCAAGCTCCGGGCTGAGGAACCTCAGCCTCCTCCTGCCACCCCATTCCTAGGCCTGGCTCCCAGCCATGCCAGGATCCTGAGCGCTGCCCACTTCTCCTGGCACAAACCTATCCCACGCACTGTGCAGCCAGCAGATGGAGGCTTTCCTTAACTGAGGCTCACAGCGGAGCGAGTGGGAGCCCACAGCCCTCCCCATGGAGTGCAGCCCCAGCTCCCCTCTGTCTGCTGCCAGCCGTTCCCTGCCCAGTTCATGCCCGCTGGCCTGGTGATGACCAGCCCGGGCCCTTGCTGCAGATTACAGTCCGGCTGAGCATCAGGTGGGGGAGCTGAGGAAGAGGGTGCACAGGTGGGGTGCAGGCCTCGGCCCCCTCCTCCAGTGGAAGGGACGCTCCCTCTGCTGTCGTGTGGGCGGAGAGAATGTGAGCTGCATCTCATCTGAGAATCCCAGGATTCCAGAATAGAATCCTAAATCAAGCTGGCGCGTGACAGCCCCGCTGGAACTCAGACCTGCCTGTTCTCCAAGGAGGGCCAGGCCGAGGCTCCCTGGCTGAAAGGCTTCCCTGGGGGCTCCGGCCCCACCTCCAGACCCCTGTACCTCCAACCCGCCTCTCTCCAGCCTGCCCCGCCCACTCTGCAGACCTGTGGCTGCCGGTGTCCTCTGTGGATGGGGTCGGTTCCAGGGACGGTGTGGAGGGGTTAGGGCATGGGCTGGGCACAGGAACTGGGGTGCCATGGCTGTTACAGGGAGCATAGGGCCCCCAGGGTATCATCAGAGTCCGTTTACTGCACCCCTTTTCTGTGCCAGGGATGGGCACACAGTGCAGGCTTGTGGGGGCCGAGGCAGGAGGGCACTGCGGCTTCTGGTGACTCTGGAGGCTCGGGTGGGGCCTGGGAGAGGATGTGGGGTGACTCGGAGAGGGATGGAGCGCGGGCCTGGGCCATACTCACGAGTAGGGGCTGCTGTCGTTCTTCCTGATGTCCGGGGGCCGCAGCTTCTGCACCAGGATCCGGATGATGCAGACGAACAGGACGAAGTTCACCTGGGGTGTGGGCAGAGGTTCTGGGGTGTCGGCCCTGGCTGTGTGCCCCCTCGCTGCTGCCCCTCAGGCAGGTCCCCCGGGACCGGCCCCACTCTGGTCACTCGAGGAGTAACTCTGGTGGCACGGGCTGGAGGGAAGCCCAGTCCCAGCTGTGTCGCTCAGGTCCAGGTCCCGAAGGGCCTCAGTTTCCCCCATCTCCACGGGAACTCACCAAGATGGAGGCGAGGATCGGGGCCTTGATGATCCACCACAGGGATGAGTTGATGGTGTCCCAGCACCTGCAGGCCGGTGGGGAGAGCCTGTCCTTAGCCAGGGCCAGGTGTTCCGCCAACTCCCCACTCCTCCCTGGGCTCCACCAGGTGTCCCCTCCCCCAGGGCCAGGCCCGGTGCTGGCAGCCGGGGGAGGGGCAGGGTGACCACTCACCCGTCATCTTCAAAGTGGATCCTGATGACAGTCCACACCATGATGAATGTGCTGGGCACCCCTGCCGGGGCCGAAGGGGCAAGAGAGAAGAGAAGAGGGCACCAGAGCAGGCAGAGGGGCATTTCAGGAGAAAGAACGGGGGGGGGGAGGAAGAGCGAGCTTTCAGGACTGCCAGGTGCAGTTGCTTGGGGTGCTCACTGGACAGAGACGCTGTTTTGAGAGGTGGTGGATACGGCCCCAGAGCACAGCCCTTGCTAACTTCGAGGGGCTCCTTGCAGGGAAAGGGAGGGCTGTTCTGGGTCCACTTGCAGAGCAGCCTTAGGCCCTGCCCAGGGTCCCGCCCCAGGGACGTTTATCACCAGCAGGACCAAAGATGGGGGTACCTCCCCTGGGGGCGCCCAGGCCCTTCCCTTCTGTCCCCAGCCTGGCAGCCCTCCCGGGTACCATACCCCAGCCGATGAGAATGTACCCCCAGAAGTACTTCCGCTCAGAGAAGAAGGACACGGCCAGCAGGGTGTGCAGGTACAGCCCCTCCACCAGCAGCCAGAAGAAGTTGGCCATGACGCAGTACTGGAAGAAGACCACGGCCGCCTTGCAGCCCACCTGCGGGGGAGAGGGCTTGCTGGGGTGGGGACCCCATGCCTCCAGCCCCCCCATGACCCCAGGTTTCCCCATGATCCCTGATGTTTAGCTTACCAGATGTGTTTTAATTATGTGTCCATCTACCACACGACATTCGCCACCAACCTGCTCCTGTCTGCTACTGCCCACAGCCACCCCGCACCCGTTCACCTTCCTGGGACCCGTCCACTCTCCCCTCACCACTCGCCTCTCCCCGCGTCTGCTGCCCGCCCCAGCTGCCACTGCCGTCCTCTGTCTAGCCCTCCTCTCTCCTTCCACCTGCTGGGCACCAGTCAACCTGCCCATCCTCTCGGCCCCCGCCTTCATCCACTACGCTGATTCCATTAGGCTGGGAGCGGCCGACGCTCGAGGGGAGGGGCTGGCTGCGGATCCCGGCTGTGGGTGTGGGCCGAGCTGTGCCCAGAAGGGAGGATGGCAGGAGGCCAGGCAGAGAAGAGGGGAGAGGAGAAGAGGGAAGGGGCCGTCAGGGAAGGGCCACAGGAGCCAGGGAAGAGCAGTGTCCCGGCAGGTGAGGACAGCAGCTCGAGGGAAGGCCAGGCACACGGAGCGCGGATGCCTGGAAGCCGGGGTTTGAACTGTGTCTCTCAGCAGGCCTCTGCTTCTGTCCTGGAACCTAGGGCACAGGCTCAGCCCTTGCTTCCTCCATAGCAGTGTGCTCTGCCCTCCCAGGCCTGGGAAGTCCTTCTACAGCTTTCCCCACCACAGGTGGGCTTCCTTCCCTCCCTCTCTCCCCGCAGCTCTGCTCTACAACAGGAAGCCGAGGTGCGTGTGCGTGTGTGCATGTGTGCGTGTGCGTGTGCGTGTGCGTGCGCGTGCGCGTGAGCACCCGCTGGGCCCCAGGACAGCAGCCTCGGCTCTGTCATAGCCCAGTTCCCTGAGAAAAGCGTCAGAGCTGCTGGGGAGAGAAAGGGACACCACCTCCCCAATCCCCCCAACAAGTGTGGGGCTGTGGGTCCACGCCCTAAAGAAGTCCCAGACTCTACCCACGTACCCGCAGCGCCTCTCCAACAGGAAGCCGAGGTGCGTGTGCGTGTGTGCATGTGTGCGTGTGCGTGTGCGTGCGCGTGCGCGTGAGCACCCGCTGGGCCCCAGGACAGCAGCCTCGGCTCTGTCATAGCCCAGTTCCCTGAGAAAAGCGTCAGAGCTGCTGGGGAGAGAAAGGGACACCACCTCCCCAATCCCCCCAACAAGTGTGGGGCTGTGGGTCCACGCCCTAAAGAAGTCCCAGACTCTACCCACGTGGCTGCGCGCTGGGGTCACCAAGAACGTGGTGAACGCTTGGCCGCAGGCTGGCCTGGCACTCTCTGTCCCAGCCCGGGGACACCTGCGAGAGCCCCTGGGCGCCTCATCCTCCTGCCCAGGGTGGCCTGGTCTGGCAGATGCAACGGAGGGGTGAGGAGCAGAGGCGCGCGGTGGGCGGAGCCAGGCTGCAGAGGGTCAGGGTGGGGAGCAGGACAGGGAGAGCTCGAACGGATGGGGAAACTGAGGCAAGGAGGCCTCACGGAAATGCAGCAACAGAGGCAGCATGACGGCAGCCAGGTCCACCAGCATGCCAGCACTCTGATGGCCGAGGCTTCTTAGAGAGAGGAGGGAAGATGCCACGGGAGGAGAAGCAGGGACAGGAGGAATCCAGAAGAAACAGGTGGGGCTAGAGCCTCACCGAGCCCTGGGAGCATTGGTCCGACTCCCCATTGTGGTACAGGGCCTGGTCCTTGATGAAGACAGCAGCGGCCCGCAGGACGAAGGAGACGAAGAGGTGGGTGTGGATGTAGTTCCGGGTGCAGTGCAGCTTCCTAGGGGCAGCACAGCTGAGCACAGGGGCCTCAAACCCACCCCGCCAGCACCACCCTCCTCCAGGGCAGCCCCGAGGCACTCTGACTCACCCCCCATCCAGAGACTCTGGCAGAGGGGCAGGGAAGGCTGGCCAGGCTGTGCCCACCCTGGGGAGGGATACAGACCAGGTCCTGGACTCAGCCTCACCTGAACAGGCTCAAGATAGCCGTGGCCACCAGGAGGGTAGCAAGGGACAGGCTGTAGCCAATGGTGTAGCCGGTCTTCACTGAGTTATAGAACAGGGTCTGCTGCTGCTGGAGGGCACGGCGAGGTCTTGGGTAGGGGCTCAGCTCAGATGCTGCACTGGCCCTGCCCTTGAGGGGGACTCTGCGGCCCAGAGCAGCTCCACTGCCCAGGGATGGGACAGGACTGTGTCCTGGGGGTGGGGCAACCCCTCTGCCCTGGCCAGTGATGAGTCACCCGGGGCAGCCCTCCCCTCTGTGCCCCTTCTGTGCCAGCCCTGGGCTGAGACTGCTGCTCCTGTGTGGCTGGGGGATGCCGGGCTGCAGGATGTACAAGGAGACGCTGGGGCTCTTTCCCTTTGGGGCTCCGGGAGGCAGTCTGGCCTTCCCGGAGAAGGGGCTCCGGGAGGCAGTCTGGCCTTCCCGGAGAAGGCAGCACCATCCTGGCCCCCGAGGCTTTCCGCTTGTCCCCTCTTCCCATCCCCGGGTCATGTGCGCCCCTCCCCTCTCGCTCCCACCTGGCGGAGTCAGAGGAATCAAGGCCACAGGCTTGGAGGTCCCCGAGGAGACGGGGCTCCCTTGGGGCTGGCCGGT
The DNA here is from genome assembly GCF_012274545.1 of Fukomys damarensis. Taxonomy (NCBI): domain Eukaryota; kingdom Metazoa; phylum Chordata; class Mammalia; order Rodentia; family Bathyergidae; genus Fukomys; species Fukomys damarensis. The sequence goes on from NW_022900924.1 coordinate 57,585,820, forward strand.
GTCATGAACACGGACACGGGCCGCTGAAGGGCTCCCAGCTGAGGCTGCACTCGCCTAGCGCCCCCTACCTCGTCCGCAAGCCACACCCTTCAGAGACACCTTCAGAGACACCTGTCGGGGACATCAGCCCTGCACCCTGCCTCACCTGATGCTGGACATCTGAACCTCAATTTCCCCTCCCACCCTGCACCCCAGGCCGCAGTGAGGAGCGGTGGCCTGGCTCCTGGGCAGCATCTGCGTCTGCTGCTCTGGGCAGCTGTCCTGGATAGTCCCCAAGGGCTGGGCAGGGCAGGGGCACAGTGCCCACCTCATCCAGACTGGACGCTTCATCATCCAGGCCGCAGGCGGTGGGGTAGGGTCCAGGCTCCAGCTGAGTCCAGCCCTCGGCGGTGCAGCTGCGACTCACGTTGCGGCCTGGGTGGGGAGGGGGCAGGGGACAGAGGCTGGGGCAGGAGGAGGCCCAGGCCTGGTGTGGGGACAGCGTGTGGCTCTCCCTATGCTGGGCAGCAGGCAGAGGACCTGGCCTGACTCCTCCAACCGGGGGTTGTGAGGCCCCAGTGGCCCTGACTCAAGGCGCCTTGGGACACCTGGGGATAGCATCGAAGTGGACACTAAGGCCTGTACCAGTGGAAGCTGATGCCAAGTGCAACACAAACTGGTCCGTGTCACGCCCTCAGCTGCGCCCTGCTCTCCAGGCTGAGTTGCTCCTCAGGCAGGCAGGGCCGTGGCTTCTGGGGCTTAGGTGTCCCGGAGAGAGCAGAGGGAATGGCTGGGGACCCCTAATACGTTGGTGTGAGGAGTCCGGGCAGTGGCCTTGCCTTAAAAGGCACCAACGTGGGAGCCACACCATAGGCCTCGAGGCTAGCCAGGGCCAGGACAGGCAGGACTGGGGCTGTGGCTGCAGCACAGGGATGGCCCTGCTTGCTCACTGAGGCCCTGCAGCTGCCCGGGTGCCTCCCATTTGGGCCCTGATTCTTCTAGGGACCCCTCCCCAGGCCTGGGCGAGTAGAAAAGGGGGCCGAGCCCCAAGGCACTGGCCTTGAAGCTGGGTACTGAAGCCCCATTCTGAGCAGATCTGGGCCTGGGTCCTGTGCTAGGCGAGGGAGAGGCCATGTCACCACGGAACGTGGTCAAGGGAGCTGCCGGCCCGGTACACAGACCCTGCTGGCCTGACCCATGTCCTTCTGGGCTCCTGACAGCGGGCCCTGGCTGCCCTGGGGCGGTGGGAGGGCTCAGGGGTCAACTCAGAGGCTGGCCTCTGTCCAGGCCAGCCTCAGGGAGCAGCTCCTGAGGGGACCCTGGGAAGCAGTGGCTCAGTGCCTGCAGGGCACAGGCAGGTGGGCGGGGTCGCATGCTCAGTGAAAACAGCTCCTGCCCTCTCTGGACTCCTCTCTCTCCTCTCTTCTGCTCCCCCAGCAGCCCCTCTTCCTAACACCCCACCCTCTCGTCACCCTGGACGGGTCCTCTTCCACCACGGTAGTGGGGGGACGCTTCTGGCCCAGGCCTGACTGGGGTGCCCCACCCCAGGCAGCAAGGGCAGGCTTCTGAGCTTGGCACGGGGCCCCCCGTTCACAGCCTCAGGACTGGGCGGTGAGGGCCTGGCGTCTCCCATGTGCCCCGCAAGCATGGCTAACACGGTCTCTTGCTTTACGGCCAGCGTGGTGCTTCTACTTGTTTAAATGCGTCCCTTTAGGTATCTGAAGATAAAAGCGCCACAGCTGAAGGACGGGGGCTCCAGCTGGGAGGGAGGCCGTGTCCGCCGCCCTCCTCCAGGTCTCATCCTGCTCACCAGGCGGCTCCCTCTGCCCCTGGATTCTTCCCACCATGAGCTTTCTCAGCTTCCTGCAGAGCCAGGCCCTTCCCGGGCACGCCATCCTGTTCCCCACAGGGGAAGCGCTGGGGCTGGCACTGTTCCCACCCCACCCTACAGACTTCCCGATTTGGGGTTTTAGGGCACTTGCCCCACCTTCGTTGTCGTCTAGTTACGCAGGAAAACACATTCGGCCCCAAGCCACTATTTCTCACTCATTTTCAGAACTAGGCCCGAGTACAGCCTCTCAGGTTGTCCACTGCACAAAGGCATCTGACTGATGACAGCTTCGCGCTCAGCCGGCCCCAGGTGTGCTGTGCTGACCAGGGCTCTGCTTGAGGGAGCACCCTTTTTCCTGAGGAGCACCCCACAGCCTCAGGCCAGCCTGAGGGTGGGCTGGAGTCCAGTTCTCAGGTGCAGCCTTAGCCTGCGCACGCCCACCCTCTGCGGCCATCTGGTCACCCCAGCCCTGCTTCACAGACAGGGAACTGGGGCTCAGGGAGGGGACCAGAGCACCTGTGGGACACTGGAAACACATCGGGGGCCACCCCAAGTCACCCCAGCCCCCACCCTGCTCCTCCTCAGTCCTCCTGCTAGGATGGAACCTCCATGTCCCACAAGACATTTTTCTGTCTTTAACCAATGCTGGGAATTGAAGCCCAGGTCCTCACATGCTAGGCAAGTGCTCTACTTATGAGCTACATCCCTGGACCTTTTAAAATATTTCTTTTGAGACAGGGTCTCACTGAGTTGCTCAGGCCGATCTCAAACTCTAGATCCTCCTGTTCCAGCCTCCCCAGCAGGTGAGAGTAGAAGCTTGTGCCACTACTCAGGCTCGAAGACTCCTGGTGTGGAAGGCCTGGCCTTAGCTGCTGGGCCTCCTGGGGCTTGCTGGGAGGGCTCTTCCTCAGTGGATGAACCCACCAATGGGGTCATAGGTCACAGGGCTGAGGGGGCGGGGCTAACCAGATGGAGCAGGTCCTGGGGCAGCTGGAGGGACATGGCTTCTCCCTGCCCCTTTCTGCTTTTCCCCCTTTCTGCACCCTTCCTCCCCATACCTGTCCACCAGGACGACTTCTGCTTGGAAGCAGCAGCCAGTCGGGGCCCCAGTAAACTTTCCTCCTCGAAGCCACCTTCCCAGGTGTTAGGCGACGAGGAGTCACCCCCCACCCCAGTTCTCCCTCAGAGCCAGCACAGCACTGTCCACCACAAGCCAAGCCCAAAGTGCAACAGTTTCTGTGCACACCCGCGTGGCTTCTGAGTGGACCAGGACGCAGCCCCAGGTTCTCCGCTGGTGGCCCCAGCTCTGCCCAGCCACACTCCACCCACCTTCCCCGGGTCCTGAGGCCTCTGGTGCCCTCCAGGTCTTGGCCCTCGGCAGTGTCACCTCTGACACCTGCCTGTGTGGTCCCCCTGCAGCACTCCCGGTGCCTCCCACACCCTTTGATTGTCCCCCGGACCAAGGGCCTGGCCCCCAGCAGGCAGGCAGTGGCCACTTCGAGGCCCCTCATGGTGCCCAGCCTGGTGCCCGTGGCTCACAGGTGCCTCTTCCATGGAGCAGGGGAGGGTGGCGGCATGGGGTCTCATGTTGGAGCCGCCCAGCCCTGGGGTGTGAGACAGCAAGGGGTGGAAGCAGCTGTACCTCTCAAGGGTCCCCCACAGCTTTGGCTCCAGGCAGCAAGGCTGAATCCTGAGGGCCAGCCAGTCTAACGCTCACTAAGTGCCTGTCAGTCAGCCAGCTATCAATTGCTGAGCAAATATTTGGCGAGTCCTTCCCACAGGCTTATCTTCAGGTGAGGAGCTAATCAAAGCCCAGAAGTCCTCCAAATACCCAGCACCATCACCTCCTCTGCCAGGGAGCCCCTGGGTGGCTCCAGCACCTCTGGCCCATGTCCCCACCCAGCACCCCGCCTTCTGCCCGGGACTCTCACCTTGCATGGGGGAGAAGAGCTTGAAGATGAGGGGACAGGCCAGGATGACCACTTGGCCTCGTGGGGTGGCCGGCCAGCAGGTGAGGTTGTCCCACATCTTGCCGCAGCCTGTGAAGTGGAGGAAGAGGACACGCTGGTCAGCAGGTCTGCGGGGACAGAGCCCACAGCAGTCCTTTCTAGCTCCTCTGCCAGGCTCCTTCTGTGGTGTTGTGAGCACAGGAGGGGTCTCGTTTTACAGCGATGGGGCCGGCACCGGGATGCCAGGCCAGGGTGGGCACAGCGAGGAGTTGTGTCATAGGGGGCCCCTGTGCCTTTGTGTCCGTGGACACCTTTGGCAGTGTGGGGCCCTTGGGCTCTCGCTCTTTCCATCCCAAGGTGTTCACTGCCCAGGCTGGACACATGTGGGGCTCTCACAGGGATGCAGTGCTGGGTGAAGAGACAGCGTGTCCAGAACTTTAGCAAGAACTGTTCTGTGTTTTGGAAAATCATGTCCCAACAGCCAGGCTGGCTGGGATATCTGAGTCACGGCTACAGGCACCTGTACACATCAATCTTCCTTTATGGTGCTCACACTCCTGGCGTTTATATTTATAGGTACAACCTTCAGACTGTCTCCTTTATCTCCCGTGCAGTCATGACTGAACATATATAGATCACTTTTATAACTGTTTCTTTTCTTTTTTCTTTTTTGGTACTGGGGATTGAACTCGGGACCTTGTGCTTGCAAGGCAGGTGGCAGCACCACTGAGCTAAATCCCCAGCCCTGACCATTTCTTCTTTTACATTACAGCTAGAACATCATTTTCTTTTGGCATCACAAGGAGTAGCCTTCAGTTGCATGATTTGTTAGAAAACTGACGTTTTGATAGGTACTGGGGTGAACTCGGGACCTTGTGCTTGCAAGGCAGGTGGCAGCACCACTGAGCTAAATCCCCAGCCCTGACCATTTCTTCTTTTACATTACAGCTAGAACATCATTTTCTTTTGGCATCACAAGGAGTAGCCTTCAGTTGCATGATTTGTTAGAAAACTGACGTTTTGATTTCAAAATTCCTATTGCAAAATTAGCAGCAGCAGCTCTAAACATTTCCACGATGCGGACAGATTCCACTCTGCAGACACAAACAAGGCTGTGATTCCACACCCAGGAGCAAGACTTATCCCAAGGGGGCCTATTATAGACCGTCAGTTTTTAAGAAGATCTATATGTGTGTTTTCTGAATTTCATTTTGTCACTGTAAAGGCAGCATTAGAAAATGCCTGTTACAAAAGGAGATGTTAGGTCTGGTGGGCTGACGAGCGTACTGGGCTACAGCCAGTTCTTGGGTATCTTTGCATAACCTGAAAACGACCCGAGTGTCCGCAGCTCGGTGAGACTAAGCAGTGATGGGGGTCAGGCTGTGACCTCCGCCAGGGAGCTCTGGGCCTTGCAGGGGCCCGGGCAGATGCCTACACTGTGGCTCTGCCTCTCCAGCACCCCAGTGGCCCTGAGGGACTGGACTCCTCCAGGCCTCCTCCCCGGGGAAGCTTAATGGCCCCTCTGCAGCCCTGCCAGGCCCATAGATTTGCTCAGGAAACCCAACCCCAGAGCCAAAGTCAACGCCAGCTGGGCCAAGCCCAGCCCAGCCCAGGTCCGAAGGTTCACCAGTTCCCAAGGCAGAGGCCTGGGAAGAGGCGTGGAGGGCTGTGCGCCTTGGGGAAGAACCTTGGCTTGCGGACTGGAGGCACAGCGCAGGTGGAGGTGCGGTGGGCGGTGCTTGCAGGTGGCTTCTGCAGCTGGAAGCCCAGGGCCACACCTGCATTCTGGGGCCTCCCCACCTGGCTCCCAGCCTTAGTGGGATCCCTCTGTCCCTCCTCCGTTCTGCCAGGAAGGGCCTCCCAGCCAGTCAAATCCTGCTGTGTCTAGGCCCCTACTAGTAATGCCAGCAGTCTCTTGCGCAGCCTGGGTACAGGCCTGGTGCTGTTCTAGCTTCGTTAAATGAGCAGCTTATTTAATCCTCCCATTTCTCAGATGTTGAAACTGAGGTCCGGGATTTGACCCAGAGAGGTCACACTTTCACTGAGGGGTACAGCCTATTCACCAGCCCCCAGGCATTTCTCTGGGCACTTGCTGCTGCCTGACTTTGTTTACTGCACTCCTGATGCCCCACGATGAGTACCGTGTGTAGGCTTCCTTTTGTGTCTGGGTCCCCACCAGGCATGGGCCTTCTGATTCTCTGGATGCCAGCCCCAGCCTCAGGTGGATTTGGGATGGGCTTTTGTCCCTGAAGGGGGACAGAAGGAAGGAGGTGGGCCTGGCCCTGGGGAGGAGCAGCCACACAACAGGCTGGGCCTGGGCCGGGGTGCAGGTCAGCAAGCAGGGCGGGAGCTGGGGCCGACCGGCCACCAATCGGCAGTGGCAGCTTCCTGCAGGAGGAGGCAGCAGCCAGGAAAGTGCTTGGTACCTGGAATGGCCCTCTGTGCCCATTGGGGGCTGTGACTCCAGCAGGAGAGCCCTCCCCGAGCCTGTCCCTCTCACTACAGAAGCGCAGGCTCACAGGGGTGCTGCCCTTGGGCACTCGGGGCTGCAGATACACACGGGCCCAACGGCATGCAGAAAGGTCACACAGCCGAGGGGCACAGAGACCCGGCCTGAGTCCTAGACACACCGTGTTCCCTGCATGTCCTGCCTGACAGACACCCAGAGACGACGCCTGGGGACACAGCATGCCCGGCAGACACTGGACACAGACACACCTCAGCTCGCAGAGACACTCAGTTGGACACAAGCCAGGAGCACCCACTGGGTGTCACCCCAGGTTTCACAGGTCCCAGCAGCCAGCAGACCCATGCCTGCCCCCCACCCCCTGCCGTCCAGGCTGCTGCTGAAAGCAGGGTGTTGGCACTGAACCAGCACAAGTGCCAGGAGTGACCTCACTGGGATCACGAGGTGGCCCGGCTTGGGCCGGAAGGGGCTGCCATGGGAGCCCAGGGTCTGTCCGATGTCCCCAGCCTGCTCCTGCCCTGCAGAATGGAGGAGAGGGGGCACACAGACCTCAGTCTCGGGCCCCCAAGTCAGGGGCCACCCTGCCTAGGGACCCATCTGCGAGGCCGCATCTATCACTGAGGGCTACAGGAAACAGAGGGCCTGGCACCAGAGCCAGGAAGAGGGACTCGGGCAGGACATAGAGCTGTGGCCCTGAAGAGGTGGCAGGGAGCCGGGGAGCCACAGATGTAAGGGGTGTGTGACATTTCAGGAGAGGCTGTTACCTGACTGCCACCCAGTCCTGGGGAGCCGACCAGGATGGGGGAGGCCCTGACCTGCTGCCCCTCTCCTGTCCTCATGCCCATCTCCGACCTCGGGCCTCTGACCTCGGCCCCCACCTCCCTCCGCTTCTCCACCCGCCCCCATTCCTAACCTGGCCTGGGCCCGGCTGCCTGCCCCGGTGGAGGGTGCTGCCATCTGGGGCGATGGCCCTGCTGCCAGGGTGGGGCCGCTGGCCACCTCTTCTGCTGCTCCCCAGCCTGCTGAGGGCATGTCTGGCTGGGAGCAGCGTGAGGCCCTGGAGGTCACTCCCCATCCTCTGGGTGCTGCGTGGTAGGAAGATGGAGCAGGGCCTGCTTCCTCCCAGAACCTCCTGGACCAGCCTGCTCTCCCTTCTCCCTCCGCAGAGCCACGATGGCTCTGAGTTCCCATGTAGCCCTGGGCTCGTGTCCTGGGCATCACCTCCACTTTTCCAGGATCCCGAAAGCAGAGGGGGCGTGACAGAACCCAGGGTCTTGCGACCTCTCAGCTGATGCCTGGGACCCAAGCCCTGGGGTGGTGCATGGAAGGCGGGCATGGAGGGCTGGGAGTCTGCTGTCTGCGGAAACCGCTCTCACCACCCTGTCGCTCTGGGTGCAGTCAGCCCCAGGCACCCCACCTGACCAGCGGGGGTGAAGGGCCCCTGCCCGAGGTGGCACAGGCACTGTGGGGTCTGAACCCGTCCTCCGTGGCTCTCACCTGTAGTCTCATTCTCCACTTGAGCCTCCTCTAGGCACTCCTGCTGCTCCCTCTCGATCTGCTGCACGTAGTCACATTCCTGCTGCAGTCCAGCTGCCCAGCTGCCCTGGAGATGGAGGGGACAGAGCAGGGGCTCATCAGGCAGTCGACGGTCAGCTTACGTCCATACCAGGAACGGGGCCAGGGCGGATGGAAGCTGCTCCTACCCTGGGGGATCTGACTTCCAGGCGGAACTCCCATCAGCCCCAGACTACAGCCCATCCAACTGCAACCCAGGCTGAATCCTCACACCAACGCCAGGCTGCAGTCCGCTCAACCCCACTGAATCCCAAACATGACTTCAACGGCAGGCTGCAGCTCATCCAGCTCAGACTGAACCCCAACCCTAGCCCCAAACTGCATCCCATCCAGCCCACTGCGCCCTGATCCTGACTGGGTGTAACCACTCTGTGGTGCACAGCCCCCAGGCTGCGTTGTTTGAGGGCACTGTCATGCTTCCTAGTGGCTTCCTCTCAGTGCTGCTACTATGATAACCATGACTCTGTGGATAGCCGCCACTGGACAGGGATGCGAGGGCCGCTCCTGAGCTGGCCCGCTGGACTCTGCCTGTCTCCAGCATGGCTTGGGTTCCCTGTCCTTGCCTGGTTTCTCTTGATGTGTGGACCACCTAGTGCCATCCTGCTATGGGGAGCTGGATTCCAGCCTCCAGTCCTTGGGCCACTTCTGGGCAGAATCCAGGAATCTGCTGCCTGTCCAGCCTTGTACCTATCCTGGGATCCTGTGTCAGCCCCTTGCTCACCAAAACGAAGAGGGGACTCAAACCCTTCCTGGCCAAACTTCCCCTGCATCCTCTGAGCTTCCCAATAACTCAACTTACTCCAGATCTACTGAAGGTCAGGAGGCTCAAGAAAGTAACAGGCCCCCTTAGGAAGTCTCAAGATCCACCAGACCTCCTCTGCCTCCAGGTGGAAAGGAGGATGGAACAGCCCTAGCATCTGCCCTGCCCACCCCTGGCCTGTCGAGGGAGTAGGGTAGGGTGAGCCACAACATGTGACAAGACACGATGGCATTGGGGGGAACGTGTGTGATGGCCATCTAGGAGAAAGCAAACACAGCCAGGTCTTGAGAGCTCTTGGGTGGAAAGGGTGGGTGGAGGAACAGTGGGCTGGTGGCAGCTTCTGCCTGTCTCTTTGACTGTAGGAAAGTGGCAGCTCTGCATCAGTTTCCTCACCTATGCCTGGGGCAGAAAATGGTATAGTCCCCATTCGGGCCTGAAGTGAGAACTCAGCAAGACCTTTCCAGAACCAGAGGTTCTCAGGGTGTCCTTCAAGTTGCTCTTCCTATCCTAGGACAAGGTCTTTGTCTCCCTGGGCCTGTTTCTCTGTAGGAAAAATGGACCTCAACCACCTCCACAGCTTACTTGAATGTTTCTTGAAATGAGTCTGGGGAAAGAGCATAGGTGGAAGGCTCCCTCTCATTTCCTTCATTTAAAGGGTCTCCTCCTGGCCTGCAGGAACCAGAGTACACAGCACCTTGACCCGAGTGTCCACCACAGGTAGCAGTGAGCTCTGCATCGCCATTGAGGCAGACGGGTCCAAGCTGAGTGTGGGCAGCTGCCTAAAAGGTCATACAGCTGAGCCTCTTCCACCAAAAGAGCTCCCTCATCCCACACCAAAGGCTTTGTGGAGCCCGTTGCCTCTTGGATCACCTGGAATCCAACTTCACCACATGCACCTTGCACCATGGCTGACTTGGCCAGGCCTAAGGAAGGCCTCTTTGTCCAGGATACCCTTTGGACTTTCCCAGCATGCAGACCCCCACCCACTGTGTGTCACTGGTCCAGAACCTACAAGCACACATGGGTTGTATCTTGGACTATTAGTTTTTTTTTTTTTTTTTTTTTTTTTTTGTATCTTGTGCTTGCAAGGCAGGCGGCGGATCCATTGGACCATTACTTTTACTGGCCAAATGGAGTAAAGTCACAAGCTGGTAAGTCCTTTAAAGCTTGTCATATTGGAAGCCACATGTACTTATCATGGAGCAGAGCACAGTTACTTGGGTAACTAATGAAAGAAAACACAGAGGACTTAAAGGAACGTGGCACCTGCGGGTCCTCTTTCCATAAGGAAATGCTCATGATGCTGCAGTGGAAAGGAGCTGTGGCTGACTCATCCTCAGGTGTGGGGACAGGGTGATCAAGTGGATCCCAGAGGTGGCCTCTGAGAGAGGAACCTGGGCCCTGGCCACCCTGACTTGTGTCCCGTCACAGGGCTGCCTCGCTTGTCGTAGAGCACGTGTCTCCCCAGGTGCCTTCCCAGCTCTGCCACCCACCAGCAATAGGGATCTTTGTGCCTCTGGCCCCTTCCCATTCTCCTGATGCTCCTGCCCCTCCTAACCTGCTGCCCAGGGCAACACAAAAGCAGGAAGGAGGTAGTGGGCATCTGTCGTTCGCATCTCCTGCCATCCTTTTCTCTCTTCTGTGCTACATCCCCATCGCTATCCTGGAAGCAACTTCCTTCCCTGCCAGTAGAACCTGAGGCTTCATGAACTCTCTTCCAGGGGACTGACATGTGACAGAGACCTAAGTCAGAGCACTCCTGGCCACACTACTTGGTATGTCGTCTGAGTCAGGCTACACAGACCTAGAACGCTCACTCCTGGGACTTGGGATTAGGCTATCAGCAAGAGAGTGCTTTTGCCACTGACTGGATGGAGTTTCTGCCACCATTTTGTTGACAAGTGGAACACGATAATGAAGGCCAAGTAACTAAAGGTAGGGTACAGATGGAGAAAGCGAGGCCCCTGGATGCAGCTGTGCCTGCAATCAGCACTGTGTCCCACAGCATGAGCCAATATCTATTCATGGCTTGAGCGAGTTGAATTTTCCATCCTTGAAACCCAAAGTGTCTAGCCTTGTGGGGTATGGAAAACGGATGCCCTTTCTTCCTGGGCCCCCTGAAGCTGAGGCTATAGCCATGCACTTTGCTGAATAATATTTCTTTTCCAATTGCTGTGGGGACCTAGGGGTCCCAGCAGCTCCTGCCTGCTGCTCTCTGAGGATGGAAGAACATAGGGTCAACTTCTCCAGCCAACTTTGCTCCTCTAGTGACACAGCTACAGAGCCCTTCCTGAGAGGCAGCTGGGAGAGGACAGCAGGCTGGGCATAGGAGTCCCCAGGATGATCCAGGAGCCTGGGGCGTCTCTGTGTCGAGTTGGGGGTGGTCTAGAAGATGACTCTGTCATGTGACAAGACCCATCTGGAGAAGGATAGAGGAAACGGAGACCCACAGAAGGACCTGAGCACATTCCCAGATGGGACTACATCTCTGACCTCTGGTCTGGATAGCATCAACTCTTTTCCACAGCCTTGCCTTGGGCCATCTGGTCAATCATTGTCCTTTGAGGGCCAGGGCCAGGGCAGCTCCCTCTAGCCCTTATCACAGAGGAATTCAGGCAGACTTTGGACTTCCTCTCCCACTTACTTCCTTTTTCTAAACATCCTCATTATCCCTCTGGACTCCAGGCACACACAGAGCATTGGAAAATTCCCTGGCCAAAGACGAGTCTACCCATCACAGAAAAATGGGATGTGGTTAGAGGGTGGGCTTCATGCAGGGTGAGTGAAAGAGGGTCATGGAGGATGTTAAGGTTAAGCAGGGAAAGGTGGGGTAAGAGCACCATGCAAAGTGAGAGCGGGGTGTGCACACTCATGGAGGTGCCTTGATTCCTACCCTACCCCTTGCAGAAAGCCTGGTGCAGCTGCAACAAGGAATTCTGGGGGCACTGGGAGATATGGCAGAGATGGGATTGAAAAGGACTTCAGCGCCAATTTCAAAGAGTGAGCTTTGACTCTTGGGCTACAGGGGCCTCAACATTTGAAGCAGGACAGGAGATGCACACTTAGCAAAGACGCCCATGCAGGTGGTGTGGTCTAGGGAAGCTCAAGTCTGGTGGGAGCGTCAATCAGGGGACTCCAGGGAAGGAACTTCCTGTCTGCAGACTGCCCAGCACTGGGGGCCACCAAGGGTGACCTGCGCTTCTGAGGCTGTCCAAGGAGATGGCCGTATCCCTGCCTGGGACCAGAAGGGGAGGCCAGGGCGTGGGGAGCAGGGTCAGGATGCCCAGGAGTGGGCCCATCTTTCCAGGCCTGGACAGAACCATCACCCCCTAAGATCTACTGAAGTCTCCCCCTACCTGAAATCTTGGGGAACAGAGGCAAAGGGAAACAGGCTGCAGAAAGCAAGCAATATGACCAAAGGCACAAAGATGTAGTGGCTGAGGCAAGAGGGAGAGGAAAGAAGGTGCTGAGGAGAGAAAAGGGCAAGATAGGAGGGGCCAGGGAGGCTGGGAGATGAGACAGATCACACACAGAGCCCAGAGGTCACCGAGAGGAGAAAAAGGCTCACTACTTTGCAGAGGGCTCACGAAGAAGCTGAGAAAAAAATTGCGTCTTTACTGTGAAAGGGCACAAGGAGCCCGCCAGGGCGACAGGAACACACAATGATGTGGTCTGGGCAGTGGCCACACCCTCATGCGATCCTGACAATTCAGGGCCGTCATTTCACATTTGTGCAGTCTGCTAATTAAAAACTGCCCTGAAATGGGAGAGCAGGGGTGGCGGCCACAGCCCCTCTGCAAGAAGCAGTGCCTTTTGGCCTGGTGGAGCCCATTTCAGACCACAGGTTCCAGAACAAGATGGTCACTTCCTGCTGGGTGACAACATCCCCAACCTCATCTGTAAAATGGGGGCAATCAGAGTGCCACTCACTGCTAAGACTGTGTTGAAGGACACATGTGAAGGACAAAGCCTGGCAGCAAAGACTGCCTCCGAGGGTGAGGGGTGCCTGCCAAAGCCCCGGCCAGCCCCTGCTGAATGCTCTGTGCACACCCAGGCAGGCTCCGGCGCAGACCTAGGTCTCCTTGTTCCTCTCACTCCTGCAGCATCTGCTTGCTCTTTCCTTCTATATATTTTACATCCCTTTGCCCACAGCCCAAAGCCTCCCCACTGTGCAAACCAGCTTTTGCAAACCACATCCCTCCCTGGGGGAAGTCTGAGCTGTGTGTGTGTGGAAAAGCAAGAGAACTGGGGCGTGCTTGCATGTTCATGTGCGGTGAGGATGATCAGGAGCTGCAGGGCACAGGCCCGGACCAGGAGCAGAACTCCCCAGAGCCCTAGTGGTACTGGCACAGAGGCTCTCATCATCACCTGCAGGGTCTGAGCAAAGACCTTCCGCCTGTTCCCAACTCAGGGTGCTGCTCGAAGGTTCCCTCGGGGACTCAAAGCCATTTGGGCTAAGTCCTTGATTTAAGTCCTCTGCCCTTGAACGTTTCCTGGGCATCTCCGGGAGTGGGGTTTATAGGATCCCATTTACAAACAGTGTCTGGGCAATGCTGGGGTGGGGGCACCCGCGATGTCAGGCACCAGCATAGAAGCCCAAGGTTGTGCATCCTCAGGGCACCAAAACTGGCTGGTGACCCCTCTCCCTGGAGACCTGCTGTGCAGGAAGAACTGATCTGCAGTTAGACAGGAGGAGGCACTTCCGGGGAGATACGGATCCTCCCATCCTGAGCCACACAGGAGGGGATGCTTGTGAGCTGCAGCTCTCAGGCACAGACTTGGGGGACACTGAATATTAGACAGGAAGGAAACCTGTCTCTGACTTTTGTTAGGTGCCACGATAGTATCGCAGTTAAGCAGGGAGATGTCTTTTGGTTTTAGATATGCATCTTGAAATAACTTGGTATAAAAGGTCAGGATGTTTATAATTGACCTTAATGTGCTCTAGCCAAAAAAGCAAATAATGCAAAAATTAATTGTCAAATGTTAACACTTGTCAACCCTAGGAAGTGGGTATTTGTATGTTCATGATACTATTCTTTCTACCTGTTTTATCTGTTCAAAAAATTTAAAAGCAAAGCAAAGCAAAGCAAAATAAAACCCCAAACACCCGTACATGTGGTGGGGAGATTAAAAGTTTCTTCCTCCACAGTGAGTTAAGGCGTGGGAGTCAGTACATGCTGCAGTACTCCTGCATGCAGGAAAAGCCCATCTGTGTCGGGCGGTCAGGTGGTGGAGAGGAAAACCTTCGTGGAGAAGGCCAGGCTCCCTTTAGTCACCAGCCAGGGCAGGTGGTGGCAGGCTCCAGGCCTGTGATGGTGCTGCAGCCCCGATGTGAGGCCCATCACCGGTCACCTCCCCTGCCTGCTCTCAGATCGGGCACTGAGGGGAGGTGTGGCCTCTTGCACAGGTCTCCCGCCACTTTGACCGCTCTACTGCTTCCTCCCTCCCGGAAATGCTCCTGGGACCCAAGGGCTCTGGGAAAGACGGTGTCCAGTTGGGAGGCACAGCTGCCCTCCCCAGCCCAGCCCCATCCTCCCACTTCCCCTGCACACTGGGCCGAGTTGTCAGCTTCCTCTGTGAGGTGAGGAAACTGAGGCCCTAGCCGCGCGTCTCTGTGTACCCGGATATAGGAGTAAACTTCCCCAAGAACTCCATCCTCTGGCATGGTCCCGGCCTGGGCAGCCCACAAGGGCCATTGTTTTGTTCTGGAAAAGGTAGCCTGACCTCGTTGCAGCCATGTCTCCTAAGGCCCATGTCTACTAAGGTTGGTCTTCAGGGTCAGAGGCTCGGGACAGCTGGCAGTGGGGGCAGAAGCAAGGGGCCTGTGGCCAAGCAGGGCCTTCAGGAGCAGGTGGCCAGTGCCCTGCAGTGCTAGGAGTCACCTTTGTCCCTGGAGAGCTGGGGGCTCCCCCTCTTCCTGGGCTCATGTCAATGGAAGTGGTTTATGGTTGGCACTGTCCCGCTCTTCCAGGGGTCCCTGGACTGTCCCTCTCAGCAGCCCGTGCCACAGACCTGGCCTGGCTGGGCTATGCCTGCCACATCCCTGGCCCAGACCCTTGATGGGTCCCCTCCCCCACCCTGTGCTGCGCCCAGGGAGGAGTCCCAGGTCTGCTGTACTGGGCGGGAAGGGAAGGCCTGGCAGGCGCCCTGGGACACACTTCCTCCTCCAAACACTGAGTTTTCTTTCCTTTTTCACTTCCCTGTTCAGAGATTTTCCCCTTCCCAGGCTGAGGTTGGAGCCATAAACAGGAGCGATAAGGGTTCAGGCCTTCAACCTGTACTTTGCAGCCGCCTTATGACTGGATCCCCAACTCCAGTGTAGACTAGAGCAGAGTTGCCTGGTGTCCACTCCAGTGCCAAGGGAGACTGGCCCCTCGCTTCAGCCTGGCCTCCCTGTCCTGGCTGAGTCCCTTCTTGCCCTGTGGGCTCTGCCCTGCAGGGGCTGTGAGAAATGTGGGAGACCCGACCCCACAGGGTAATGGGAGGAGGGCAAAGGATGGGTTGGAGTGGGGAGGCCCACTGGGCTGGACAGTCAGGGCAGCTGCCTGGAGGAGGAGCTGGGGTCTGGCACTAGTGACCAGGCTGTGGAAAGCGGGGAGGTAGCACTGGAGGGGCCAGAGTAGGGGTGGCTCGGAAGGTGGAGGGCAGAATGGTCTTGTGTGCCAGGCGGCCCCTCTGAGAGCTCTGCTCTGCTCTCGCTCAAAGCCCCAGCAATACAGGAGTGGGGTGTGGTGCGATTCCCAGATTCCTGATCATCCAGAGAGTTCCTGGGGCTGGGACCTAGGGTTGTTGTTTGGTCTGGAGGGTCAGGGACATTCGGCAAGAGCTGGGCCTCAGGTGTGGAGGGGCAGGGGTCTTGTGGGTACAGGGTGAGGGCTCTGGCCAACAGTCAGGGGTCTGCTCCTAGGCCAAGTACCAAGTGTCCTATCTCCATGGTGTGCCAGACAGAAGCTCGGGGAAACAACAGACTTGTGCCCTGGTGGGGACCATGTGGGCGGCACAGGACAAAAAGGATCAGGTGGTCAAGGTCCCTGCCCTCCCCAGCCAACCTGCAGCCACTTCTAGACTTGGAGCCTGTGGGCATTCAAGGCCCCCTTCAAGTAGCAACTCAAGCTGGCTTAGGGCCTGGGACAGGGGCTGGGAGGGGGTGCACAGCAGTGGTTCAGGAGGACCCAGTCTTCCCTCTCTCACGGGTGGCCCAGCATCTGCCCTGAGCCCTGGAGAGCCATCCCGGCCACGCACACGTGGGCACGGGGCCCCTGGAGAAGTAGAAGTGGGAGGAAAGGGCCGGGCAGGCTGCCACTGGCTTGGGCTCAGCTTTCCTGGGCACACCCAGGCCCTCAGTCCCACCCTGGCTGCCCACCACCTCCCACCTCGGGTACCAGGACTTCTCTGCTGTCCCCAGTGGTAGGGCACAGAAGGGAGTGCCCATGCCCACAGCGCCAGGGACACCACATAGCCGGGACGTCCTCGGACCCGGGGAAACCCCAACCGGGGACAGCGCAGCCCCGAGGCCACCCCAGATCTATGGGCACCCCAGACCTAGG